>NC_136487.1:58022877-58132877 GCF_053919585.1 Euprymna scolopes
ATACCGTCGGGGCCAGTTGCTTTACTTGAATCAAGGTTCTTGATGAGCTTGGCGACCTCACGTACATACATTTGTATGTTGCATAGCGTGTTGTCTGTTATAGGAGGGAATATGGGGAGTTTATGGCCTTCGTCACACAGAGTAGAATTTGCCGCAAAGTTTTTGGCAAATAGTTTGGCCTTGTTGGATGTTGTCCAGATAACCTCGGGTCCATTGAAAATGGTTGGGATAGAACGCGTGTTTCTGTTCAGGATCCTATTTGCTATTTGCCAGAACTGATGGGAATCAAGCCGCTGCTCAGCTACTTATGATTTAACGGATTGAGCATATAGTTCTCTTGCATTTTTATTACTCTCTTACAGTGGTTGCTGGCCGTCCTGAAAGCAGCTTTAGTTTCAGTGCATCTATTACGTTGGTAGCTACGGAAAAAGTGATGTCTGTGTGCGATGGCAGCAGCACATTCAGGGGAGAAACATGACTTACTGTTAGGTTTTAGTTGGGATTTTTTGGATAGTATGAATTGGTCTATGCCTACAAGTAACCATTCGGTCAGGTCTGATACTATAGAGGACACATCCTTTTTAAACATGGAATGGAGACGTAGATCAGATATGAATGTACGGAAGCTATCCCAGTCCGCCATAGAGTATCGGTATACAGTACGGTGGAGAGGTACATCTGTAGATTTATTATATTTCATTTTTATCTTAACTGATACGAAGCAGTGGTCGGAGGATCCCAGAGGCGATAGAACGGAACATGAGCATAGCTTACGGGAAGTGGATACAAAAAGGTCTAGAAGGCTTGCGTACTGACCGGTAGTATCGTGCACACGGGTTGGCTCGAGGACAATCTGAGTGAGGTCATAGGCAATGGCAAAATCATGCCCGAACCTCCCCGCATCATCAGTCTTATTTGAGTGGGTAAGCCATTCCACATCATAGACATTAAAGTCACCGCAAATCTGAATGTTAGCCGAGGGATGAGCAGACAGGATGTGGTCAATTTTTCTGATATACTCTTAAAGACAGTAATTCCGCTGTTGTTGGAGCGATATAGGGCAAATATAAATGCGGTGGTGTAAGCAAGTGCAACCCTGAAGCACATATAAGGTAGATTAGGGTCTTCTCTGGAGATATCCTTGCCACATTGGAAGCCGTCTTTAATGTAGGCACATATTCCATGCCCGTGGCGATCTTGGGGGTCAGATTTAGATGTTAAGTTAGAGTATCCTTTAATTATGAACACATCTAGGGAGGTGGTCGGCCATATTCCAGTTTCGGTTAGAAAGAATATGTCAGGTTTTGTCTCCTGTAATAGCTTTTCAACCTCTGGAAGGTTAGAACGTAGACTCCTGATGTTGGAGAAGGAGACATGGTAGTAGGGGTCTACGTAGGAGGATGGGGTTGTAGGTTTATTCGTGTTTTCTTTTTTGGGATATTTCATGTTCAGGATTTTGGGGTTTGTGGGACAGGTCAGCATACTTGGTTAAAGCAGAACAGAGATGGAAATAAGAGAGGAAAGACAGAATTTTATTTGTAGCACATGATAAGGTAAAGCCGTAACAATTACCCACTAGTATGGCATCGAGAGGCCCGACCAGAGACTACTGCATGGTCCAGAATACATTCACCAAATGGCAATACAGGAGCCCCAGTACTTTGCACCTGGTGATAGGACAGCCTCCCTTGTTGTTATGCCAAGG
The DNA here is from genome assembly GCF_053919585.1 of Euprymna scolopes. Classification (NCBI taxonomy): domain Eukaryota; kingdom Metazoa; phylum Mollusca; class Cephalopoda; order Sepiida; family Sepiolidae; genus Euprymna; species Euprymna scolopes. The sequence goes on from NC_136487.1 coordinate 58,024,583, forward strand.
TTCGGGTCCCAGGCCGTTAACGTCAGCCCAGATGAAAACGTTTACCTCCAGCACCCTTACTAGTGTCATGGCCGCAAGGATAGACACAGAGACAGAAAATTTCCGACATCTCAGACTACTGTTCACCAAGTACTACCGATCTGGGGAGCAGCTTTTTTTCACCCTTTGTCAGAAACATCACTCATTAGAAATGAGGACTGAGGGACAAAAAAGGAGAGGCGAGAGTTACTGGAGCCGCCGATAATACATCAACTGCATTATCTACTCTCCATTAAAGAAAAAAAATGGTAAGAGGGAAGTATTTATATCTACTTAGTAATGTCCCTTACCCATTTCCAATTTAGAATAAAATTTGAAGATTAATCCTGGGAAGTTTTTTTTTCTTTTTTGCATTTCGTACCTCGCGATAGATTCTTCGAGTTTAAACTTATAATTACGTTTCAATAATGCAACTTGTGAGGTCAGCTTATGTTTATAGATTAGGGGCATCTTATTTAAAGGGTACTTTAGGGTAATACCAGGCGTATTTTACAAAGAAAGTTTAAAACACGAGTAATAAGACATGATACGTTATGTTAAGGAGTATCAATTTTTAGTAAATATTTATATGTATATATATATATATATATACATATACATATACATATAAATATATATAGTAACTCGCACACACACATATTATGTATATATATATATATAGGAAATCACACACAAATATATATATATATATATATATATATATATATATATAAGCTGTTATATAAAAGACACTTTGTGTCTGAGTTGCTTCCTCATGATTTACAACACGGCTAAGCCTATCTTTTGCAATTTCAACCATAAGTAATTTAAATTTTAACAGTGTTTAAATATGTATTTTGTTTTGAAGTTTATCCGATAAGTATAACAAATTGAAAAAGTCCGTTTTTACCCTCTCATATATAAAAAAAGAGTTTTACATGGAAATATTTTACATTACACCGGTGTAAGGTAAAATATTTCCCTGTAACATTCTTTTTTTGAATCTATAAGAAAGCAAATAATCTATCAAAATTTACTCTATCGACACGTCCCCTTTCTTTGGAGAGGATTGCCAAGTCTATAAGCCTTGTCCGGCTCATTTATGATCGAAGTTTCGGGAAAGCGCGATCACAGCTTGCAACGCTAAGAGCTCGGGAAAATAAAATGTGGAATCCCCAAGGTTGTATCTCGGTAAAATTTCTAAAGTTCAAGAGGTCCATTGATTTTTTCTTTTCCTGTAGCTTTCTCAAAATACTGTAATCTCTTTCTTTCGGCAAAGAATTTATCTTTATCTATATCTACGTCAAATTCACAAGCTGGCAATCATAGTTATCATCAAGATGATTTGAAGGTGTATGAAAAACTTCTTTACTTGCAAGATTGTGAACTTGTTGAAATCTGCAAGATATTTCTTCAGTAAACCTGTCTATGACAGACATCATTTCTTGTCTCAATTCAGTATCAAACACTAGTGCTGCATCAGTCAATCGTTCACCTCCCATTAGTTTCTTTTTGCAGATACGATGCACCATGTAGATCCCCATTTCAGAGCAGAGATTTTTTGACTCGTTTATTTCGATGTCCACCATCTTTTCTTTATTCTGAAGAAGGCAATCTCTCAACGCCGTCAACCTGACAGAACTTTGTTGCAGATCAAGTCCCTTTTTCTTAAAGATACTTCTGGGCATCATTAATCTTTGGGCGAATACTTTTCCAAGGGCTTGAAATAAAATAAACGGAAACGACAATACCGAGTTAAGTATTAAAGATAAATCTGGTCTTGTGGTTTCATTTTCTCTTTATTCTGTGAGATATTACAGGGCAATGACGACTTCCTATAATTTTCTTTACCACAACATTTACAACATCTACTGGACTACTTGATATTTAGACCGGCCAACTTAATCAAGACGTCCCAGCGTAGAAAAGAACGAAGATAACCGGCCCAGTATGCCAAAAAAATGTTACAGAGTGAACCGCTTGAGAAGCGGCATGTACACAAACCATATTTAATTATTGGTTCATGCATGGCACAAATAGAGCTTTTGGGTTGATTTCGGAGATTCGTTTCTGCACATCTGATCGGTGTCCTGCCAGAATAGCAGCATTGTCTAACACCTGACGAATGCAGTTACTCATCTGAATCCCATCATTCTCCAATTCTCACAAAATCAGTTTTGAAATGCCCTTCGCGCTTTGCCCTTTTATCTCGATGAAGCTAAGCAACGACTCCTCCGCTGTCACTTAATTTTCGTCAATTTTTACGTAGCTCACACCTAAATCATCTGGTTCTTGTAAGATACATCAGGAATGCTATCAAAATTATGCAAAATATTTGCTTTCTTTGATCTGATCGATGATTTTCTTTCTCACTTGCTTTGCCAAAATGTTCACAAATTCATTTTGAATTTCTGGTGACAAAAAAGAAGTAGCAATTTTTTTTCCTAGGTTAACTTTCACCAAAATTCACGGAGCACAGGGTCATACTTAACCAATAAATTTAACAATTCTAAAATAAATGGTCTTTGTTTTGTTGATACTTTCAACATTATAGCTGTCTTCCCGGTTACACGTAGTAGCAGATGCTGATTGGAGAGAAACCTGATGATGTCCAGCAATCTATCTAGAATATTCCGCCAAATCTTTAGTTTTCTTCTCAATAAGATGTTGCTCTATTTTGTCAACTATCTTTCCTTCCGCAAGTCGTATCTCTAGACCCTTCCAGTTGAGAAACGCTTGAGAAATATTAATTGGAGGTAAAATGATTTTTCATTTCAGAGACATTATAGTATTTTAGAACACTAACCAAAAATTATTATTTTCGTCATGGAAATAAATTCTGTAAGATTTGGGGAGGGGTCTAAGTGATTACGCATAGTTTTACAACCCTGCCATTTAGATTTCTGGCTAGTGAACATTTCTACAATATTAAAGTAGCCTGGAAGTGATGATTATTTATCATTTTGAGTTAAATTAATTCACGAAATTTTACATTTAAAAATAATTGTTTATTCGCTTTGCCGGCAAGATTTTCAATTTGTGTATATGCAATCTCATAAAACGAAATAATATATATATTTTTAGACAGGGGTGTTAGTCTAAAATTCTCACGATATTAATTAACAAGTATTGCTATTATAATTATCTGTATCTTGTTTTTAGTTTCATTTTCTTGCATCAAAACAAATCAATCTACTACATATCGATCACATTGCCAGTCGTAATAACCGGGCAAATATTTACGATTAAGATAAACACATGAACATTCTGTACCAGAGAGAACGTATAGAATAGTTAAAAATACATTCACATCCGTTCTTAAGTGTTTTAAATACTGTATCTATGTTATTTAGAAAGTCATGTTTTAAATGGAGAGGGGGCTTTGTTAACTATACTATTCCTATAGTGTTTTATTTTTCATAACAATCGTTGATTATTTTCAATTGTTTATGAAATATTCAAATAGCACTTTGCCAACCAATGATGAATGCAAATCGGCTTTCTTTTAAAAGGGAAGTGCATCTTTATTTGTTTCATTATTTTCAAATAATTAAAACGAAAACATTCGCAAAAATCTTTGGAACCCTCCCCCCCCGTGTATTTTATATGTGTCCCTCCCACACCACACTCAGTGCGAAAAAAGATGCACACATGAGAAATTTTAAGAGTAATTCGAAAAAAAGGGACAAAAACAAATCACTAATTTAATATTTAGAAGTTTATAAAGAATCAGAATCGGAATCGGGAATCAGATCGGATCGGGAATTTAAGACAGAATCGGCAATTGAATCGGAATCAGGAAAAAATTTTCATCGTATCCCTCACTAGTATATATATATGTATATATATATATATATATATATATATATATATATATATATATATATCTGTATATATATATACGTATACACACACACGCACGCACACACACACACACACACACACACACACACACACACACACATATATATATATATATATATATATATATATATATATATATATATATATATCAGATCACACAAACGGACACCGGACAAAACCCACCAGCTAATTAAAAAAAAAGAGATAAAATCCCAAATGAATCAAAAACATTAAAAATCACTTTTATATTTGTATTTTAATTTAAGAAAATTAGACATCGGGGAACTAATTTTGACAAGATATGAAAATTAAACATCTACGAAATAAATGTGAATTAAAGATAGATTTTTAGACCATTCGTCAAGACGATATAGTTTTAAGTAGGATTCAAATACCTCTCAGAGAAATATAATTATTTTTTTAATTTTTACTCTTGTTTGAAAGTAAGGAAGTCTATTTTTCTAAGTAAGGTACGTTTTATAAAGAGACATTTCTTGACTTATCTTTTAAAATTATTATGTTAATAAAAAAAATTAAAAAAATTAAACCCTCTTTCCAGAATTGATCCATCATAATAAATTTCGATGTAATTATATATTTCACATAATAACGCCAGCGTCCGTACTTAAGGGCATATATAAAGGGAGATTCGTAAAAATACTACAGTTTGAATGAGTTTTCCGTTTGACAACCATGAAAGAAATTACGTTTTAATTTTAATTTATTCCTAAAAAAGTAATTGTCGGGTCTGGAAATTAATAGAAACAAAACTGTCGTTTTACTTCAGTTTAATTCAGAAAATAATAATCTTTCCTATGTCTTCGTGTTTTTCATTTATTAGAAAGTAATGCGTTCTATATTAATTACATTCACAAAAATAATAATGCGTTGTCTGCCTTCGCGGTTTACATCCTCATAAAAGAAATAGGTTTACTTCAATTCATCCATAAGAATAGTATTGCGTGGTCTGCATTCGCCGCTCTTGACATCCATATTACTCTTTCCTCATCACTAAAATACATGTACGTATTTTAACCGTTTTTACAGGTGTTGGTTCTTCTATTCGTGTTTTCGTATCCATTATTTTCATATGAGTAATTTCTTGTAATTATCTACGCTGACACGTTTCAAATAAATAAAATACGAATTTACTAACCTTAATTACATAAAAACAACACAGATCAACCTTTTAATGAAAATAGTGACTAAATCTCATCACACAAAATGCATAAACAAACAAATTTGGAGTAACCTACGGAATGTAACTTGAAATAGTGTAATCTTGTCACTATAATTGTATCGTGTAATTTTATAAGTAAATCCAATTAATCTACCGCGTACTAATTGGCAGCGTCGTCTACTAAATATAATATAATAATATATATAAATATAATATAATAATATATATATAAATATAATATAATAATATATAAGCGTTATTTACTAAGTATAATTACTAAATGATTTACAAAAATTATTATTGTATATATAGAATTTGTAAAACATTGAGTGATTATTCGTGTTATGATTATAGTATTCAACGTAAAAGTATACTTAACTATAGTTTAATTTAATAAAAGTTAATAGATAGCACATTAAGGGTTAACATTTTACTATATAATAACAATATATATTTGGAGAATATGTAAGTTTTTAAATTACTTTTGCACATCAAACGAAGACATGCTGCTTCTATGAATACGTTGTTTTTTTGACATGCTGCATAATTCGAGTTGCTATAATTATAATCGATGTGACCAAATATTGTTTACTTGTCACGTCGAAATATTAGTAATTTTCTAAAGCGAGCACCGAGGCGTAAAATTTGAAGATATATAGCGTTTTTATTTTTCATTTTTTGGAACTTTTCCTGGGTTACGAAAGGGATATTTAATTTCGCAGTCTCTTTTTAATATCCGATCTTCTGCACAGACATTGTAAGTAAAAATTGAAAACATAAAAACAGAAAGAAGCGTGCCACGAAATAGGAAGCGAGGGAAATTCTCGTTATGATAAATGGGTCAACAGACTTTCAATAAAAAGAATTTCGTGATGCCACAGTATTAATAAAGAAGGAAGGAGAACTGAAGCAGGAACAAGACCAGAAAAGCATACGCGGAGTGAGATGATAAAAGAAAGAAAAATTTAAAAATACGGAGACGTGTAAGCGAAAAAGAAAAGAAAGCAGAAAAACATTGGGATGGAAAGTGGGGAATATATATGTAGGTTGCTACAGAGAGAGAGAGAGAGAGAGAGAGAGAGAGAGAGAGAGAGAATGCGCTAGAAAAGGAAATATAGAACTAGCGAGGCCTCATATAGGAGTTAAAATCGAATATTAAAATACAATATGTAAATGTATACGGAATAATACTAAAACATGCATTTTAATAAAACACCTCACGATAATAATAACATTCTCGGCAGGATAAGAAATTGAATATATGTAATAAGGCTAATAAATATACAGAAGTGTACATTTATATGGTTATGTTGGGAAAATGAGATGAAATATCAAATAACATGAAATAAAGCACACTTTTAAAAAGTTGATAGAACAGAATGATCGATTTAGAAATAAAAGAAAATATTTGAGAAAATGATAAACTTTCAGGTTTGTGTAGGTCTTTAACATTTTTCGTGTGCATTATATATGATAGGCATGTCCCCTATAGATCATATTATATATATATATATATATATATATCAATTATAGATAAAGACTGATACATGGCCATCTAGGGTATCGTAGAATAATTGCGAGGCTGTATTGTATCAGTATCTAAGATAATAACATCATTTGAATGGCATTTTCCCAAACTGTATAAAACGTAACCGTATTTGGAACATAATTAAACTTTTTTCTTTGATTATGAGTCACAGAACCAAAACACTTGAACACAGCAAGGCTGGAGAACGAAAGAACCTTTTAAAATTTCCTTTCATATTCTACCCTGTACGAGTTTTTGATTCGCTCTCAGTTAAAGAGAAATTCAGCAATTCCCTTAGTCTTTTCTCATTTACTATCTTAGTACTAATCTGCTTCTCCTGTTCCTATTTTTTTTACTATAGTCGAACTAGGATAAAATACAATATATATATATATATACATTTACAACAAGGAGAAAAGTAAATAAATAAGTACTAAGTATTAAAATAACGATAATCTGTAAACATTATTTGCCACTAACACAAAACTGAAATTAACAGTAACATTATTGCAAGAGTGTTACGGCCATACTATTATAGAATTTTTTCCATAACGGTGAGCATTTTTGTATTCAGTTTAGCAGTATTGATGGGAAAATATGTGATACCCTCTTCAAATCAATAAAACAACTTAACAATAAACTAGTTATTATTAAATTAGACATTTGGGGGCTGAAAATTGATTTAATTGATTTTGTCATCTGACATCTTAAGTTGGTAGAATCCGTGCTAATTTACTTATTTACTTACTTTACTGCTTATTCTAAATGTTTTCAACCATAAATTCAGGAGTAGACATCTTCTCATCGGAGTGAAACACACTTGCAGCTATTGGGTGGTTTTACTGTCAGAATAATAATTACAAGATATATACTATTTTATTTAGATACCCAAGAATACAACACACGAATTATAAGACATGAGCAGCATAAGTGATTAATAACAGATGTGAGTTAAATCCATGGATAAAAACAATTTTTTTAAGATTAAAAACATAATTTATATCCTTAATTTGTTAAATAAGCCATCATAGCACGTTCTGGATCTCTCTGATTAAAATAGTAATTAAATCATAGACGCCGCTAGTAATCAACAGAACGAAAACATCAAAAGGTTTGAATTATCTCCCTTTAGCTGTTACAGGAAATAAAATCGACCCCGTTTCCAACAGAATTAACTAGTAACAATTAACAGCATAATTGGATTATCTCCCTTCATAATTGTCTTTATTAACGATATGACAACATATTCAAGTAGAATGACAATGAATTTTAAAACATTAAATAATAATAAATAGATTAGTTTACCTTACTCGAAATTTTGTAGAAGGAGTTGTATATATATAATACAGCCTTTTTATTTATTCTCATATTCAATTAAACTTTAAATCTAAAATGGTGTTAAATCTAAATTCAGCATGTTAGTTTCAACTGGCCGACATGATTTTACTTTTCTTCTCCGCATGCCAAATCTTATTAACTTGTTTATTCCTTTAATATTGAATATTTACCGCCTATCTCTTTATACCTACATGAGTAGAAGATGCAACTGAGACACTAAATGGTTTGCTTTCTGTTTTAGCTGATGGTATCTGGCTCACTTTTAAAAAAAAAATTTAAATCATTACTATGTATTCAATAGAGAATTGGCGCTGTAATAATGAATACAAACTCGACATGAATTAAAATATATGTAAGCGCATTTCAAAAATCGCTAGTGTTTAGAATAAGAAAGAAGCCGTGTTACTAACTGTTGTTTGACTTTGGCATTTCCTAGAACCAGAGATTCAGGTGATCTCAAAGTGGAAATCGCATGAGGAAATCTAAGTTCAGGACCACGTTTATTATCATGTCTTCACGAAAAATAAAGCCCACAAAAGGATGATGTTGGTATATGTACAAATCTAACAATTGTATCCTAAACAAAATCGCTGTATTCTGAAATATAAAGCAGGACAATCCAGATCTCAATTGACTGCTCAATGCCTTGTTAACGTATTAATTTATTTGTTAAGGAATTAAGCATCAACATATAGACAATCAGCTGATCATTATTTTTTCTGTGAAATAAAACTACAAGATATATTGCCTTAAAATAACTTGTTTGAAACTAAGTGTGATATATGTACATGCAGTGAATGTTTTTTGTCTGCGTAAGCTATATTTTCTCATTAATAATTTAAATAATTCAGAAAAAAAAGCAGCTTCAGTTTGCATTGTTTTTTTTTTTCATTTTCATATTCAGTTTAGATGCATTTATTTTCTTTTGGTTGTAAAAAATACTACTGCATTTGTCCTGTTGGCTAGTGTTTAGCTTGTCAAGAGGATATGAGAAGTAAAGTCATCTAATCAGTTTTACCAGCCAGAACACACGTTGGCTTTAAACTTCAATTTGATTTGAATGGTAATAAAGTAAAAATACGGAAATGCGATCTGAATGCAAGCAGTTGATTAAGAACCTGTCACGGCAGAAAACAACGTGCTTAAATATGAACGTAAAACTGTAAAATAAGTTTCCTTACAACTAACGAAACACAATGCTTTTGTATGCATAATAGAATACTTAACCAGTTTGATAGCATCATTATGTAGAAGATTAACATTACTTCCTATTTGCGACATTTTATTTGCATTGTCACTCAGGCATACTAGTTAACCATGCAGTAAATTAAGACATAGTTTGTTTGAATCGCGGGGATTTACTTTACAATGCGAGTAATTGTATCGACTATAGCTTTTTTCAAAATCACTAGTAAAAATAAACAGCATTTGAAGTTGAAAAGGCTTCAGCAATATTAAAATCTTCAAGTATAGGAAAATTGATCTGTTGTTGTCTCTATTCTCTGTTGAAATCAGAAAAAATAATGTCCAATAATTTTGGTCTTATAAATACATCGAAAATTATTTTTAATTTAAGAGAAGTTTACGATGATTAGTAAATCTATTATTCACGCCACGATGAAAAGTGTTTTCTGTGAGTAGCCAATATGTATGAGTTCGGGGATGAAAAACACAGTTTCTGATCGCTAGCTAATCTGTATAAATCATGAGACTAAGAATAGATACCTAACGTGTAGACGAACACGTATGTGCTTGAATTCTAAAAAGTACACCATTTTAGTGGAGTGATCACAGTTTCTGATTGGTTGGTGACAAAATATATCGATTCAATTATAAAGTTCCTATCAGTAGAGTCTATGAATATAGCCTTCAGATTTTCTTTTACCATATTTTATCAAATATATTGCAACAACATTTAACATCATAATCTGAAAACCGACAGTAAAAATCCAGCTGTTTCTCTTATGTGTATTATTCAATTGAATGCAAACGTACCATCCAGACACAATTTTCTAAGTAGCCGTAATTCCAGGTCATTTATTAGCATCACATACCCAGGATATATTGCAGAATCAGTCAGTGCTGCCATCTTCACTGTCTTCATGGCTTCTTTGCGTCTATTTATAAGGAAACCTGTTTAGTCACGTCATGGCAATAACACATTTTCAGATCTAGTGGATAACTTTCTTTGTCTCAAAAACGATGTATGTAATCTGAATAGATTAAAGTTAAACTAAACTGCTTAATTTGCCTAAAACTTTTTTAATTTTTTTTGTTGGTATTCAGAGATCTTTGTATTAAAATAGGCTCCGCAAATTTTAAAAAACATTAATTTTCAGTGACTTTAAAAATATACATTTGTTTGGTAAGAATGAATTAAAACCTCCATATTCATATAGACGAATTAAAATACACTCTATTCCTCATTCTGTCGTTTTGTCGGTTTATAATGTGATGAACGCGCATTTATTTCGGAAGGCTATTTTCCTTTGAGAAGTCCTGTAATACAGTTTCTTTTATTATAAATATATTTACTCATTGCACTTACTTTTACACCAACAACACCAACAAACATATAATATTTTATTGGAATTCATTATTAAGATGAGTATTATTTATTAGTTTATTGATTGGGAACTATTATCCTCATCTTTAAATTGTCGTTTCACCACGTTTCCGTCAACTATTCCTCTGACCTTCGTCAGGTTCCAGGTAAGAATTATCTGAAGATAGCGGTTTTAATCCTACCTAAAGCCGGCCAGACACTTACTTGGCAAACAAGTGGTGAGCCGACAACAACTATAGATGGCACCAATTGCTGAGAATGCAGTTAAAATATTGGAAGTTTCTATTCAGCAGCGGTTACCACCTGACGAAGGTCAGAGGAATAGTTCGCCTAAACGTCGTGAAACAACACCTAAGAAAGATGAGGATTATAGTCCGCAATAAATAAATTAATAACTTATACTCATCTTAAATATGAATACAAATCAAATATCATATATATATATATATATATATATATATATATATATATATATATATATATATATATATATATATACCATTCGGTACGGACCTTACAATAGAAGATAAGCTAATAAATAAACGTGTATTTATAAGACCAAAAACATCCAACCTTGATCGCCCTTCGGGGCCCGTGGCACATTGAGTAGAGACGTTGAATATCTACGGTTCCAGGTGAGAATTGTCTGAAGATAGCGGTTTCAGTCCTACTTAAAGCCGGCCCGGAGCTTATTTAGCCAAAACGGTGCGATACGACAACTATGGATGTCAGTGATTTCTGAGAATTCGGAGTTCCTATCCAGTTGCGGTTACCACTTGACGAAGGGAAAATGAATAGTTGGCCGAAATCTCGTGAAACAATTTAAAGATGAGGATGATAGTCCGCAATAAATAAACACCAATAGAATTTGAGGGCACGAGATTGACATATGTTTTTAAAAAGTGCTCAATATATACATGGCTTGTAAAACATTAGCAATAATTTCGAAATCTAGAAAAGAAAAATGCTAGCATCAATTCTATTTTGTATGTAAACGACGAGAAAATCCATTTAAAGTCAGCCGTCAACCCCTCAGTTAAAACAGTCCATTATAAGGAAACTGTTCATTTAGACCGAATCGAACTTTTTAACTCATATTTTATACAACAGATCTTTATTTATATGAAGTTTTTTTTAAAACTTATCTATAAAAAAACTCGGTCTATATAAATTAAGTATGTGTAAACATTTATAAATTTGGAATTATATTTTTTTAATTATTATAACAATGAAAAAACAAGGTATATTTATACTAACAGATAAATCAATAAAAAGACAAATATAAATTAAGAACACAGCTGCTAAGCATAAGGAGTTTTATGTGAGGTATATTTAGTTTAGTACAATTAAAAATCACAATACAGGCCTGGAAGACATTTGTCGAATTCTGGATACATTGTTAATGTTAACAATAATCGTTAGACGGCAATGAATTAATATAACCTTTATTGTAGAGTATTGGGGTATGTAAATCCTTGCATAAGACATAACATAAGAACAACATTTTTAAATGTTTCAGATTTGCTTTGAATTTAAGATAAAATAATTGAGTAGACTTAAATAAGGAAGGAGTTATCGCTAATCTATTTATGGACCACTTAGTCTTGGAGAAGTGTCAACGTTACAAACTAAATATAATTTTTTAAACAGATTTTTGATTAGCATTACAATTAGGATTTAATATAAGTTAGTACAATTATATGTTTATTATAATCTGTATAAAATGTCATATAAGCGGTATTTCAATTTTCTTTTAATAGCTTCGTCTTGCACTTCGAAGCTATATGTGCTAGTTTCCAACACTTGAAGCATATGATAGATATTTTTCCAGCCCAGCTAACTGTTGGTTTGTAGTAATTAAGTGGGCTTCAAATGGGCACACGCAGATTGTCACTGTTCTTGTTTATCGCACATTGCTTGCAAATGGATGGGTTCTTGGGGGTTAATTTTACTTCACTTATGGGTCATCATATATTCATCCGCCAAGGAAGCTATATCGAGAACGGTTTCAGCCTTTTCTCTATCAGATGTATCCTTACGTCGTCAGGAATACAATTTTGGAAGTCTCCAATAAAAATGAGTTGTTTCATTGTGTCAAAGCTTCCCTCCTCGTTTATTGGAATTGCAGCACGGATCAATCTCCAGTTTTTAATATAGAAAACTCCAAATGTACTTGGCCTTTTTCCTTTTCTTGAACTTTTAAATTCATGCCGGTACGCTTGTGGGACTAATTTGTAACCTTTCAATATAGCTATCGTTACCGTTTCATAGATCGTGGAAGTCCCCCATTGGAAGTGCCGCATAAGTCTTTTGAGACTTTCTACCTTATTCTATCTTGAAATGCATTGTCTTACCGTCTTTAGTCCAGATCATGTTAATGGTGATTTTCTCTACGTATTTTGAGACAAAGCGTACTTATTTCATTGTATAAAACTTGACTTGAGTGACCTGTGTTGGGCGAACTATATTCAATTCACTCAGCTTAAGTTATTATTCTATTAGAGATTTATTTATCTCCATCTCAGCCATTATTCTAGTTTTTTCCCCGTTAATTAAAATTCTAAAGAAATTAATTTCTCTTGTGGGTGCAATTTTTAATATTGTTAATTTCTGTAGACTCTGTAATGGCGAGGTGTTCCGCTAATGGCGCGACAGAGCTCTTTCTATTTGAACTCTTTAACCAGAACAATTTCATTTCAGGATAACTGCTTTCAGCATCAAAGGTTTCTAAGGCATTACTCGTCAGTGAATTTTTTCTTTAAACTCTAACGTCCAAATAAAATCGCTAGGGCATTTTAATAAGTTTAAAATAACTTTTAGAAAAGCTTGCATAGGAAGAAGAAAAAGGCTTCAATGATTACGAGAAGTAAAATAAAACTTCGGTAGTCACATAATCTCAGTGACTACATAGCTTCTACCAGCTTATTCTGCTAGACACATGGTAGGGATTGAGCAACATATCAGTTATATTCTACTAGAAATAACAGAATAATTTCCCGCCGATTCTAATACACCATTGGTATTATATTAAAGTCAGTCCTTATAAAGAGTATTTTTCTAAAAAAATCTCTGATCAGTTAACAGTGTTGGAAGTAAAGTAACTGGAATATGTCTGTCAATAACGTAACTTATGAATACAAATTGAGGATTTTCCGTACTGGCCAAATCCTGTAAGAAACAGTTTAGTTTAGTAGTTTAGGCTTATACAATTTCCTTCGTGTAGTTCAGCCATAAGAGATTAACCACGTGTTATACTCTCTCTAATAAAGCGCCCATTCTATGGGTCCTTACAAACACAAATCGCTATATTCTTTAAGTGATAAAGACGTGAGTACTGCATTTAAACGTGCCACATTTGTGCCACAGAATTTATTTCACTATATATGCAATACTATGCTCATGCAATTTTGCAAGGAATTCAAAGGCGCATCTCTGCTTCTGACGCACGCATATAACAGGGTTGTTTTCTTATAGTCTCACACCGTAAATATATGCAACAGATAGATGAAATTGGTCATGAATTCATACGTGACAATGCAATTTGCAATCGCGTCGATTTCATTCGATCGTAAACATAGGTAGAATGACATTTTGAACGCATATCCTATACTGTGTACTACTTGAGTAGCACCTACCGAGAAATATTTACGGCGCTACCCAGACATCTTTGTACACTGATATAATTCGTTTGTTTTTAATTGCCAGCTGGTCGTGTGGCTAAGTTGGTAAGTAATTTGGAGCAGGATCAAGCAAGCGTAATTCTGCTCCGAATTTCATTAACAACCTCATCAGACAAATTGCGTTTTATATTCCAGTTTTTTTTATATTTCCTCCTCCTTATTTACTCTTTCCTCTGTTCCCAAAGTTACTTTTTTTCATTTTACCACAATCGAAATTCTCAGAAATAAAGAGGTCCTAATTCCTATGGTTAATATTTGAACTTTATATGATACTAGCGTTTCAGCCCGGCGTGGCCCGGTTGTTTGGATGTATGTGTTGAGTAAAAAAAAGGCATAGTAGGAAGGCAGGCTAGAACCCATACCGCGAATGAGGAAAAGAACGGAGAAAAAACCTGTCGTCTTTGCTGCTACGACCAGCGTCAAAGCAGACGTGACGTAGGTTTTAATTAAGGGTAGACAATCGAAAGGAGACGATGACTTTCAAACATATCGGGGAGAAAAGCGACCGCGTGAAGAAAAGTGGCCAGTTAAAGGTGAAGATAATAATGTTTTTAGCATATTTTTTTCTATTTGTCTTTTGAAAGGTCGAACTTCAAAACGATACTAATCTTGTAAAAATCCGTCACCTCTGTCGAAAGTTTTAGGCAGACATACAAACATACATGCATACATTTATATATTGGTAACTAAAAATTCGACCCAAACCGATTAAAAAGCTTGCCCTATCTCTGAATACCCTTTATGTAAAATTTCAATTGTTTAGACCAGAAATTGTCTGAGTAATTTGGTAGAGACCTCAGAAGTCCATTTTTTATTTGACCCCTATTATGACCCCTTAAGATTTATTATTTTGGGTTCAAATCAAATATTAATTTCGAAAAATGTCCCAGGAACCTATATCTAAAATTTCAATTGTTTATACCCAAAATTGGCGGAGGTGTTTTGTAGAGTTCTCAAAGGTTAAATCGTTGAATTTTGACACCTTAACAGCCAAATTTCTGCCCGAAAACGAATTACAAAGATTTTCCAAAATCTCAGTACCCTGTATATCATATTTCGAGTCTGTAGACTGAAAAGTGACGGAGTTATTGTGTAGGGAAATGTACACACAAGACAGACACACAGATACACAGGCACGTTCACTTTTATAGATATATAGATAGAAATACTGTACACTCTATATCTTTTTTAATCTCAAATACTGAGTTATTAAAGAAGATGAGAAAGAAAGTTTGCTTTCCCCAATTGACAGTTTAAATATTTTGGAGTGTATTATTCACGTAGATTCACGGTCTTATCAGGATTGCACAACAAGAATGCGTTTTGTCTGGCAGTACGCCCAGCTTTGTGCTACGACTTGAGGTAATATACTTAGGGAAGATGTACCATTCCTCGTATAACCAACTGTATATTATCTATACTGTGGGGATTTTATTTGAGCCCTGAATACTATGTGATGTTGAATATTAAGTCAGGATTACAGGCAGGGAAAATATCTTCAGGCCAGGTCGTTCTGACAAACCGTTTACACAGATGAATAAGACACTCGAGAATAGCGTGTAGTAGAAGTTTAAGTTCTCTTATGTGTTTTGTTGTGTCTTTCAATACGCTGAATATTTGTTTACGTTCCCAGAAATGGGTATGTCGTATGCAAAATGGTCACGCTCTTATTATTGTAAAGTAGCTCATATATCTATCGAAAGCAAATCTCTGACGACGTACAATCGTTTGAGAATTGCTACGACATTCTCTAGCTGCATGTTTCTATATTGAATAAATAGCAACAAAATCTTTTTAGTTACTCATTTAAAGAAAGTATAAAATAAGTTTTATATGGTCTCTTCGTCTCTTAATCCATATTTCTCTTACTCCCTATCTATCATTTTTATCTGCCCAATGATAGAAGAGATACTCAACCCCGGCCCTTGTTCGAAAACATTAAAGACCGCTTAGTAAATTCTCTAAATAATTTCGAAAACTAACTATATAAAAATAGTTTTAGGTATATGCCTGACTGTTATATTAGTATGTAACTAGTTTGTGTCATATACGTAAAGAAATCACACTTTGTGCGTACCATTTGGATATGCACATACCTATGTGAGAATATTTGGTGGAGTAAGGCATTATCGAAATTAAAAGGTTTAGCGAAGGATACATATAATGACAGTCAGGCAGTGGGTATATGCGTGAGAGAGTAATACAAATGTCTTGAAATATATCGGTAGAAAATAACTATTACTTTGCTATATTAAATATAAAACATGCATTAATTTATATATTTAAAAACATCTGATTACATTAAATGTCGGGAACCTATATACCATGTTACAATAATAATTCAATAAATAAATGTGTGTGTTCTTGATTATATAATCCTTTTATATTTTTCTCTATCAAGAGTTGGAGCTTTGAACTTTAACCGGATATGCTATTCCGCGCTTCTTTTCAGTACGGTTAATATAACCAATATCTCCCGGAGAAGGTCAACTAGAACACAATATCGGATTGTACTTAAACTTTTCTCAACCTGTCCATTCTGAAGAATGCTGTTTTCAGAGTTTCTTTTGTTCTGCCCACAAGCTCAAGCGAACCTTGACAGCATCAATCACGCATGATAGATTTGCGCATGTCAAAGTTTATTTTTCCTGACCAATCCTCATTTTTTCCTAAGTTTATATCAAAAGCTGAATATTGCTTTCACTTTTGTCTCTTTAAAATAGATGTTTTTATAAATTTTGTATGAATAATGCTCAATGAACCTTGATATTCCTTTTCTGCAGTGACGACAAGTGTAGAAGTGTGACACAGAGAAGTAGTTCCATTAGTGATTAACATCTATGACTTTAATAATATTTGTCACAGACAATACACTAAATATAACATCATGAACTAGTTTTTCCATTCTACGTAAATTAAAAATTTGTATCAAATTTTCCGCGTTCTTCTATCTTTTTCTGTCGACCCTATTGTTGTTGTAAGGTGTGATTTAACAGTATCATATACCATTTAACTTATTTTAACTTAACTCCCTCTGGCACATTGAGTCTATGCATGACATTCATAGTCTTATACAACTAATATTAAGTTTACCTCAACTCTTTTCCCACTGTGAGCACAACATAATGGCGCTGTCCATTGGCTATTACTTAATCGTTATTAAACGACGACTATAATAAGCTGCTATTACATTAAGACACTACAGAAAACCATATCTCTGTTCGTTTACAACTAGCCTGTTACTACCAGCAGATTACCATTTATCCATTTTCTCTGAGTCTACTGCTTACTTTTTTATAACTACAGCGCGGAACTGTAATATTGTGGCTCAAGAAATGTACGGCAACGTACCAATCTCGTTTTATGAAAAACGATTCTCATGTTTTCGTTATAAACCATCTACTAGTTGGACAGTTTTCTACAAATCACAGGAGCAATAGAACCCTTCCATCATGTCTAAAAGTTACGCACTGTTTAACGAGCGATATCGAAGATGTGTCACTCTACCGATCCAAGTTATAACACAACCATTGCCAGCATCCTTAAAATGATTATCGACTGTATCAACGCTTGGGGCACAAAACAACGCATTGGACGCTCCTTTTGGAAGTGGTAGAGCGGAGGCCCAACGCCAACCACACAGCCATGGAGGCCCGAACCAAGGAGTTAATAGAAAGGACCATAAAATCATTGATGAAACTCACCAGCAGCCTATTCTATAGATTGTCATAGATGTAGACGTCTTTCCCACAACTGTAAGTGCATTTGTGATAGAAGAAATAAAGTTTAGGTCTTACAGAACCCAAATAAGGCAAAGAACCTCAGACTAATCAAGTCTGTCAGATTACAATACAAACTAAAGCATCCCAAGAAGCCAAGCATGCTCTGGTTCTTTTCTAGAACGGACTTCTGCATATATGAAGGTTACAAAAGCCCAAACCATTGCTGGCTTGTCGTGAATAACAGGGAGGTGCTCAGAGTAATAGAAACTAAGTTTTCGGTCACGGTTATAGCCTTTGATGTTGTTTCAGGTGAGGGCCACATCATATCTCATCAGTTAACATGTAAATAATACCAAAGTGTAATAGGATGGGCTGAAAGATAACGTGAGCCTCTGGTGCAATCAAGTAGAAGCTGACAGACCCTAGGTGTGGCAGCAAAACCCGGCACCGGCCCACCTCCAAAGAGACACAGATTTGGCTTCAGAAGGAGTGCTACGACTCTGTACCCTTCTCTTACTCAATCCTTCCTTCCCCGACCTGACCCCGCTGAACTACTTCCTTTTGTCATACGTCGATAACACCAAAGTGAGCATGATCGCCACTATCCGCCGCGTACTCGTCAAGCTCCCGTGACGCTTGTGGAAAAGCCAAACTTCCAGTTCCAGATCAGTCACGAGGCGATGATTGAGGCTGCAGGCGGCTACATTTTATAGGTGTTAGCTCTACTACATAATCAAGTAAACTGAATTCATTTTTTATTAGAAGTT
This sequence comes from Euprymna scolopes, assembly GCF_053919585.1. Lineage (NCBI taxonomy): Eukaryota > Metazoa > Mollusca > Cephalopoda > Sepiida > Sepiolidae > Euprymna > Euprymna scolopes. The sequence goes on from NC_136487.1 coordinate 58,043,246, forward strand.
TTAAAATAAGGACGTAGTGTGGTTTTCGTTAAGGCGACACATGTATTAAGCCATACATAGCTTGCATTTATATATTTAAACTATTCCACTTTCTAAAGCCTCGTTTTTAACGTTTTAAAATTCACATCCGCATATTTTGCATAATGAATAATCTTCCCCCCCAACTTTTGTCTAGCGAACTTCCCATTCTCCTGGCTTCCCATAATGTATCCCTTTGTTGTTTCTTATAGTTATCGCTTAGTTGGTTGGTTGGTTGGTTGGTTGGCTGTTTTATTTTACGGCATATCAACCCTTTACATGTTATTTAAGGCCAAATCCAGTGATTGTGACAAAAAAAATTTTAATAGAATATTTTTTGTTTTTTCAAGTCGGTTTCTATGTAACCCATAGTTGGGATCCTAACAGGCGCTACCACTCCGGGCCTGAGAGCAATGGCGATAAAGGGTGGCTCCACACTCCCCAAAGCCCGTAAACCGGAGCCTTACCATTGGATATAGTTTAAGGTCAAACCCAGGGCCTATAGTTATCGCATCTGCCCACTGGGCATTCTCCTGACTAAGCACAAATATCCTTGCCAATTTTTCACATCAGCTTTGTTACTTTTAATTTTTATCTTTCCCGGTTTTCGTCTAAGAAATCATTTATATTTGTTATTCTTATCCTGTTATCTCATTTTCCTGATACCATCCTTGTATTAAAGCGGCTTTTTCATCGCTGCATAATATATATTTTGACCTCCGAAATTTACATTTGTAAATATCTTGAACATTCATTCATAGCTCGATTTTTGTTTAGAGTAAATGTTTTAACTCAGTTTATGTAAATATATACAACTGTGGAGTATATAATTTCTGGTGGGACATTTTAAATTTTGACGAGGTCTTTCTATTTTTTTATTTTTATTTTTTTACTTGAAGATAAACACAACTAAAATCTGCATGCCTTCCTTATCGAAGTATTATCATCCTGCAGCTGAACAAAACTTATAACTGAATATTATTTGGCAAGCGTCGTAACTTCAGCCCGAGGAGGTTGACTTCGTTTATTACTTGCCGGATGCGCATATGCCCTTACTGAGCTAATTATATACTCGTTCATAAGTACTTGGGCTTCGTAATTGTATGTGTATTTTTATTGTTTATAAACCGTTTTCGTTTTATTTTTGCCATTTTATTTCATCGACTCGTTTATATTTTTCATATTAACGTTTTTCTTATGATTTTAAAACCTTTCTCAATTTCTATACTGATATCCCTTTACCTTTCATATATTTCTGTATAAGAACTCACCTGATTTTAGTAATTCAGTCTCTTACTTTTGTCTCAAAATAACTCCTATGTATGTAACAGCTAGTCCTTTTCCCTACATATGTTTTATCATTCATATGTGTCCATTTCTCATCTATCCTCTGAGTATGTTTTCTATTTATTTGTATGTTTATTCTACATTTAATTCCTGATAATCTTTTTTGACATATTTTAATCTAGTTCCTCTCTTGACCGTCTCATAGAAAGCATTAAGCTTGGAACTGCCTCGCTAAAACGGCATTTATCATCAATCTTACTAGTTTTTTTTTCTCTTATGTAAGTGACAAATATATTTAAATCTACGTATAACATTTGTATTACATCTATAAAGCTATCATATATATATATATATATATATATATATATATATATATAAAGCTTAATGTGTGTGTGTCTGGTCACGAATAGGCTCCTATATAATTGACTATTTTAAAAAACTGATTACATATAATGATAGAAGATGTATCGAGACACAGGGATGCGTATGTTTGATCCTGCAGAACGGTGGTTCATTAAAATTGCGCGATCTGCGTTCGCGCCTGGTCCACAAAGTATGGAAATAAAAAAATTAAAATAAACAAAAAACATGTACAAGTGTTTTTTTTTATATAGATGTACATAAGAATACTTTGATAAGTATGTTTTAACTGAAATAGGGATGGTATAATAAAATTGTGGTGTCAGCATTCGCGCCTGGCCTCCATAGAATTGAAATATGTCACAAAGTTTAACAAGGTTTGTTAATATAGATCCACAAAATATTGTGATAAGTATTTCAGTGTGAATAGGTATGGTATAATGAATTATGGGGGTTTATCTATTTTATTTTTACTTTCACCATATTTTGCTTTGCTTTTGATACCCCCAAATTCGAAGCTATCTCTTTACTACCCTTCCTTTTCATAATCTTTTATACTTTAATGAATGAGAGTCCTTGTTTTGTAGGCTATTTTTGAACCCAGTCAAAGACGGGTACTTTTTCTAGTATATATATATATATAGTGAGTATTTAGATATAATCCTTTAATCAAACAAAACATTATAACAGATTATAAAATCATTTTCCCAAAAAGTTACATTCATATCATTTTTACTAATAACTTTGATTTGTGTCAAACAAGGAATTCTAAGGGGGTCTACAAATCTTACTGGCATCATTTTCCTCGTCGAATCATCATCAAGACAGTAAGAAATAGAAACGTGAAGAGAAATCAAAAACAGTAACACCTAGGCTATTGGCTAAATAGTTACGAGAGGTGACGTAAAGCGATGCAAGTTGTAAGAGAAAAGGAAAAAGAAAGCGTGGGAAAAATTGTGTAGCTAGGTTATAGTTTTTTTTTAATAACCATGTGCCGGCATGAGATGACTTTTAAGCACATGTCTGTGCTGGATAAACATTTAAAACAAGATGTAGGATTGTTATGTCTCTGAAAATGTTACAAAATTGTTAGACAACCATGTACTCTGTGGTGATATAGCTGCTGGTTGTAGCTGGAGACTGAAGAGCTGTTAATTGATCTAACAAAGGAACTCTAATAAGGCTACAATACTGTACTGCGCTTGGAAAATATGTGTCAGTGGTTTGGTAATTAACAGACAAAACCACTTATGTGCCCAATTAAAGAAGCTAGTGTCGAATTCAATTCTTTGCTGCTTTTTGGTAAGAATAGCGTCTGTATGTAATGTAACCACCACTTTGTATACTAAAATCACTTCGAACCATTAGACAGGCTGTATAACAGGATACAAACATGGATAGGCATATATATATATATATATATATATATATATATATATATATATATATATATATACGTTTAGATCAGAAAGTTTATCCTTATAGCCCAGTTTAAGCTGGTGAAACAAAAACCGTTATTATCTGTACTTGTTTTTAACTACGTCTTTTATTTATGTTATATCATTTTTTCACTCATTCTATAAATGATCTAATACTTAATAATTTTAAATGTGAGATGAAGTTAATATGCTGAAAGTTATTCATCAATGAATTAGACTCAAGTATAATTGTAGAGATGTTCTCAAAAATAATTTTATTCCTGCAGGTATTTTTTAATCTCTAATACAGTTATAGCTTACCCACAACAGAGTCATGTTTACATTGGGATTCAGTCGAACACATTGTGATTTATGTTTTCCACATAAAACACGAGGTTTATTTTTATGTCATACGTAAATCACTTTTAATAGAAAGCACTTGAAAAATGTCTCCAATGAAAAGTGATTCTGATTAAGATGCTTGAAGTACACGTAATACTCTTAGTAGATTATTGTCAGTCGAGACATCATATGACAAAATCAAACGAGTGCATTTCATGTATCTAAATATATTTCAACCTGTCTTTTTATAACACAACTTTATCACGGATTGTCTCAGAGGAAATCTAAAGTATGTATTGAATTGTTTATTCCGAATGAGATTCGAGTCGTCTAGGGACGTAAACTTTATAATTTGCACTCAGTTAACAGTTTTTTGAAAATAAAATATTTGTTTTGTCTGCAACATATTTTATGAATTATTATTAAACTTTTTAATTCATAGATAGCATTTTTTAGTCATCCGTCATAATAAAATAACACTAAAAACATTCATTTATCAAAATCTGATCGCTATAGTTAGTAATGATAGTTATGTCCTCTTACCTCTACAGAATATGAAGATGGCATAATTATTTAAACAAGGAATAAAAGGAGTGCATCGGTATAGAATAGAATTTAGAAACGTAATCCGTGTCTCAAAATGGGTTAGAATAGTAAAGGTCAATGCAAGATGATAAAGAATGGAGTACACTTTTCTGATATGACATGACCGTCACGGGAAGTGGTTACGATGATCTTGTGAATAGATAAAGAACCGATTAAATAGGCAGTGAGAAAGAGAAGATAAAATAGAATCATTAATTGGTATTTGTCAGATGTCTTTTCCCATTAAATAGGGGATTTGGTATGTTATGCTTATATAATTATTGTAAAACTATTAAAATCCAAAAGTAAGTTAAAAAAGTCAACTATATAATCAGGATGACACTGCGGTACTTATTAGATCACTGAATTTAATCCATGTTCAGCCTCGTCGGTAAGAGATGGGTGATAATTGCGGTATATTAGGCATCGCATGTAGAAGGCAGTCGACACCTCTTTGCAAGAATCGCAAAACGCATTTGGAGTCGTCATCCCCACTGATTAGCATATACGGGACTGCTTGCTAACTCAATATTCCCTTGACTCTCCTTCCTTCGGAAGATGCGGGCTTTACGCACCTTCAGTGCATGCCACTCGCCTAAGAGCATCTACAATGATTTTCTATTAATACCATTCATGAAATTACTTACCAAAATGAAAACACTAACAACGGCAGTATGATGTAAATATTGGGGCACTAAACATTGCGTTAGCATTACGACGACAAAACACTTAGCAGTTGACTATGGTATATATGGAAATTAGTGAAACAAAGATTGATCCTAGTAACATTGTAATACAAAATAAAATGGAAACTACAAAACTAATCAGCATGAGAATTATGTAAAAGAAGAAACAAGAAAGAATCTACTATATAAATATAGGACACTAAACAAGAAGTATACGAATATGGTATTGTTCTTTGTTATTTACTGTTATAAAACTGAGTTCCTGTTCAGAAGTCCTGTAGTGTAGCACACTATTAAAGTCATGTATAATTTTATTAATTTATTTCCGATTATCTAGAAGAGAAGTGAACATTAAATGACATATATGCACAAAATTAACACGCGTATAATAGCCTCAGATAAAAATGTCCCTTAAAATACTTATTCAAAGGAAATAATATTGTGACGTAGTACACAGTTACACACGGGAACCAGACGTTTTATGCAATCTAGGCCGGAAAGAAGATAAGGACAAACACGAACACATCTTTTCTGGCAACAACGATAATTATTTTCTCATTGTACTGCCACGCGTTACTTTCTTTCGGTTGTGACGTCTCTTACGTCAACGTCCTCCTTAATATGCACTTTCTTCTTTTAATAGTCTGTTTTTACCAGTACCGTAATTTAGTATGCATTTGTATCCGCGCGTCTTCGCCTAGTTAGAATATTACCTTCAATTCTTTTTCATTATTAATTTGACATCTAATTATAAGTGATACATTTTAAGAAGTTTGACATATTTTCAGTATTAGAATTTGAAATAAGAAAAAATATTAAGGGGGTAAATTTTTAAAAAAGGATTTACAAATTAAAGGTACAACACGTCCAATTCTATTTATTGCCCTTCTCTTTGATCTTGACTATGAAAAAAATCTGATGTAGATATACTATATTTCGATACACTTAGAGCAGTGTCAGTGTATACACCGTGAAAACAAACAAAAATATATGGTTGTACATAAAAAATATCATCTCCCTTCAAATAGGCATTTGTGTATGTGTGTCTCATAGAGAAAATGGTTGACATTTCCAAAGTTTTAAATCCCCAGACAAAAATATTCACTTTTTGTTTTTTGCTTGCATTGTTGTTTATTATTATTATTATTATTATTATTATTATTATTATTATTATTATTATTATTATTATTATTATTATTATTATTATTCAATTCTTGTTTGGAAAAGACATTTTCCTCATTTTACCTCTTAATTTCTTTTATATTTATTCATTTTGTATGCAAAATGTTTGTCCGACAGCTGTCATTGCTGGCAGGTTTTCTTGAACAATATTTGAACTGGTGCAGTAGAGAATGTCTCGCATTATGAGCGGTTTACCTCTGTTGTTCGCTATGTCAGATTTTTTTAGGTTGTCAATTTGGAGCTTAGTTTTAATATATTCCAATGTTTCAAAAGCATCACTAGCAACCTTATTAATATCTGTGTTGATTTAAACATGACTCGTTTTCTTGTAATAAATATATCAACTGAGATTATTTTTCAATTGCAAATTGTAAATTTGACATATGAATTTTATCCGGTCTATAATGTTTGATATAAATAGTAAAATACGTAGTTTAAAAAAGTAATAACTTATCAATACGTTGTTTATTTGATGATATTTTTTTTTAAGTTAGGTAGACAAAACCAGTTACAAATTAAATATTTTCGTTCTCAATAATGAACCTAAACGTTGTATGTACAGACAGTCGTTATTTAAATAATAACCTCGACACAAAGATTTATTGGTTAAGTAAAACGATATTAATTTTGTTCATTTCAGGAACAAAGAAAAAGTGACTACCAGTAAACAACACCAGAAAAATGCATATTATAAATTTCTCTGGCACTGTTTATAGAAAGTTCGAATTTTTAAAGAAGTCTCAGGAGAAAGCTCCCTCCATTATTCAATTATTCACCGAACGTAACTTGCCAATCGACACGCGTCGGTATTTTTTTCTTTTATTTTACTTTCCCTTTTATCTCCAACCTATATATATATATATATATATATATATATATATATATATATATAGCTTGTTGGATTTTTATTTATTTATTATTAGTGATTAATTTCTTTTATATTACTTCGCTCCCTAAACGTTTATATTATAAGAACGGAGTTATTTGCCCTTCGTTTACATTTTTCTTCGCCCACATTTTTAGGACGTATTTACTTTTTTATTTTTATTTTTTTAATATTAATTATTTATTATTAATTAATAATTACTACATGTATAAAAGTAAGTAATCTATATACATGCATCTTTCAGAGTATACTCATTATCAGTATAGCTAGACTTTTATTGACAAGGATCTATCCTACAACGGCTCGATAAGTAGTCTGGCGTTTTAGAGCGGGACCACGGGGTTCTTGCCAATTTTATGCACGATTCGTATCACTTATACATGTAAGATTGTTGAATTATTATTTATTTTTTTATTAGCGATATATATATATATATATATATATATATATATATATATATATATATATATATATATATATATATATATATATATATATATATATATATGGCATCACGCTCCATCGAAGCAACCAAATGCTGACGGAACTATGTTACACAAAGAGTATTTTAAAAATTATTGGAATTCTAATATTCGTCATTAAGTCATCTACTAGCAAACATATACTTCACCGAGTTGCATATTTAGCTCCCGGTAAGTGATAGTATTTACATCACATTCTACTTTCAAATCTAAGGTAACGCCTAGTTGACTTGTCAAATGACAACAGAAGCGATAATAAAAAAATTACGGGAGAAGAAATGCTTGGGACTATTAGATCAGAAAATACACTGTCTTGATCAGATAAACTAAATAGTAATACCCACAAAAATGGTCTAATAACTACAGAACATATACTACACTACTCTCCGCAAATAGAAGAGTGTATGAGCATGGGGAAAATATTACATTCAACGACTAAATTTAGCACTATCACTTGAAGGGATTTTTATATTTATAGAAATAATTGAAAAACGGCTTCGGACATAACACATCTTCGTTGTTTGTATAAACATTTATATGTGGAGTACGGGGGGGAGTTCGAAAAAGTACGTTTTAATTCCAAACCTAAAACATTGAAGAGCCACGAAGAAGGGAATGGTACCTTTAAATAAGTGACACTTAGTTCTCCAGAATTTATCTTTTACCTAGACACCACCATTATCTATGCTCCGATCGTGAAACTCTGGAGGGCGTTTTTTTTTTAACTAATATATTTATTTTCACTCCAGCGTCAACAACCCCACTCCGAAACTGTGCTATCCTCAATTCATCGACCCCATCAACATTAAAGAGACGCCCGTGGATTTTGATCAGATCAATTCTCCCTGCATGGAGAAATTAAATGACGCATCTCTCACGTATACGACAGGGGTTTGTTGCTTAGAGTCTGCCAGCGTCAATATCTGAAACAGAGAGATTTAAATTTCAGGTTCCAAATGCATGAGTACAGTTATAATAACTATGCAATTTGCATTCTTCATTGATCTATTCGGATGGAATTAAAAGGCATTATATTTGGAATATCTCTCATATTTATTATTTATATACAGATATTATTTTTTATATATGTGCATACGTTTCAACTGAGATAGCATTTAATATCCAGTTTCTTCTCAAGATATATATATATATATATATATATATATATTTAAACTAGCTTAGCCGTGACCCGTTGGGTCAGTATGTTATATTGGCTATGGAATTAATGTATAAAGAAATTAGCTTTCGTGACATAACAGAAACATTTCTATGAAAGTATATTAAAATGAAAAAAAGAATATAGACATATTCCTATGAGTCGTTCTGTTTACAATTGTTTATTTTGAAAAAAAAACACAACCATTGAATGTTAAGTGGTTTGCCATACTTATAGGTAAATGTTCACTGAACAGATACCATAATACTTAATCTTACATTCAAATTTAGATATATTTTTTAATTTAAATGCGAAAAAAAAAACATTTGGACGCTGAAAATGTACACAGTAAAACAATACGTTTTATTGTAGCATTGATTATTAATTTGCAACGCAAATCAACAAGACATATTTTCGGAGCTATTTATTTATAATGGTTGTTTATAGGAAAATGTAGGATTTTTTTTTTAGAAAGGTGTATTAAAAATCAAGAATAAATTCATAAAATAGGAAGGCGATGGGTAAATCGTCGTTGTAAAATGCTCTTATGGTTATCAACGTGTAAAATAGATTCATTTGTAAGAAAATTGCCTTAAAATAACTTAAATGTAATACGGAAATGAATGATATAAAATGCAGAATGTGTTAACAATTATTCATTTTGATAATTTAAACGGTGAAAAAACAATTGGGACGCTTAAAACGTAATCAGTAAAGCAATACATTTTATTGTCGCGTTAGTTATATATTTATGAATATGTTTATTTTTTAATTTGCGTTACGAATAAATAATCAACGAGACAATAAAAAGTATTGTTTTACTGCGTACGTTTTAAGCGTCTCAATTTTTTTCGCGTTTAAATTATCCAAATAGACAATTTTTAATACTTTCTGCACTTTTTTACATTGATCATTTCCGTATTACGTTATGGGTTTATACTTATGTATGAATACGCAACCGGAAGTCGTAAACCGGATGTTGGTTTACAACCCCCGTTACAAGGTCATTTGAGTTGTATAATTTATATATATATATATATATATATATATATACATACATAAATACCTAAATACACACAGAAACACACACACACACATATATATAATATGAAGAAATTTGTTTCGTGATAAAAGCGTTTTTTAAATGCAGATTTTTAAATGTAAGTTTATGAAAATCAATTAAACGCATTTTTTGTAAAATTGACAAACATTTATTATTAACTATTATTGTGTTTATTTAAATATATAGACTAGAGGGTTTTTGTCAGGTTAGAAGTAGTTTATGTTTTATTTACTTGCTTCATGTCAAATCTCCCCTAGAAAAGTAATAATACTTCGAAGGTGATATTTTTACATTTCAAGTGCAATTACAGATGTGAAGAAAATAAAATACTATCTATATTTTTGGACTATACACTTTAACAATGGATAGAATCGTTACTAAGCCTGGCGATTTCCAATGCAGATTTTTGTGGGTGTATAGCTCATATATATATATATATATATATATATATATATATATATATATAAATGAAGGTATGATAAACAAGTTACATGAAATCGTTTGTATCACCTTTCAAAATAAAATTATTATTGAGTTAATTGCAATGGTTAATTTCAAGAATTTATTTTTAGATGCTGTAGTTTACATTAACTGTCTACAATTGATAAACTATTTTATTTAAAGTTAATATATATGTTTATATACACTAGATGGAAGCCTGGCGTTGCCGGTCGTACAATATGCCTAAACATGCTATTTTAATTTATGCAAATTGCGTATGAATTATTACAAAATAAACCTCTGTTGATTATTCTTGTGGAGACGCCCACTAATATGCATACGTGGGTGAACAAGATATAGATAAAGGTATCAAGTCAGCAAGACCGGAGAGCTGTGTTCGAACGCCGGATAGGTAAGACGCATGTACCGGTTGCTCCATGAAAGACTTTAACACGCCCTCTGTCGGACAATCTTCCAACTGCAGTACAACTGCACCTTTGTAAATATGTATTATATTTTCGTCTTAATATATATGTTTTACCTTTAGTTTCTGCGTCCGTGTTGTTATTGATACAGACACAACACTTATTATATAATACAAGGTATAATTAGCCCGGATAACTTAATTGCTAAATAAGAAAAATGAAAACATAATAATGATAATGTCGCCAAAGAAAGTCCGTTTTTCTTTGTTCACAACACAACGTAAGATGATATTTGGGCTTGACGAGGAATACTCTGGAAAAGTAACTTCTTATTAATGTTTAGTTTTAAAATAGGCCAACGAAGAAATGATTTACGGCGATTTTGAATGGTATATCTTCTTATATCTTAAATTGACACATTAATAAAAAAAAAAAGAAAATTAAACGGCGAGGTACACCCGAGCTTGAAAAGGAGATTATGCTCTACCACCAAACTCCATCTCCGGGCAAGAAATCTTTATTTTTGATGAATAATAATATCTAACTATTTTATTATTTCCCTTGTCTGATATAACGTAAAACATTGCCCTCTAAAGTTAATATATTTTTATCTATAAAAGAGAAGAAGTATTTTTAAGATCGGGTATTCTTTTTATGTTTGATACATACAAGAAATCTGCCTAACATATAAATGAGTTTTGTGTGAAATTTGCAATAAATAGGATAAGCCGCTTCCGACTTATGAGGAAGGAACTCACGCATACACATAAAAAGTTACTTTTATATAATAACAGAAATAACGAGAGATAAAATAAGGGAAAGAAGTTTATATCTTCCATTCTTGTTTGATTCCCACAAGATAATAAACATTGAAGGTGTTCACTAATATTTGGGCGCATGTAACTTTTAAAGGAAACTGATAAAATCATGTTAATTGTACATTACCGTAAGTCGTTAAGAATAAGATTCTAACGTGGTTGAAAATCATTGTTTATTAAACTAGTAAGTTGCGCCCAAGGAAATGTAGTCAAAGCCCGAATGGAATTACAAAAGTTGTATTATAAGATATATGTTTCTCTTACGGTAAAATTCTGACATTTAACATTCTCGTACATAGTGAGTACTATAACTATCTTAAATTTCGTCCATAAGTTCAAATCTGTCTTGATACAAAAGAATTATTGTGATCACATTATGAACGATGTTCTTCTATTCCTTCACTTGAACATAAAATCATGGGTTGCTTCATATTTACATGAGAAATATTAGTTGTAATTATCTTTCTGTGGTGATTAGGCCTAATATAGCTTTATATAATAAACGCTTAGATATCATATTTTCTTAAGAACTGTTGTGCCTTTTAACATTATTTTAATCACTTATAATGTGATCTGGCATAAACGGAGGGACTTATCAACTCACCTCTGCGATTATCTATAGTGCTATTATCATTATTATAATTATTATTATTATTATTATTATTATTATTATTATTATTATTTTATTTATTTTATTAGTATTATTATTTTTATCATTATTTTTATTATTATTATTGTTATTAGTATTGTTATTATTATTATTTTATAATTATTATTGTTATTATTATTATTATTATTTTATTATTATTATTATTATTTTTATTATTATTGTTATTTTTATTATTATTATTTTTTTATTTGGATTATTACTATTATTTGTATTATTTTTATCTTTGTTATTATTATTAATAGTTTTGTTATTATTATTAGTGTTATTGCTATTATTATTATTATTATTATTATTATTATTATTATTATTATTAATATTATTGTGCCACAAATTATAGGCCAATTACGTGTCTGCTATTGATGTGGAAACCTTTGAATGGAATATTTGCGGAGAACATTTATGAACATCTAGAGAGTAATGGTGTTTTTCCGGACGAAAAAAGGGGTGCTGGAAGGGTTCGAGAGGTACTAAACAGCAACTATTAATTGATAAAGCAATAATGCAGGATGCGAAGAAGAAGAAGAGGAATCTGAGCGTAGCATGGATCGATTAAAAAAGGCTTATGACATGGTTCCTCATTCATGGATACGTGAAACACTATTGATGATGAAGGTTGCTGAGAATGTGGTAGGGCTTTTGGAGACAAGTATGGTTCAATGGAAAACGGTGCTGACAGCAAACAGAGAGGAGATAAGGCAGGTTGGCATTAAACGTGGGATATTTCAAGGAGATTCGTTATCGCCACTTCTTTTTGTAATGATAATGATGCCACTGAGCATCCTCTTGAAGAGAGAAAAACTGGGGTATAACTTTGGATCTGGTAACAGACGCCTCACCCATCTACTGTTTATGGATGATTTGAAAATATTCGGTAGAAATGAAAAGGAAATGAAGAGACTGGTAGAACTTGTGGGGACATACTCAGGCGACATTGGGATGGAGTTTGGGATTAGTAAATGTAAGGTGCATTCGAATGGAATAGTGCTGACAAATGGAGAACTCATGAAAGAAATAGAAGATCCAGGATATAAGTATTTTGGAGTGCGGGAGGGTGTAGGCATCATGAACGGAGAAATGAATGAAAAATGTCAGGAAGGAGTATCATAGAAGAGTGAAAGTAATTGCAAATTCGAAACTGAATGGAGGAAACCTAATGAAAGCAGTAAATGCCTGGGCAGTCAGTGTTTTGAGATACAGTGCGGGAATTTTAGAATGGTCTGGCAAGGATTTGCATGCTATGGATATCAAAACAAGAAAAGTGTTAGCAATGTTTGGTATATTTAAAATTCGAAGTAACGTAGCAAGGTTGTAGCAAAAGATGAAAGATGGTGGGAGAGGATTGAAAAGTGTAAAAGATTGTGTTAGAACCGCGGAGATGTCGTTAAAGGAGCATGTGGTAAGAAGTGAGGAGTAGTTGCTTAAGGTTATGGCACATGAAGTGGAGGTATGTGAGGCCTAGGTTTATTAGTTGAAACGTATGGATAGAGCAAGGGCAGAGGAACTGGCTAGGAAGAAAATGCATGGAAGGCTCTTCCAGGATATAGCAGAAGTGGCTGATGAAAGATCATGACACTGGCTTAGAGCTGGGTATATGGCTAAGAGTACTGAAGCTTTTCTTTGTGCAGCACAAGAGCAAGCATTAGAAACACGATTGTAAAAACAAATGGTTCTAGGGGAGGAACTTGCTGCAGAATGCAGGATTTGTGGTAAGACCTCAGAGTCAATTGCGCACCTTGCAGCAGAGTGTAGTGGACTGGCTCAGAGAGAGTACCGCAAAAGACACGATCGCATGGGACTCCGGATATATTGGGAGGTTTGTAAGAGGGTTGAGGTTAAGTGCGTTGGAAAATGCTTTGAGGAAGTGCCTGATGAAGTGAGAACAAGTGAGACTGGCAAGGTAGAGGTATGGTGGGACAAAAGTGTCATAACGACCAAGCAATTGGAACATCATCGTCCGGATTTGGTCGTCATTGGCAAGGTCTAAAATACTGGCAGATTGTAGACTTCTCAGTACCCTGGGACAGGAATGTGAGAGCGAAGGAGAATGAGAAGTGGAGCAATTATGCTTCATTTGCCTTAGAGATAAGGCGTATATACGGGGTTAAAACACAGATAATCCCGGTCGTAGTTTGTACACTAAGAGTAGTATCAAGTCGTCTGGAAGGATAATTGAAAATAAAACTACAAATCCTCGATGTTTTAGGCGACCTTCAAACCTCTGCAATTATAGGTACCGCCAACATCATCAGGAAAACCCTTGCTCTTTGAAGCTCCTGGTTTGAAGTCGGGATTAAGGGAAATCCTCTGGAATTGAATCCCATCCCTTTCCTGAGAGACGTTCATAAACGAAATGAGAATTATTATTACCATCATTATTATTATTGTTATTATTATTATTATTATTATTATTATTATTATTGTTGTTATTATCATTGTTACTATTTTTATTATTATTATTATTATTATTATTATTATTATTATTATTATTATTATTATCTTCCGTGATATATGGGTAGTCGCTTCGATATCTGAATTAGTACGTACGCTTCTATCTCGTGTGAAATTGGTATCTACCGAAATAACTTGCCCGGCAAGCGATTTTTAGTCAAAGTCGTCTGATTTCCGTTTCCCACTTAAGAGATAACAACGCACTCATTGCAGATATCGTTGCGAATCCAGTGCATTTGTCTGTCTTCGTTTCTAAAAGATAAAATTTTATGTGAGCTGACAATCATGTCTCATTGGAACGAAAGGAATTTGAATAGCGACTGTTTAGAAAATCACAGCTCAGATAAGGATAAGAAAAGTCAGTTGCAGAATACGCAATTGTAAGGTGGGCAATTTTCTTACATTTAACTAACTGGAGGTTCGTAAGACTCTTTCTAAGTAATTTCTCAGTGAGAATAACTAATGGTGTTTCCTGAATTCTGAGTGACAAAATGTGCCCCAGATTTCCGGTAGGTCCATATTTTGATAACATATGCAAATCATTTTCCTTATCGTAACAATTAGTTTTCTTTCTGGAAATATTAAGACTAATAATCATCTCCATCGTTTACGTACTCTTCACCCCTTTCAAGCGAAGGTCTCGCTGTTGTCTGTACACCGTGATCCTTATATCATTATTGATACTTCGCAGAATTTTTGTGCGGTACATATTGAGGCTGGTGCCATCATATATATGTAAATAAGTGTTTCTTATAGTTATCTTAAAGCCTGTGTGTTTGTAATAATATTATGAGTAGTAGCAGCAGCAGTAGTAGTAGTAGTAGTAGTAGTAATTGTTGTTGTATTTGCTTATCATAATAATTTGACATATGGCATTCGAAATATATTTTAAATTTCAATTTATAAATATACGCAAATGGAATTTTAATTATTAAATTTGTATCAATGTGCGTATAGAGTATATTAACTATTCTATCTAACAGTAAATAAAAAAAAACGTGATAGTAATTGGCTTCTTAGCATTATATATATATATATATATATATATATATATATATATATATATATATATACATTTGACTTACTTTACCGTTACGTATTCTGGGCTATTTTTTCTCTCAATGTTATCTCGAAACGTATATTAAAATATATGTATCCCTTGGCGCTTGGTTTTTGTATCCCACGTGGTTTAAATATGTTTTACTTGTTTAAAAAGTTCAATTTAGCGAGCTCTTTCTATGTTCCCTCTTATCAATTTTAACTCTTCCATGTAAAAAGAAAATTCTTTACATTTACATTGTGCAATTAGTTTTCGCATCGGACGATCATATAAAATGTCATTTTTATAGATATGCCCTATTTATCTATTTAATTAATGAAATTGACTGATAAGAATCCTACATTTTCTCTCTACTTTATATATACCCGTCGTAAATCCGAGCAGCAAACATCCCTTCTTTTGCAACCCATGTCCTGCAGTAACTTTATGAAGTCTCGTTTTGCACCGTAAATTGTAAATAATTCAATAGATAAACACGTGAGATTTCTTGTGGTAATATGATTTACCGAAGAATGTAGGGATATATACCCCGCTATTATAACAAATACACTATTTGTTTATGTCCGTATCCGGAGCACATTAACATTTTTAAGTAATATATTGACATTCAATAAGAATACTAGAATGCTTTTACTCAAATATCCCTGGCACAATACCATGCTGAGAGTGTTTTATTGAAAAGCATTAACAGTGAAATAATTTGCCAATCAAGAAATGAAATTCATCAAAATGTAAGGCTAAAGGAAATCATCTGATCTTTCACATAAATTTGAAATAGAAATTCAATCAATCACTGATTGCTGCCAAAGCTATGCTCTTTCAGAAATCGATTCAATTTTCGCTAATTTGTCCGATTTCAGATCGATATCATCTGAACGTAACAAATGTAGTTCTCCCCGATTATACAAAAATCAATTTAGCTAAAAAAACAAAAAAATAGAAACGCAACTGTTATACTAAATTTGCAATTATATATTTGTATTATATTTTTGTGCCCCGGTTCAAGCGAAGGCTAAACAAATCGATAAATATTTTGCTAAAAATTGAGAACAAATTAACGATAGTTTTATAGAAATAACTCATTTACCAATCGTTTAAACGGAGAGTTCGATAATTATACAACGATTGCAAAAGAAGCATTAATAGTCCGTATAATATAACGGTGTGTGATCGACAGTAATTTAGTTACGAAATGATTTTTTTATAATATTTCTATAGTTTTATGTCGGCTCAGATTAACCTTAAAATTTTCTAGGAACAAAGTGACGGATGGGCCAATTAAGGAAAGATATCGTAAAATAAATCTTCATTTAACTAAATCTCTGTGGACCTTGCCGTATTCAATGAGTTACAACATTCATCATCACAGAATAGGAATAACTGTGACCAGTGTATTACGCCATTAAATGACGTCGATGTTCATTAAAACATAGACATGGTGTAATAACCATGCTTTTATTTTCTACCCAGAAAATTATCCCGCTATGAATAAAACTAGGAAAATGAGAAAATATATTTTCTAATGTTTCAGCTTCAAAAACTGTGATATATTTTATTTTTACCAGTCAAAAATCGACTTAACGGCTGTGATATTACTAAACAGTCCGCTATTAAAGTACTAGAAGAGATGTAATATTCTTCCAAAATTTCAGAGAAGGAAAGAAAAATAGCATTTTAACATAAGGTGTTACGTAGTTTTTCATGTATAATTTAAGAAAATATTTGACTGCTACACTTCTACGAGAAATATGTCGCATATATATATATATATATATATATATATATATATATATATATATATATATATATATACGAATGAATATGTGCATTTTTATAACGTAGATATGTGTTCTGTGAGAAATAAATGTCAATGATACTAACTTTTCTAGAATACGTTAAAAGACATAATTCCTGAGATATAAACTTCAATATGTATAAAAATATGGATGCAAATTTTAAACAAAATGAACATTTCGGACGACTTGTTCGACCAAACAAATTTCGTAAAAATTAAATAATTATGTTTTTTTATATTAAAACTTATATTGTCGAACAAATCTACCAAATATATCTTAACCCTGCTTCAATAATATTTGTTCGTCTTTATTTCGACCAGCTTTCGTGTCATTTATCTACTATTCCATGAAAAATATTAATTTCATTTTCAGATATACCATGGAAAACAAACCCAAGTAAAAATACCAACAATAAAACGAATCAAACACAGTGACGTAATACTAATTGTTTACTTGCGGATAAATTAAGTGTACATTATACAATAAAAACTCTCTTTATTTATATAGTGACTGCATATAGACGAAGTAAGTTGATTAAGTTTTTATTTTCATGAATATTTTGTCGGGTTTAACAATCTAGTGTCCCTGCGTTTATGTCCTTGTGTAGTTAGGGTAAAGTTTATTGATGTTTTGGATTTTTTTGACGGGCTGAATGGAAATCACAAATTTCTCATTAAAGAGCTGCAAGCACTTGTATCCCCCTACGTAAATACCCCCGACAAACCCGAAAAGCTGTACAATCCCACCCATTCACAGCAGAGATCCCTAGATGTAAGAAAGCCATCTACTCCATTAGTTTCTTCCCAGAACCCCTAGACTTTGGAACTCCCTTCTGAGGCCCTGCTTCCCCAACTGTAGTGACATGCAGAAGTTCAAGCGTAACGTGAACGGACATCTTGCTTCCCAACTCACCAACTAGCACCCTTGTAGCATGTGTCCCTAATAGTAGTCCACTACATCAAAGGTGAAAATGTAATTTAAAAAAACAAAAAAGGCGGTTTATATACAACCTTTTGATTTGACACCTTAAGGAATTGGTGAAAATGAAACTGTAAAATCCCCAGCCGTATTTGTCAGAACAGGAGGGATCTAGTCTAGTTGTATCAACTAGGAAGAGTCTATCTAATTCGTCGGCAAATGTAAGTTTGCTGAGGATTGTTTTATTCTACTCATCACCTAGAAGTAGGGAGTAGACAGAAGAAATAAGGTCTGCATCCTCAAGTTGTACCAGATAGTCAATATATGAGCTTTACAGTAAGGCTTTTCTCTACTAAGGATCTTACAAGATATTCAGGTCCATCTCGCCGAGATAGACATTTCTCAATATATATATATATATATATATATATATATATATATATATATATATATATATATATATATATATATATAATGATATATATGTATATAGATATATATATAAATATATGTAACTATATATGTATACATACATATATATATATATATATATTAATATGTTTTCTTCCTTGCAAAGTGTTCACCTTTTTTCTTCAATTCTGCCATACATTGGAAGTCGTAACTTGTAATAATTTAAGTCGCCATATATATTTTCTTTATCCAAAAATATCTTCAATTTATAGCCAATGTAAGCACAGCATCTATTAAATTCGGTATTTTACGATAACATTTATGTCAACGTGATAATGACGTATATAATTATATACAACCTGTTTGAATAATATAATATGCAGATTTTAATGATTTTTCCTGATAGTATATCATTTAGAAAACCGCGGAATATCATAAAATCTATATTTACCAACGTAGGAATTCATTCGAGGATATTTAAAGATAATATTCTTTTCATATGTTTTTATTTGTAAATTATATAAGTAAATAGTAGCTTAATATCTTTAAAAAAATTTAAGAACATGTGGTCGTCTGCCTGTCCAAGCAGATAATTACCGGTCGCACGAGGCGTTCGAACTTTAAATTATAGACTTAATTAAAATGACTTAGCGAGAGGAATGTAGCACGTTCCCTAATTTAGGCCAAATATTTTTTGTAAAAATATAGTAAAGGTAGTGTTGCTTTGTCTTATAAGATAGAATTATTATCAACTAGTTATACCCGGTCACGCATTGGTGTGGCTTAGTGAATTTTTCTTTCTTTTTAACGTTTATCTCATCGATTACAAATACAAGAGTTTACTCAAGAGTTACAAAAAGACAGATTTTTTAAATATTATTTTTATGACGTTTATCGTTGAGTTTGGTGTTTCTTCTTGTAATTGTTACAAGGGGAATAGGCTAGCCAAATAACCTCAAAAAATTAACAAAAAGATATTGTAAATCTTGAATTCAACGTGAAAATACTATAAAAACAACAGACGCGCGTCCAAGTTTACTCGGCTAACAAGTTTTATTGCACACAAACGCACACCAACACACGCACACACTCAAACACACACCCACACATACTCACACGCTCCCCAACACACAGACGAACACACCCGTACACACACACACACACGTACACAAACACATACACACTCAAGCAAAAAAAAAGAAAAAACAAGCAGCACACAGGTATGTATGTGCATGTGGTATGGCTGCATAAACATGCTTGCGCAAGTTTATGCAGCCTATTAGTTTAATGGCGCACACACATTCACAAGTATATGCAAGCATTTAAACAGAAAAATCACACACACACGTATGTATGTAAACAGAAACCCATGCCTGAGGAGGTTTATGCGTCATATTAGTTAAAGTACAATCACACAAACAAACAGCAAGGTTTTTTTATATGTAAGTGCATATCTAATGCGTAGTCGGTGTGTGTAATGCAATAAAAATAAAGCCGGAATGTTTCTTCGTCGTATACGCCACATTGTGATAAAACTGAGCGTTAATCTAAAATGAACGACTATTTACAGTTTAGCCAATCGAATTAGCCAATATGTAAAAGAAGGCATCATTTTCTTGTAGATGTAAAGTGGTAAGAGTAGGTGATGTGCATGAATTAAGTAGGCAGTTAATGACGGCGTAGACACAGGAAAGAAGGAAAAAGTATAAATTCCCGCGGTGAAGAATGGGGTCGTAAGAGGACTTACGGAATAGCGAGTGAAATTGGAACTACTTCCTCTGTAGGTTTTGACGATGATGATGGTGGCGCTTTTAGCAATAAATGTAATGTTTTAATATTATGAATTAATGTGTTTGAAATTTCGTTCTATAGAAACATAGAGTAATGGTCAATACTGTAAACATAATACATTTGTATGTGCAATCTTTTGTTGTAAACCTATGGTATTTTGGTCCAAAGTAAATCAACTGCGCCTGTTTTATTATGTGTCAAGACTAGCATATACTAGATTGAGTTCTAAAATAGTATAATAAGATGATGACGGAAAATAACATTCTGACAAGCAAATACACTGAGCAAAAGCGATTGAACGATCAATAATCACACATATTTGACACAGCCTGCTGAAGGAAATATTATGTCTGCTAGGATTGTAATATAACAGAACAGGGGCTACATTACCCTTTTTGACAAATAATTAATACCTTGAGGAGAATGCAATGCATAGGATGAGGATAACACGATAAAAGGCATGTTACCTATTGTCCATTCTTAAAGGAGTACGTATAACTGAAAATAGTATTTATGGCAACTGAACATATTATATATTACTATCGCAGAGGGAATTGTAATACCTAATGTATTTCCACCAGCCCCTTTAAAACCGGTGTTATGTTTAAAAGACGGCCATATGGAAACAGAATGAATAACACATTGCCCATTAGTGATATAGGGCATTAGGATAAGGGAGGAGAAAACACCAGGGATTATTCTCACTAATTTTTATATAACAAAAATTATTTTCGAGAAAGACAGCTTTATTGCAATGGAACGATTCTACACTACCCATCTCTATTAAAAGATATCTCGATTGTTCGATTTTAAAAAATATCATTCATTAAAAAAATCTATGCTTATGGAGTGCATTCTATAATTGTCATGTTTGTAGATATGTCTGCAAAGGTGGAGTTAACTTTTAATTCCAGATGAAATAACTGGTCTTAGATTATCCAATGTATTTCTTTTGGGAGAGCAACTTTTAAACAGATGTAGCCTAAAATTTTTACAGAATAACTTAAAGAAAAAAAACTCAGCATAAACATGCTGAAAAACCAGAATTTTCATACATAAAGGGGGGAATATTCTACTTCTAATTAAACTAGAACGCATATATGCACACACACACACGCATATATTTATGTGTGTGTGTGTGTCTGCGCGTGTTTATCTATATACACATGCGTAAATTCACGCTGCGACAGTCGAGCGAAATATGAGTACAATTTTTTCTTTACACACTGAACGATCCTTCCTTTTTCAAGAACTCTGATACTTGATCAACTTTATCTTTTATCTCCTTAAGAAATTTTCGGATGAAATCAATGAATGAATATACGATGCCATTTACTAGGTCGATTTATTTTGCATCTTCTAGATATGTAAAACGATTAAATAAAAGAAATACATAATCAACCCCAACAATTATATTTGTATTCCTATATTTTTCTATACAACTTAGAGTGAGCAATGCTTTATAATTAGAACTATTTTCGACGTAATTCGTAACAAGTTTTGTCGTTATAAACTCTTCATGCGACTTTTATTTTTTGAGTAGTTTGATATTTTCTGACGACGAAAAAATAAGAAAATTGAAACTGTTTTTTTTTCTCATCCACAATTGTCATAGATTACAGTTTTGCCTTTCGAAAATCTTTAATATTAGAACGCACGCATACATAGATAACTGCTCTGATATAGTTATGATGTTTGTGTTACAGTACGAATTTTTGTCAAAGAAAAAATAAATGTGTTAATTTAGGTGCTTGTTTTGTTCGGAAGAATTGCGCACGGTTTTCCTTTTAACTTTACAACCGGACATTGACACGCAATATAAAACATTGAAAAGGTAAAATGTGAAGTTGCATGAAAACTCTTCCGCTTGCTACTCGATGCATGTTTAGCGAAGACAAATTCAAACAATCTCTGACAAATTGTTAATGCATTTCTCTATTGCAACTTTCTTTATTTGATCCTTCGGTGTTTCTTACCCGCAACTATACATATATTTGAATACTTTTAGTATTAACCAAAATGTTTATAAGAAAAAATAACATACATTGGGATTACATTCGTTTAGGGAAAAGATTTTAATCAGGACTTACGTATTTCAAAACAGCTTTACGGTGAAAATGTAAGACTTTTACATAACAGCAGTTAAACCAAAAATTAAAAAAGATTTACAAATGCATAACTCATTGTCAATAGCAAATTTATATATATATATATATATATATATGTATGTATATATATATATATATATGATGGAAATTGTATTCCGACAAAATATAGAAATAAAAAGGAACAAACCGTATTATGTGTTCGTCAACTTTTCGTCATTATTTCGAGACTTCCTCTGGATGAATGAGATCAAGAAACAAAAAACACAGTAAAAAAATTTGAAAATGTTCCACTTGCAATGTGTGACGCTGTTCTATTTCAGAAAAACGGAAAAAGACGTTGAAAATTCAAAAAGGAGGGGGGTTGCGCTGTTAAAGAGAGGGAAATCTTAGTGACATCATATAGCTGTTAACGTAATTTTAAATATATATATATATATATATATATATATATATATATATATATATATATATATATACTGATTTATCGGACAAAAAATCTAAAAAACTTTGAAAACCTCAATGGTCATTCATCAACTTTTTACACCATAAATAAAAAAAAACACCTATGAAGAAAACGAATAATGAAAATTGCATGCAAATAAAAGAAGACGATATTCAGACGGCGCCGTAGCCTAGCCTCGAACCATATAATAAAGTGAAGAGTTAGTTTGCAAAATGCAGTTAACGCCATTTGATAGGTACGAAACTTGAAAAATGTTTACATTTCAATTCTCAACTCCAACGGTATATGTTGCGTAATATCATACCAACACTGCTCCATTTTCTATATAAAAATAATATTTTAGCCGAAGTCAAAATTTAATATATCCCTCTTTTTATTATAAAAGATCGTGATCTAAGCTAATTCGATTTAACTTGTTTTGCATTCAAACCCTTTTAATGCATATGTTCGTTTACAATAATCTGCCTTAATCAATGCAGTTTTACATTTGTATATATATATATATATATATATATATATATATATACATATATATATATATATATATATATATATAGATAGATATTAGTGTACCTCAGTATGGAAACGCAAACCATTTGCTAGTGGGAACTTTGAGTTAATAGTTTAACTTGTAACATCATTTTGACTTTTTTAAAATGAATTATGTTCTTTCCAAATATTACGTTAAATTTCTGAACAACTGGTTGTCCGTAGTGGACAAAACGACATAGTTTATAAGTTAGCCGAGCAAGAGTACATCTTCTAGTACTGCTTTATAAAACAGTTATTTAGAGCACATATTTTTCTATGTATAGGTGTTTTCCTCGATATATCAATGGCTATCTTGACTCGTTTAAACGCTAATCAAAGAGTGGGATTACTATATATATATATATATATATTAGGGTAGGTCGATTTTGGAACTTTAAATAGGTCAATGGATGGAAAGTTGTGAAATAACACCCTAAATCACCTGACAAAATATTTTTTTCCAAAATTTTGTATTTTTTTTGCGAAATTGAATGTAAAGACATCCATATTTTCAATCTTAGTCGTAATTCCGGTGACACCGGAAATATGTATCCATAAAATTAAATCCGATGTTAAACTAGAGTAAAATAATAAAATCTATTAAAGAGTTTATTTTTTTAAGTTTATTATCTATTTTCATATTAATTTGAAATAAAATGACCAAAAACAAAAATAAAATATATTAAAATATATAGTTTCAAATACAAATGACGACTTAGTAAAAGAAGTTTTATTTATTGGATATTTTTTCGACTTTCACCGGTAGTATTTATCTGCACCTTATTTACATTTTTTAACCTTCCAATTCACACGAATTAATTTAAGAAATTAAACATACTATTAACATAGTTCATTTAACAAATTAAACATACTATTAAAATATTTAATTTAACAAATTAAACACAACTATTAAAATATTTAAACTTTTTATAATTATTGTCATTTATTAATATTTCAAAATTCAGTGTTTTTTAAAGGCTGATTTTGGTTTACGAATTAGTTTTTGAACTAAACTGTATTGATTGGTAAGTAAAACACTTCTTTAAAATAAATTTTGAAATTTATTTCCAATTTAAAAAAAAATATTTTTGTGTGTTATCTAATAATATTATATATGTGTGTGTGTTTCTATTTACAGATATTTTAATTTTAAAAATGGCTGGAAAAAACCCTGGAGTTTCCACTCGAAGTAAAGGAGCAATTAAATTTTCAGGTTTACCATCACCTTTGGATAAAACAGAGCCACCAACTTTTAGACAAATAATTCAATATAGCTATTTTTTAATGAACACTTATCCCCATCTTTTTTGTTATGGTATTTCGAAATTAATAGCAAATGACGTGATAAATATTTGGAAGGCTGTCAACCCTCGTTTGCCTTTATTAAATGAAAATAGTGTTGTCGTCAAGGTGAATATGCTATGCTTTCAGAAGGCGAAGCAAATAAATAGAAAACATCTACCTGCTGCCCAAACAAAATTCTGGAAGGAAAAATAGATACGTTATTTGATATTTCATCATGTTCGTGCAAGCTTCCCATTTTAAGTTGTGACAATATTAATGTCAAATGCGACAAAGAAAATTGCCAGACCAAGCACACCATCTGCACTTGCCCTCTGAAGCGAAAAGTGAGTTATTTTCTATTTTTATTTTTGAATTTATTATGAAAGGGATAACTTAATGTCTGAATTATGTAAATTTTGAGAAAAAACATTTCCACAGTTGAAATAAATATTTAAATCAATTTTTTCATTTTATTTTACATGTAAAATATTTTTAATTTAATATGTTAAACTGTATTTTTAATCTGAGTAAATTTCATTTTAATCTGATATTCAAGGTTCCTACGGAAGACCGAGAATATTTAAAAGACCAAAGGAGTAAAATAGGGCCCAAGGGCACATTCCAACTTGGTCCAATAGATAAAACCGCAATAAAAAAAGTAAAAGAAAAGGAGAAAGAGAAATCCAACAAAAACATCTCCCATAGCATCAACATCATCTATTCAAGATCATGTTTCTCCAAGTACATCTCTAAGTCACTCATCTTCTCCAAGTGATGAAACAGATTACATACAGTCCTCTCAAAGTGCCCTATAACCTTACAAAAAAACCAAGGTTTGCTCTTGAATTAGCCAGGGGTGATATATCCTCTAATTTTGGAGACAGTCTTGGCAATGCCCTGCTCTTGGATCTGAGGGCCATGGGCCGTCTTATCCCTAATATAGATATAAAGAATATCTATATGGATGAATGTAAAATTGACAGGGCAAACGCTAAAGTAAACGAAGATGCCTATAAAAACCACAGCAAAATATGGAAAATCTTCATTGTATAGGTGTTGATGGGAGGACAGACAAAGATACACTGCTCTACAAAGAATCATGTGGATGTAAATAGATTTCAACTCCCAATAACAAAAGAAACAGCAAATGAGAGTCTATATTTGACTCACCGAATTCTTCCGGATACTGGAGTAACTGGTAATGTTCTTGCAGAGCAAGTGGCTGATGTTTTAGAGGAATTCAAAAGTTTAAGCACCATTAAGGCTGCCCTTGTTGACAACACAAATGCGAACACAGGCTGTGAAGGTGGCCTGGTTACACTTCTCGAAAAAAAAATAAATATAAATCTCCATACTATTGGTTGCTCCTTACACCAGAATGAACTTCCATTTAGAGCTTTGTCCAAACATTTAGATAGCACCACAAAAAGTCCCACAACATTCAGTGGTCCATTGGGTAAATTATGTGCAAATGATTGCCATAATTTACCACAAATAGTATTTTCCGCTGTTGGGAATCCCTTGGAGTGTGAATTTGAAGACAAGGATAGCCTAAGTAGTGACCAAAGACTGCTCTACGAGTATACAGTTGGGATTTCTAGAGGTAAGGTAGACCCTAGCTTTGTATCCTGGAAAATTGAACCAGGCTAGATGGTTAACGTTGGCTATCAGGCTCATGTGCCTATGGACTCGTGGGACATATCCGCATAATCTTTCAACCAAATTGCATAGTTTGATCAATTTTATTGTAAATGTATATGCGATTTGTTGGTTTGACATTAAAAAAAATAAATTCCACCACCAACAAATGTACATTTATAATATGAGTCAGAGAAAACAGAAGCAACCAACTGAAATTAAAAAAATAACACTTAAAAACATTCAGTTTAATGCTTTTGGACAAATTTAATAGATTTGTCAGTAAATGGAGTCTGTGAGCCACCACTTACACAAGACTTTTCTGACAGTGAATTAGAAAGTTCATTGTTAACAGGCGAAAAGCTTGACTTGCCATAGTTCCCTTCACATTCCCAAGGTGTTGAAGGAGCAGTTAAGTTGGTGACAGAGGCTTCTCAATGTGTATACGGCTTTAAAGCAAGGCACCGGCACATACTTGGGAAAGTTTTGTGCCAACAATTAAAACCCGCTTTTTCATCGAAGGGCTCTTATTTAGAACACTTTGATTCTTTATATTAAAAATAAATAGTTATTTGTTTTTCCATAATTGCTTGTTGTATTTTCATATCAGGAAAAAATGTTTGTCAATACATTCAACAAATTCTGTTTAAATAATAGCATTTCAAACTAGGCGCAGTTAAGTGGGGGGGGGCTTAAATTTAAATTTGAAATTTTTTTATAATTTTGTTTCAAATTATATACCCATCAAATAAAATAAGATTTCTTGGCTTAAATGCTGAAATTATTTAGTTTGAGATCAATATTTAGGCTAAATCCACCAAAATCGAGGGTTTTTCCGCCTGTATTTATTTAAAATCTTTTATGTCAAATTCGCAAAAAACTGTTGAAGACTCAGATCTAATTTTTGGTATGAGTATTCAATAGGTATAGACACAACTTTCGGTCCATTAACGTTTTTGATTTTTAGAAAAAAGTTAAAAATCGACCTACCCTAATATATATATATATATATATATATATATATATATATATATATATATGTGTGTGTGTGTGTATGAATATATATATATATTATTATTTTATTATTATTTGTACTTTTTCATTTTCACTAATTATTATTATTATTATTATAATTTTATTTATATCCTTCAATATGCATATTGTTATAGTTTCAGATCATTTTATATAATTCCATCCATATCTGGCAATTTTTAATTCACGTACTTTCTTAGAGACCTTTTATAATCAATGCATATAAATAGATAAATGCACATAAGTTGGATGTAACTAAGCTTGTGTTGACATGACACATCTTTTCTATTGTGTTCAACGCCCCCTCAAACTGCATAGATCGTTAATATGTTAACCTTCATATGGCATGTATCAAACAACTAACGGCGACAGTCTACAAGTTAGCGCCACATCCTTAACTGCTGGTTTTCTTAATCTCCTTTTAGTTCTTATCCCTCTATTTCTCCCCCGCCCCCACTTTCAAAACTTTACCAATGTTACGGTCAACTATTTCTACATTTGCTCTATTTCTCTCTCTCTCTCCCTCACACCCCTCTATTCTCATCTGTCTGGTTGAATATTTTAAACCCCCTCGCTTCTTACTACCTTCTAATATTTATTAAATCTTAAAACGTAACTGTTGTGAAATTAGAAGGGAAATTCTTCCCCAATTATCGTTTTTCTAGCCATAATAACCATTTACTTATGTCTGATGAAATTTCTAGATGTTTTATTCGATTTGGTAACCGAAACATGTGTAACTTAGCAGAAAATGGTAATATACATACATATATACATATATATTCATTCATTTATTTATTTTATATTTATTTAATATATTTATTTTAATACATTTGCAATTATTTCAGGTTGCTATTAATTTTAAGTAATGAAAAAAATGGATAAATAATTAACTAATTTTATCCAAAGGAAAAAAGAGTAAAAATTAACCAATGAAGAAAAATGTATAAGCCGTTCAAAACAAGTTAGATTAATTCATACTCAGCGATAAATCCTGAAAAAAAGAAAATACTCGAAGACGAAAAATATGGTGATTAGATCAGCCAGTGTTCGCAACGAGTGAAGACTATTTTTAGTCCGGCGTCATATAGGACCACCCTTGGTAACTTCTTGTATCAGAAAGACTAAATAATCACATACTACAAACTATAATCATTGTCTGACTCTATTAAAAAAACACGTGTTTGATTCGTTACTGTATCAAATTTATTGTGCGGCACGTAAAGCACATTAATAGGTGTAAGGTAATCTTATAATGTCGGACACATATTCGTGATAAGTCTGGTCTAATGCCCAAATAAATTTGCAAACGATTGAGGAACAATATATATGTGGATATCAGTGTAAATTGTATTCCTGCTAGTGTCTGCATTTCTTGTTTTGTGTGAAGTAATATTTCGGGACACAAATAATGGGCAGAGATTATAAATATAAATAAAGGCCTTTTCCAAACGACTTGGAAATGATTCAACTTGGCCAATCGCCAAACGGTTTCGACTGGAGAGACAGGAAAATGCCTGGAACCCATGAGACTTCAATCAAACTGATACTGTTTAAAGATAAGGAAAGACAAAAAAGAAAATGTGCCTTTGATTCCTGGACATAATGGTTTCATATTCAGAGAATGCTCGTTTCGCTTATAAATCTTTAAAGAAACTTCGTCCCGTGAAAATAATTGTGGATCGTAAAATTAAGTGCCTGACATGTGACGATGGTCCGACAAAAGTAGCCAGATTTTATGTCTTAATTTAAATAAGCAAATAACAAGTCTAAACAAAATTCCAAAACGTAAATGTATGGTCGAATACTATATCATAAATGCGCGTATATCATATAACCGTGCATCATATGATCTAACTATATCTGGGGTTACAAGGGAATTGTACTTTGATATATATATATATATATATATATATATATATATATATATATATATAGAGAGAGAGAGAGAGAGAGAGATAAATAGATAGATATTACTATACTTAATGTGAGTTAGTAAAAGCGTGTTTTGTATTGACCCATATATTTTTACCATACAACATACATGTTAATATGTCCCTTAATTATGTTACAAAGTTATTTTGGTAAAACATGCATGTTGATTTTTTTACTCATCTGTTATTCTGACATAAGTCAACTATCTATTTTTTAATCATCTAAATATTCCTTTCGCTTTTTACACTGTATATTGATTCAATCACTCCAGTGGGAACGGCAATTAATAATTCCAATAATACGGAATTCTTTATTACGTCTCATTCATTTGAGCAAAATACGTTTTTCCATAATAAATAATGCAAAACAGACAGTGTGTTTTCCTACTAGACATTACGTTCTAACTCGGTGTATGTGTGTGAAGCGCGTGCTTATTTTTATATGAAGTCAAAATTTGCAAATCAATTACTTTACTGTCCATGTATCGTTTCTTACGTGCAATGTAACGATAAATAGAAAACTCCTTTTAAAATAAGAAACGATTAGTTTCTGGCTTCGTATTCATTTTTTTTTTATTTTTCCGCAGTCGTTATAACTAAAAATAAGCATTTGCAGTTTGTTTTATTTTACATTTAGAGAAAAGCGTTATAATTTTTCAGATACATTGTTGGAAAAAATGTCATGACTTCTCCCGAAAGGAGAAGACTTGCCAAAATTGGAATGTCGTGTTGCACGCAATAAAATTACGTCGGGGGTAAGATAAAAAAAGAAGCAAATTTACACTCCGAACAGGCAAAGTTAACATAATTAATAAGCGAACAGAAATAAAGATAATAAATTTAACTTGGTTTTTATTGTATCTTAACAAAAGCATTTAGACGTCAATGTAATAAGGACGCTTGATATTATTATATCGTCAGCGAAAACACATGATCAGGTATCCGTCATTTATCTAAAGAGTAAATAGTTTATTTTGTTTGCATACAAATGAAACTAATTCCTTTTTTCTCATACTCAGATTCTAATAAAAAGATCGTGCAGAAAATCACACTAGAGGTTTCCTATAAGTAGCATTTATAATCTATCTATATATCTATAAAAGTAAAAATGTCTGTGTGTGTACATTTCACTACCAAATAACTCAATATTCAGTCTAGAGACTCGAGATTTGACATAAAGGGTATTGAGATTTAGGAGAATATATTTAATCGGTTTGCGGTCAGAAATTTGGCTGTCAATGGTGTTAAAGTCCAATGATTTTTTTTCTTTGAAAACTCTACCAATCTCCCCCGCCAATTTTGACAGCTCAGGACCTATCAGGTTGGCGACTTTCTTTAAGGCCCTCTCCAGGAGCGAGAGATTAGAAGCACTAGCCCAACTGTGATAATAATACTCCATACATGGGTGAATCGTGCTTTGTAGAGGGACGGGATACTTTCAGGCATAAGTAAATTTCTATCATGGTAGAAATAGCCCTCCTTCGACGCAGTGGCTCTGGCATGCTCTCGATGTATCTGTTTAAATCCATGTTCTCTGTGAAGGTTAAGCCAAGGAGTTAAAAAAGGACTTTCAGGTAATGTATCTTTAGCCATAGCTATGTGTAGTTTAGGAGGTTTCTTGTGAATATTGAAGAAACCAAATTTAATCTTGGCAGCATTGAATGATGCCATCAAATTGTGTCTTCTTCCACTACGGATAGGAAGTTTTCCACTAGTGTTTCTGCCATTTTCTTAAATATGTGTACATTCGTCTTCCCATTCTCCCTGCTATGGAGCGTGGTGTCATCATCAAGTATATCCATCTCAGAGATAATTTTATCGAGGATGTCATTTATGAATATTAAGAATAATAAAGGTTCAACGATCGGCACTCACATGTATACACTATTCTTTTGATGTACGTCATTCGAGGACAGCTTGAATTGTGCTCTTATTAAAATAGGATTAAATTAAGTATTTTCCAGTGATGCCGTATGATCTGATTTTTCTGAATAGACGACCGTGCCATACTCTGTCACAAGTCTTAGATATATCTATGGCTACTGCCTGATCCTCCCCTTCTTTGTCCAGTGTATGTTATATACGTTCATAGATTGCAGTTAATATATCCGCTGTAGAAAAGACTTGCCTAAATCAATATTTTGGCCGGGCAGAAGTTTGGCAGCTGTCAAATGATGGACGAGCTTGGCTAATTATAGACTCAAATATTTTGGTAAAATCCGTGAAGAGTTTAATAGGGCCATATTTTAATGGGGCAGTTCTTTCACCAGAATTGTTGTAAACTAGTACTATAGAAACTGGTACCACAGAAGCATTTTTCCGGTAGTCAGGAAAGCACGATTCATTAAGGCTTTTGTAAAATTTGAAAAGACTAAGTCAACCTCAGGTAATCATTTTTTAAATCACGGACGGGATGGGATCGGGTCCACATGCTTTCGAGGTGTCTAGGTTTATTATGATCCCATGCACCTGAGAAGGGGTGATTTTCTTATAATTTCGTGTGGCGTCTGTCCGCAAACGAAAAATCAGGGAGGTAGTTAAGGAAAATCGACCGACAGGCATATTAGCCTTCTCGGTCGCCGTGCAAAAACCTCTTGATTGCTGGATGGTGGGGAATTGTTGATTGCCAATTATTTACTACACTGTTGTATATTTCCCAGAAATCATGAGGCCCTAGTTTCTGTGCTTGAATTCTAGTTCAGCCAGGATATACAAATGGAATTTGTCATGGAAAAGTACGAAGAAAACTGGTGGCAACGGAATGCATGGAACTATTTAATCAAATAAATATTGGAAAACTAGGTAAACACTGCAGCTACAACTGTGTTTGAGTTTTCCAAGATAACACTCTTAAAGCAACATATTTGAAAGAGAAAATGGAACGTAATACTTACGAATGAGTAGAAAACTTCTGGAAACCTAATGAAAAGTATAAACATATTGGCAGTGCCACAGTAAGATAGTTCGGATCGTTTATTGGGTGGACCAATGAATAACTAGTGCAACTTTAGCTGAAGAGTAAGGAAACCCATGACTATGCACAATGTCCTACACCGAAAGAATGCCACAGACCCACCTTTCGTGAAATGGAGAGGCAGAGAAAGATACCTGATTTGTATTTTTAAACTTTGTAAATGATAAGAACAAGGATTAGAAGATTACAAAGCGAAGAAAATCGAAAGGATAATTACTGAAACAAGAGACACTAAAAGAAAAAAAAAACAGTAAAAGAGGTATTGAGGATAAGAGAAAACAGACAAATGGGAATGGAAAAGGCTATACGAACGATTTATGAGGATCACAAAAAAAACGAGAAACACTTGTAGGACATGGCTTCAAAAAGGAAAGCTAAACGGAAAAACGGAATTTCTGGTAACAGCCTCACATGATAACGCTATCGGAACAAACTACACCACAGCAATGATCTACAAGCCAGAAGAAAACAATAAATGACGACTCTGTTGATGAAGAGACGAAGCAAAAAAAGCACGACTGCACGTTGAAAACTCTGACTAACGGTAAAGCACTATCGGAAACAGTGCTTGAAAACGAATGTCAAAAAATTCTATTGATCATTGATATACAAACTGATAAACTATTCCAAGCAATCAGATCGGATGTTATAATAGTTAACAAGAAGAAAAAGTCCTGGCACATCGTAGATTTTGCCGCTCCAGCAGGCCACAGAGTCAAGATAAAGAGATAGAGGAGCAGGGGAAAATACATCGAACAGCCCAAAGAGCTTTAAAATGTATGAAAGATGGAGAAAGTTAATATAATACCAATAATAGTAGGAGCACTAGGAGCAATACTTAAAAAGTTCAAAAAAGAATAGGCGAGATGCGAATCAGGGGGATGGCTGAGAAGATACAACGGGCAACAATAATGAAATCGGCTCAAAGATTAACGAAAACATTTGAGTGCAGAGACTGATACGCATGATCTGCAGGCATATATAAACTACAACGGAGGTAAATCACATAGAAACACTACTTAGGATCATGAAAACTTAAAATTTATAATTGCGTAATTGTACGTTAAATCCCTGCTCCTCGCCCGCTCCCTAGTTTTCGTGACAATAAACTGGTGCCGCACCAAATAAAAAGGAGAGACAAGGAGGATGGAAAGACCAAGGAAAGAAAACACTAACTAGATCTCCGCTAGATGAGTGCCAGGAGGACTGGGACCTTATGAAGCTTATTGCGACCCATATCACAGTATACATATACTGTCGCAACTAATGAGAAATCAATGGTAGACGGCTATTTCGATAACGCACATTTTTTTGCAAAGGTTGTCAATCCAGGTTGACCTGCTGTCTTTCAGACTCCAATGAACACCACATGCTGTTTTCAATGATAAGTCTTAGATGATGGTTAGGTGGAAGCTCCTAGGTAATAATAATAAAACCATGCAATAGAGACAACATGAAAAATAAATATCAAGTTCTAAAATGCGAAATAGATTATGGAAATATAAAGAAGTAAGGGTTAAATTCCATCGTATGGTCACAAGGATATCATCATAAATAGCTTCAAGCTATTCACTAAGCGATGTCTTTTCTAATGTCGCACAAGGCTTAGAAACAGCGAAAGCGTCAAAACAGAACATAAATATCTAAAATCAAAGGATGTGATCAAATATTCCAGGAAAAATTCTAACTAAATACAAAAAAAATGGCGACTAATCTCAAATAATAATAATAATAATAATAATAATAATAATAATAATAATAATAATAATAATAATAATACGAGCAAGAAGTCCGAGGGTGTAATAATTAACAAAAAAGAAAAGACTAGGACTCTGTTGTTTTCTCAAGTCGCTTTGTCCTGGTTCACCCTGAAATTCTATGAGTTTCTTTGCGACCTTTTTCTCGGGTCTCTTAACTGCAAATAACAAAGAAAATATTATCTCCTTACTAGTGCGTAAGTTTTCTGTTCATGAGAAATGGACTTTTCTATATAAGTATTAATTTCTACTAAACTATCGTTTTTCTGGACTTTAAAAAAATCTCCTTAGCCCCAGTAGATAAACTTTGGTAACTTACTCACTATTTTCTACAGTGTCCTACAATTTTGTAAATAGTTTCATATATTGTCAACAAGACATATAAAAAGTTTTATCGTTCATGCAATACGTGATACGTATAGGTGATTTTAAATACAATCCCTTGCTTCATAAAAATAACAGATGTCCTAATATTGTAGTGTTTATATTTCAGATGTCTTCTGTACTGTTTATTGTATGATTTAAGTTATTAAGCCCTGTTTCTTACACGTTGTACACTTTATTTGTCTTTATTTTACCGACATATCAAACGTATTTTCCTTATAAGACATTGAAAAAATATAGGAAAATAATATATATTTTTACATTTAAATTATTATTTATTTCAATTAATATAAATATTGTTTTTTTCAAGTTTTATAATTTAGTTTATTATTTTACAAAAGTCATAGATTGATTCGACATCAATCTAGTCGTTTTACAAAAAATACGATCTGCACCTAATCTGTGTACTTAATTATTGTTATAATATATAAAAATTATATATATATATATATATATATATATATATAAGTACATCTTCTATTTCTTGTTCCTTAAATTATTATCTGAAACATATGTAAAATTTAAAAGGAATGATAATTATAATTATTCTTATTGTCTTTGCTTAAATGTAATACACTTTTCAATGCTCGCTACATAACAACGCGATCAGGACTTCACTTATATTTTTATACAAAAGAAAACAGTACTGTATTCCTGGTTCTGTAAAATTTATTATTTTCTTTCAATATCTACGCCTGAATATTTTTTCATTAATGAAAATAAATTCTTCTCTTTTTAATATTTTCCTATGAATTTAGAGCTATGTGCCGCATCCAGTCTGTGTTTATAAATCGGGTTGCATTGTATATGATCCGTCCTACGATAAATTCTTCGACTAAAATGTTAAGCTTATTATATACATATAAACACATTAAATTATATATATATAATTATATATATGTATATATCTATATATACAAACATAACTTCATATAAAGAGAGATTTTCGTATCAATAAGGAATTCTAGACAATAAAACAAATGTTTCGTTAACGTAATCCTCTTTCCTCAAAAAATGATATATACATTTAACTTGAATTACCGACGAGTGCCGCCAGATGAAGAAGGTTTTCTTTTTCTTTTTCTTTTATTTCAAAGCAAAATTGTGTTTTCCGATAAGGTAATTCATTTCTATTCTTATCTTTCAAGCCATGGATATTTTTGTTCAGTATTTGTTTGTTGCTTCCCCATTTAAATTTTATCTCGATGTCTCTAATACTACTTCGTAAATGTCAGTTCAAGCTAAAACAGAATAGTTTTTAATGAAAATTTCAGTCGTTACTCGAATAATTTATTACATAAATTTATATATTTCAATCTTAAAATAATTCTATTAATTTTGTTCTTGTGTGACTTCTCCGTTTACAGCAAAATAAATTTGTTGTAGGCGATATGAATTGAGAAACTTCCAAACCAATTTTATATGCACGAGTTTTCAGGATAGAATAAAGTTAAATGGACATTTACTTGAATTTATTCACTACGATTACCCGTGACACGTTGGGTCAGTATGTTATATTAGATATGGAATTCATGTATGAGCGTGACACTTCTGATGTAAACAAATAGATTTTTTTTTTACATAACAGAAACATTTCTATGGAAGTAGGCTAAAATGAAAAATCACGGACGGATCACTCAAACATGAAAAATAATCCTCCCTATTCGTGTAAAGTTACGTATTTTTCGGAATAATCGTTCAAAAATCGAAAATTAAACAGGATTTTCCTACGAATCGAACGCCGACGAAAGTATTTTAGCAGCAAAAATGCGCATGAACCTACCGATGAGAAATATAAGAATGAAAAACCTATATTGGAATCATTCAACCAAGTTATAGAAACTTAAAATCCAAAATAAAAATAAAATTAATAACACCTAAATAGATAAAATAAAAGAAAACTAATATTGAACAGATTAGTAAATGTGTCAACACATTAATTGTTCTTACACAACTATTTTGTATCTAGAAATGTAAAAAAAATATAAAAAAGAAGGAAGGAAGGAAAAGGGACTGATAGGGGTAGTAGTAGTAGTAGTAGTAGTAGTAGTCTTGGATTTACTCTAATTGTTCTTATGTTTGTAAAAAGGTTAAAGTTATTTAGTTGTAAGAAAATAGCGACAGTATAGTTGTAATAAAGAATAGTGGCGAAACACACCCAATGTTCCCATGTTAAATAATAATTTCTAAACATTAATGTTAATATTTCAGTGCTTAGGTCAAAATCTGCAAAAGAGGCAATTCGTGTTTATTTGTTTACGTTGTTATGGGTTAATGTTTATGCGCGCATGCGCAACCGGATATCGTAAACTGGAAACTGCGTTATATCATTCGTTACAAGGTAATTTGAGTTTTATAATTACATGTAGTATATTATTCGCATTATTATACTAGCATACATGCTGGTAATAATAATATATTTTTAGAGGGACGAGGTTATTGCTATTCGAAATGATTTTCCTTGAACTGTTCTACCTCGTAATGTAATTATACCTGAATTATACTGGAAATAAACGGTATTTTCTATTAAAACGAGAACTACACCAGATAGTATTTTTTGTCTTTTGTTTTGCGATTCAAGTTAAGATATACATTTTAAACGTTCCTCGCCATCTCTACTACTGTGTACCAACATATGAAGCCACCTAACAACATAAACACTACGTTAAATGTAAAGGTATAAAATTAAATTAATATGTATACTCCAGTATATGCATGACTTTATAGAGAGAAACCTATCTGGAATACAAATAAACATGCAAAGAATAGTATCAAAAATAGCAAATGAACCTGTACTATCCGATGTACAAGGGGAAAAGGATCACGCAACGAAAGATGGAATGAGATTTTATTGAGTAGTGCACTTCAGACATCGATAATTTTTACAGCATAGTGAGTTACACTATCAGAGAAATAAAGATAATAACTGAACGCATCCCTGCAGAATAGTAAACATCTGAGAGATAATAAACTTTAATACACCAGATATATTTTTACTTACCGCATCAACAGTTTATATATATACATATATATATATATATATATATATATATATATATATGTGTGTGTGTGTGTGTTTTATTTTTTATTATGGTTTTATCTGTTTGGTTACATATGTTTCAGATGTTGGACCATGTTTATGATCTAACAGCCTCGTCAGACATTACAGAAGGCTGTTGGATATTAAACATGGTCCAACATCTGAAACATATGTAACCAAGCAGATAAAAACACATATTTGCTATGCAATATTATTGAGCCGTCTCTTCAGGTTTTACTAATTACCAGTTTTACGAAATATATATATATATATATATATATATATATATATATATATATATATATATATATATATATAAAATGGGTTAAGAAATTCCAACGAAAGAAAGATGTATATTTAAATAACGGAGTAGTCACCGACAATATGTATATTTTAACATTATTTTATTATTCCGTGTCTTGGTTTTCATTGAGAATTGTTTGGATCATTGTAATAATGTTTTTAAGTCATTGAAATCGTTTTTAAGCGCGTTTCAGACGGTCTGTGATGCGTCCTTGTCAGAAATTATTTTCAAATGTGTTGGAGATGTAAAAATGGCGATTTTCGTAGTTAATTTGATGTTTTTCCAAGGGGTGGAGGCTTGTAAGTGTTTATTATTCATTAATATGCTGAATTTTTATTGCTCTTTTACTGGGCTTGTCCAGGGAGACGTTGACCTGGCTGTAGTTGCTATCTCTTTCTGCTAATGTTTTTTCTTTTCCTTTCGGGTGGGGATGGGTATGTGTGTGTGTGTTTATGTGTGTGTGTGCGCGTGTGTGTGCGTGTGTGTGTTTGCTTTTATTGGTTTGGGAATGTGTATATTGTTTTATAGTATTTGGGGGTTTTTTTTGCTTCCTTAGGAAGGCGGATGTGGTCCGGGGTCGTTACTAATGTGGATGTGTGGGGAGGGGAGGACTGGCACTTCTGAAATAAGGGTAGGGGTGCTTTCATTCTATTTTGATATTTATATTTTGGATTCTTGGATTTTAATATTGTGATTTTTCGTTTTAGTCTTTTCGGGTATTCCTTATATTATGTTTATTTAGAAAGAGGGGTGTATTTAAAATAGGGGATTTTTTAATGTTTCTATTTATTTGTTTTCCCATGTGGGTATGGCCAGACCAAGGATCGGTTCCAAGTGTGGGGAAGTTTTTGTTCCACAGAGGGGGCATTGGAGGGGGTATAGGTATGGGAGGGGATGATAGAAGGGATGATAGTCGTTTCAGTCATGAGGGGGTTCTCCTCCACCGACTGAGGAGGGAGTGAGGTGTTGGAACAGATATTATACTATGGTTCTAGGTGTCTCCTAGTGTTGCTGAGTTCGAGGTTAAGTAGGGTTGGTATTGTTCAGTGTGTTGTATTAGAGATAGGGGTGTTATGTATGTGTGTGGTTGTATGCGCGCACGTGTGTGTGTGTTTAATGTGTCGGTTCTGATTTATGTGTGGGTGTGTATATGTGTATGTGTATGGGTGTGCATGCGAGTGTACCTTGCATTTCATGTTTTTGTCTGGTGGTATTAGGTTCTGTTCAGATCAGGAGTGAATCTGGTGATGAAGTTTTTCTTCCTGTGTAAGTAAATAAAAATAATTGTCTGTTTGGAAGATTGGCATTATTTTGAAGCTGTTTCCACTGCATGTGTGTACGTGTTTTTAAACATAGAGGTGTCTGTTATTTGCAATTTTGATATTGCTCTTATGTAAGGCCACTCTATTGCTGAAATTTTTGGTGGCGCCTATGTAGGAATTGTTACATGTTGTGCATCTTAGTGCATATACTACATTTCTGGAGGTGCAATTTAGATTCTTTTTTATTTTGAATGTTTGTGCTGGGTTTTTGAATGTGTATGTGTTACCTTCTATTATTATGTCACATACTTCACATCGCGGATTGTTGCATTTTGTAACTCCTTTTGTAGTATGTGGGACGAGTTTTGAGAAAGTTATGATGTGTTTTAAGTTTTTGGGTTGGCGTTTGCTTTTTATTATTTTTGTTGTTTTAAGTATGTTGTTTAGTTTGTCGTTCTGATTGAGGAGGATAAGGTTTTTTGTTATTTGTGTGAATAGTACTGGGTTGTTTGTGTTGTGTGTAACAATGATCCAAACATAATTCTCAATGAAAATTTCAGTACGTTGAAAGGGAAAAACTCCGTGTACTGCTTAATTAGAGAATATCTTTTTCTTCTCTTTTTTAAGAAATTTTACGGAAACAGTGTTGAAGTGTTTCAACTTGGTTGAGTAAGAATACAATTTCTACTGCTAAAAATCCAATTATGGCAAGACCAAATCAGCGTTTGCATAATACAGAAATAACTTCGAACGTGAGAACACAAGAAGAAATAAAGAACAATGTACTCACCGCATGGTGTAATACATTGTTTGTTCCATCTATCGGTCGTTTTTTTCTAAGTCATTTACATCTGCGTTTCGTCCTTTTGTTTTCTTTTATGTCCTCTTTTTTGGCTGCATTGTAATGTGATGCTTATTTTTCTTTCCTTTTGTACAATCTTGTGACTCCTTTTTTCATAAAAGGCATAGTTATGACATAGAGTATAAATATATATAACATTAGAATGGTCTCAGCTACAAACAAACAAAAATAAATTTAAACAATCTGATTCGGCATTTTCCTTTTTTTTAACATAAATATGTATTACCTTATTTTCGGCGACACTTAAAAGTCTCTAGCCATAGTCCATCTCTTCCGCTATACACTTTTCCCCCACGCTGGCCGCAGCCAGGAGTTAGTCGCATTCGCATTACACGTCTATTTTTTCGACGCCGACTTTCTTTCTTTTCGAGCATTTGTTACATTTTCCTATATTATCTTCTTCTCGCGTACAATTCCCAATTTGCACATTCAAGTTTTTCTTCACGCAAGCCAGATAGCCTTCGTTTCCCCCGCTATCTTCCTATGCGCTTACATTCACTATGTTAAAAAAGTGAACAAAATTAAATCATTTAATAAGAAACCGTCAGTAATTAATAAAGGCTCGTTTTAAAAGGAATGTGCAAAAGAGTTAACCTTCATCAAGTTACTTACATATCTATATTAAGAGGTTCATTTTATAATTGCTAAATAGAAAATGAAGGTTATTATTATTAATGTTAAGGCTAGACGAAAATCCATTATATATATATATATATATATATATATATATATATATATATATATATATATATATATATATATATATAAAAGAATAATGTAATACAATAAATCTACTGGTATGTAAACTCAGTTATTATCCGTTTTAAAAAATATTATTGGATGTATATTTTATAAAGGACATCCCAGCTAAATGCAAATTGCTTAATATAAGCTATAGAGCAAATAAATCATAATCTGTTAATTTGAAACGGTGTACTTTCAAATTTAGATTTTTTTAATATGCAAAAGAAAGAATTTAAAAAAGTATATAAGGAAATATACTTATTATTAAAATGTATTCTTTGTTTTGCAATTTTACCGGAACAATAATTGATCCATCCAGATGTGGACAAGCTCGAACTGTCTGTACATCATCTAAAATTAAGTTCATTAGGGAGCGAATAAGGAGTAACCCAAACAACGAAAAAAAAAGAAGCAAAATAACAAATAAAAATGACCTCCCCCCTCTCCTCCCTCTCTTCTTCGCGGAAATTGATAGCAGCTTCGGAAGTGACGAAAAAGCGTTAAAACCATTGTTAAAGAAGATCTCAAGTTGTCCTCTCGTTAAATGAGTAGACAACAGCTCACGGCATTGCAGAAAGAAAAGAAGTTAAAAAGAGCAATGTTGGTTGGTTGGTTGGTTGGTTGGTTGGTTGTTTTTGTTTTACGGCATATCAACCCTTTTCGGGCTATTTAATGCCGAATCCAAAGATTTTGAAGAAAATTTTTTTTAATAGAATATATTTGTTGTTTTTACGTCGGTTTCTATTTAATCCATAGTTGTGACCCTAACAGGTACTACCACTCCGGGTCAGAGTGGACCTGGGAGCAATGGTAATTAAAGAGTGGCTCCACACTCGCCAAAGCCCACAAGCTGGGGCCTCACCACTGGATATAGTTTAAGTTCATATCCAGGACCCCCATTGAGGGACTTTTACCCTCTGCAGGGAGGGGAGGTCGGCGTATTCTAATGACCCACCAACAGGGCCAAAAAAAAAGCCAAGATTCTCTTGAATCAGATGAAGGATTACACGAACGCTGGAAGCATCATCTTTTCTGACGTTAAAATTTTTACTGTCGAGACCAAATTTAACTTGCTGAACGGTAGAACTTTGGCACAAAGCGCGTATAGCAGTCTATATACCGTGAAATCTGTTTTCGCTCGCGGAAACTTTCCACGGTAATGTTGTGGGCTTCCATTTGTGATTGTTATTATAAAAGACAAACACGTACATCGGGTATATTTTCCTCCAGCAAATGTCGAAATGAAGAAGCATTTCAATGATAGGTCCTTCGCATTTCAATGATAGGTCCTTCACATTTTCACAGCACATTGCGCCCTCTCACACTGCAATCAAAGAGCGGGATTAGTGTTAGAGTCACTTTCCTGAATTTTGGAGGGATGAAGTGTGACCGCCTTCACCTCCAGATTAAAACACTCTGGACATTTGTGTCTGGTCCATCTTAGAGAAGGAAACCTGCGCTAAAGCGTATGATAATACTGAAGCTCTGACTAGATCGCTTGAGCGAGAATAGGCAAACATTTCCCAAAAACACTCCGTCTCGCGGTAAAGAGTTTCAGAGGAAAACTTGAACGAAAAATTGCAGCCAAGGGTAGCCATCCTTACAGATAATTCAGTAGTAAGGTAATATGGGTTACTCGATATTGTGTGATGACTTTTGTTTGATTTCATGATTATTATTATAAACATTTTTGCAAGGTCGGGGACTTTCTCCCAAAAACACACACACACACACACACACACACACACACACACACACACACACACACATATATATATATATATATATATATATATATAAAGCAAACGGAAATAATCTATGATTATTCATATATTCAAACTATTAATGGTTGGATTCTTTGAACACACATTAATGATAATATATTAATTTTACTTTCCTCACATTTACTTTAATTTTGTTCTCCGAGATCTAACAACTACTTTTAACTTGATTATATGCCTACAATATTTTGAACAATTGGTCCTAACTTTTATGTTTTTACTAATCGATATAATAGTTAGTTGGACACTTAGCTATCTTTTGTTTCGTTGTATTATAAAACACACCATTATTTTTGACTGTATATATATATATATATATATATATATATATATATATATATATATATACATATACTCATACACAAATACCCTCACATGCACACATACACAGAAATAGACTCAGACTCACACACACCTACCCTACCACGCATATGCACACATAAACATACAGAATATAT
Organism: Euprymna scolopes; assembly: GCF_053919585.1. Classification (NCBI taxonomy): domain Eukaryota; kingdom Metazoa; phylum Mollusca; class Cephalopoda; order Sepiida; family Sepiolidae; genus Euprymna; species Euprymna scolopes. The sequence continues at coordinate 58,086,045 of NC_136487.1, forward strand.
ATATATATATATATATATATATTGGTATATTCGAATGGGATAGTTTTAGTATGCATACTTTGTTTAAGGCAACGATAATTCTGTTCGTTTCTACTCCGATCCATGTCTTCTATTTAGCGCTTTAATGTTCAGACATTCTGTTCGAGTGTAAAAATTGCTTTTAAACGATTTTAATCGCCTATTCAAATAAATTCTCAAAACAATATATTATAAATCATCACTCGACTAAAGAAGATTAATGGAAGTCGAAAACGTTCACAACTATTGAGGATCTCATTTTACACTCGAAAAAGAATGTTCGAACATTAGCCTACTAAATGGAAAATATGGATCGCAAAATAACAAACAGGAATTATTCTTGCTCTTTAATATACATGCACACACACATATATACACACAAACACACACACACACACACACATATATATATATATATTTATATATATATATATATATATATATATATATATATATATATATATATACCAGACAAGGGTGCAGTAAACAATACGTCTGAATATTGCATTACAGCAGGTTGTTGCTGGTATCTAATTCCTTTAATAACACAACTGTATTTCTTGAAAAAGACCTTTCAACGATTATAGTGTAAATTAACTAATCATAATTATTTTCAAAACTACAAACACGCGTGTTTAAAACTTATGTTTCTTTGGTGGATTGGATAACATCTACTTTCCAAAATTAATGTCTCCATAATAACACATCAGAGGGAATTAAAAATTGTGATTCATCTTATGAATTGCTTCTTTGCGTGTACACCAATCCAAGATAGTTGCTGAATCCTTAAAAAAAGTACCTCCAGACCGTAGTAAAATTGGGATGTAAATTGATAGTGAACATTTAATGCTAGTGAGACTACGCAGCTTTTCTTTAACAATTATAAGAAGAATCTCCTATCAAATAGATCCATAACTTATAGCACCCTACCAATGAATCCTCCCTTCAAAATCATTGGCTTAATAATCACATCAAATATAAACTGGAATAAATTTATTGAGGACTTTGCGAATGCTGCTGTAAGGAATGTGCCCCCCCGCAATCGTGCTAGAAAACTACTCACATCTGAGAGTATCTTACAACTCCACAATGCTCCTATTCGCCCATGCATGGAATATTGTTGCCACGTTTTGTCTGGTGCATCTACAACTAATCTCTCATTCGGTGAAATGGTCCAAAAACTTCAACTAATCTAATAGGTCCCATTTTGTCAACTAAGCTCCAACCCATGTCTCATCGCAGCAATGTTGCATCCCTGTACCTCTTTTACAAGCATTTTAATAGAATGTGCTCTGAAGAACTCATTGCACTCGTGCCCGTGTCAACGTACATATCCCGACAAACCCGCGTAGCAAGAAAGCACGATCCTTCACTGTTGATATGCCTAAATGTCAAAAAGTTTTCTACTCTAAAAACTTTTTTCCCTAGAACTACTAGACTTTGGAAGTCCATCCATGCTAATTGTTTTCCAAACTGTACTGATATGCAGAAGTTTATTTTTATTATTGCATATTAACCCCGGTGAGAAAGAAAGTTGACACCAAAGGAAGTTATTGTGGAAGGCGACGACAACGAATAGCTTGCTGTTGCAGGCGTGAGGTCGGAGAGGGCAATGTGTACCGTGCGCATGAAAATTTCAGAGTCTGGCAGTTCTGGGGAAGAAACTGTTAGAGAAAAAGGCTTTCTTACATCTAGGGATCTCTATGAGTTTGATAGGATTATTTATATCGATAGGGTATTAGATAATTCATCCACTATTAAACTACTTGTAAACCTGACAGAGAGATGTAATATCTCATTGATGGAACACAGGTGGAGTTTTAGTGGACAATTTAGGACTTATCAGATTGGCGACTCTCTTTTGAACACTGTCCAGGTGGGAGAGACTAGTAGCAAATTTACCAGCCCAAATGTGTCAACACTACTCCATACATAAATGAATAGTGGCGTTATAGAGGTACAGGATACTTTCAGGCGTAATTAACTTGCTTACACGGTAGAGAGAGCCCACCATCTTCGAAGCATCCTTGACGATGCTTTCGGTGTACATGTTCCGACTCATGATCCCTGTGAACGTTAAGCCGAGGAGTTTTAAAGTACTTTCAGGTAATGTGTCTTTAGCCATAGCTATTGGTGGTAGAAAAGATTTCTTGTAATTATCGAGGAAAACAAGCTTAGGTTGGTAATATTAAATGTTACTATCCATTTTTTGCCGGAATTCCATTACAAACTAGAGATCTTCCTCTAGTGTTTCTGTCGTATGTTTTCATTTATTTTCCCCTCATGTTAGTTATAAAGCGTCGTATAATCAGCAAGTATACTCATCTCAGAAGCAATTTATGAATATTATGAATAATATCCAAGGATTGACCAATTAGGCACACCCGCATTTATGTCATATTGTTTACATGTGCGACCGTAGAGGACGACCTGGATTTCTCTCTTAATTTAGAAGGATTTTATTATGTTAATATTCGTCCAGTGATACCGCATAGTCTTATTTTTCTAAGAGGACCGTCGTATCATATGCTGGCTAACGCCTTAGACATATCTAGGATCACTGCCCTACACTCCACTTATTTGTCTATTAGATTTTATATACGTTAAGAGATTACACTATAGAACGGCTTCCCTTAATACATATTGTAGGTCGGACAGAAATTTAGCAACAATAAGGAGAGGCACTTGAGCTTGATTAATTATGGACTAAAATATGTTCCCGAAGAGAGGGAGGTTGCTAATGGAGCGATAATTAAATGGGTTTGTTCTTTGGCCAAAATTATTGTAAACTGTTACCACAGAATCAGTTTCCTAGCAGTCAAGAAAGCAACATTCACTTAGGCATCTGTTATAAAGTTTGGAGCGGACTGGGGGAACCTTAGCGAAGCATTTTTAATAGTACAACCGGTTTGAGATCGAGTCCACATGCATTTTTTGTGTGTAGGTTTTTATGATATCATGCATATAAGAAGGGGTGATTACCAAATCCTCCAGTGTGATGTCAGTCCGCAAAGGAAAATCAAGGAAAGAGTGGTTTGCTGAGTCCAATGTAGAGTTTGAGGGAAGCCGACTGGCAAGCATGTTAGCTTTCTCGTTTGCCGTGCAAACAACTTCATAATGGTTGGAAAGTGGGAGAATCGTTAATTCTTTATTTACTACACTGTTGTAGATTTTCCAGAAATCACGCTTCTAGTTGTTGTGCTTTCATGTGTTGTCTGGTGGGTTTGGTGTATACTCTCTTAGCTGTCGTTATTTATTTCTTACAATTACTTATAGCCTCTGTAAACTTGGCTGTATTTGTACTTGACGTATGTCGGATAAATCTGCGGTATGTATGCTGCCTTTGAGCAATAGCAGATGCACGGGTAGAGGTAAACAATTGGGCAGAGTGGGGTTTGCTATAGAACTTCCGCATGCGAACATGAGCTTCAATTGACGCTTTGAACCATTCACATTTGTCATTTGCGCACTAGTCTGCATGAGAAACAAAAGATGTTTTCCCCTTAAGCAATTCTGATGAGATCCCTGATAGCTTCTTAGTCAGACTTTTCATAATACCTTGTCGTTTTGCGTAATGTCTCTTAAGTGTTGGGTCGGGAATTTAAGGCTATTTCAACCCTTATCACATCGTGATCAGCATCCGCGGGTGGGATATGGGCATATTTGCCCAATCATGGTCAGAAATAGATCAAGAAGTGAGGGTTGTAGATCTTGCTTGTCTGGGAAACGTGTCCGAAACGTAATTGTCTGTGATAGGAAATGAGATATGGAGAAGCTACGTGTTATGCTACTAGTTGCGTCTGTGTAATAGAGGATCCAAGCCAATTACTGTGGTGGACATAAAAGTCACAAAATACATGTAATTGTGCGCTAGTATCAAGGGTAAGTGCTGCATCTATGCTGTCATAGAGTACCGTCCTGTGGTCGAGGGAGAGCAGTAGAGAAATTATAAGTAGCTTACACCATCTAAAGCACATACGATCCTTGACGTCTTATTCTAGTTTGGATTCTCTAGTCAAGGGAAAGGTGTTTCGAATATAGAGTCCGTGCATATGTTTGTTTGAATTATTACGGCAAAGTTGTAGGTAACAAGGCCTGTTAAGTAGGTTAGAAGAAATGGAGGAGTGTAGGTTTGTTTTATTTAGCGCCAAAATATCTGGGATGTTTGCGATGATAAATGGTTCAACATCATGGAAAGTTGTTCTATACCAGCGGATATTCGTGAATGCAAACCTCAAGGAAGACGGCAAATAAGTTGTGTTTGAGTTTACGACTGGTTTTATCGTAATTTGTTATTGAAATACCATTTTATTTTATTCCAAAATTTTAGTTTAATAGTCAGAGTTGCTGGATAAAGTAGCTATGAAGGATACCAAGTCCAAATGCAACGTAAACCAAAATCTTTCTTAGGCCAAGTAGCAATATGTGTTGTTTGTTTCTTAGGCCAAGTAGCAATATGTGTTGTTTGTGCTCAAGGTGAGTAAAAAAAAGCCTCACAGGAAAGTTTAATCTCGTTATTGCATACATTATCGGTGTGAAAGGCTAAGAACAAAATAACATCTGTCATAGACGTGCGTCAGAAGCAAAGATGTATTATTGAATTTCTGGCAAAAATGGCATTCGAAATTGTGGTGGATATGCGAAAAAATATATTATGAAACATAAATGCTTCCCATTTTTATGGTACTTCTATCCTCGTAGCTCTTGAACTTTTTGCGTTACAAATCTTTATTCTTGACATGACATCCGTATGAGTAAGCACGCTTCAGATATCCATACACATCTATCGTTCATCGCTGATAACCCCCCATTGAAAATAGTGGTGACTAAATACAGAAATAAAGCTTGCAACAAAAAACTCGCTCGTTGTAATGGTATCAATTTAATCTTCCTAGCTATTAAACTTTTTTAGTAAAAAACTAGAGGTATTATTGTTGGAAAGACTCACATACAATAACCTGTTTATTAGTTTTTGAGGCAATCTTATAATAAAAATATGCAATCATAGACGTGTGCCAAATTCTCTATAATAAAATTATATATAATTATTTCCGAATTTATCGCCAATGTTCCCTAATTTAAACTCATGCGAATTCAAGCATGCTCAACTTTAGTTGAGCGATATTAACATTTAAACCATATCTGATGTTCTGATCAATGCAATATTTTTACATCAGAATCTCGATGTGTTTTCATTTTATACGTTTTTGATCATTTCACTTTCTTTTTTATTTGTTTCATAATATTTTTTTCTTTTTTAAATGAATTCGTATGTATTTTTGTAATAGATTTTTACTTTCATAATTTTTCTACTTCTACGTTTCGCGAATCATAAGAATCAGTCAATGAATCGGCAAACTTCAAAGAGAACATCATCAAAAGATTAATGGCGCCATAAAACCTTCTTTTTCCGTTTCAATTACCGATTAAGAATCCTTAAATAACTTTTATAAATCCATTTATTTTGTGTAAAGTCCATTAATAATATGGAAGTCTCTTAGGTTCTTCAAAGCATAAATATTATAAAGAAAACCTCGGAAAATATGATTATTTAATGATTTCCTTTCTAAAATAGTGTATGTATACTAGCTTAATACACGTTTGAAGTATAGATTCATGTGTATTATTAGAAATAAAGAACAGAATATTCCTTATTCTTGATTATCATTTACACGTTTGATGATGGTATATATATATATATATATATATATATATATATATATATATATATATATATATACATATATATCTATGTATCTATGTATCTGTCTCTCTATTAAATATATATATACTACCGGGGCGGATCGCTCGATTGGCTCAGCCGTAAAATACGCTTAAATATGATATTTTATTTTTCACGTTTCGTTTATATTATTATGGAGTCGCGAGTACAAGAGTAAAAAAGTATTAGGGTGCCTAAAGGTAGACGCGAAACCGAAAGCAAAACTCTAGTAATCAAAGATGGTCATGTTATCACTGTACCAACGTGATACGCAAATAAACTAATTAAAAATAAACTTACATAAATCTACAAAATATATAAGGATTTTGACAATTTTGCCCTATTTTTAACCCCCTTTAAACTAGTTTAATCGGCTAAAGACACATCACGGAATGGTCCATAAAACATCCAATCATTTGAGGCCTGTAGCGCCCCTCTGCGATTTTTAGTTTCGGTAAAGATAGAATTTGGAAATATCGAGACAGACAAAAAGACAGATAGATGGACAAACAGGCAGACATAGAGCTGTTTATGTATAAGATTTCCAACAAAAAAGAGACTCTACTAATAAAGTGCTTTAACCAACGCACCATACTAAAGAAAATTTTAATTCAAGCTCTCAGCTTAAAAGCCGACTAAAATTCAAAATTAAACTGATTATACAAACGAAAATTGCGCTTCCAATCTTAAGAGACGGAGGAATATTAAAATTTAAGCATAATAGGAATACTATTTCGAACCTAAACTCAACAACCCAACAAACAAATTAACTAAATCCTAATGCAACAACAGAATTATGTTTAAAATTTAAACTTTACAGATTAACGGCCACTCAAACTTTAGCTTAATATTATTACTAAAATTCTATGAGGTTGGTACAAAAATAATGTCGTTTTCTGACGTTCAACTTCAACAAAGATCATAAGTTCTTTCATAATAAACTTCATTAATCGAAATAAGAACCATTAGAATCAGCACGTGTTCACCAACGAGAAACAAATGTTTTATCCTATTAGCATAGATATTCGAATTTATACAGGCGATGAAGTCATTGGAGGCTGATTTGGCATGATCTCCGCATTTGAAGTATTTTTCGTACAGAAAGTTTTTCGAAATGATGTAAAAAATTATTATAAGTGGGCGAGACGCCCGATGAATATAGCGGATGTGTCTCGTAGCCAAATTCGTTCAATTTCTACAGGGTCAGTTGAGCAAGATACCGCCGATCGTTGTAATGTGGGAGAATTGAGCCCTTCATATTAACCAATCTTGGGCACATACGTTGGAGCTTCTGGTGTATTTAGTCAATTTGTCGGCAATGCTTCTGCGCCGTAATCGTTTCACCCGGATTCAAGAAGCTGTGATGGATGAGACCCCCCGTAAACCACCAGCCAGTCACCATAACCTTTTTTGGTGCAATTTTGGCTTCGAGAAGTGTTGTGAAATTCTCCCGCGTCTTCCCTCTGCGCCGAACGTCGCAGGTTGTCGTAGAGTATTCACTTCTCATCACACGTCACAAACCGCTCGAGAAATAGGTCGTTTTTGTTGCGCAGAAGGAGCGTAGAAGATATCAAAACGTATATTTATCATCATTCAATTCATGCAGCACCCATTTATCCAACTGTTTTGATTTCTGATTTGCTTTAAATTGCGAACGATTAAGTGGTAAACCTCGAGTTCAATAGTTGAGGTTTTGCGATGATTGTCTTCAATTCAGGCTTTCAAATGTTCGTCATCAAACGCAGGCAGCCGTCCGCGACCATCTTCATCTTCGAGGCTTTCGTCAGAATTGCCAAATTTCTTGAACCAACCATGTGCCACACGTTCATTAAGGGTTCCTGGGTCAACCGTGTCATTGATATCACGAGCTTTCTTGCAAGCTTTTCTGGCCCAGTTTTTACTGGAAGAAAAAATTGTGCGATTTGAATTTTGTCCATGCTGTCGAAAAAATGCAAAAAATGAATGAAGAGATTGGGAACGGTTACGAATAACACGATTCGATCGAGCTAAAAACGCGCTTTAAAATTATATATATATATATATATATATATATATATATATATATCTCAATGAATTAATTAAGAAGTCATATATAAATGTAACACATCCGAGCTAGCGATATTGTTTTTTTCCACTGGTGTAGTGTATCTCCATGATTTTATCCGCCGCTTAATTACAGGCAGCTCATAATAATGCTGCTGACATCATTCCATCTTTGTAGTACCCTAGTGAGCTTATCAGCAAGGTTGTAATTTGAAGTGACCAATACCGGATCCACAGACAGGTTGTATTCTGTTACCAACTTTCTTACGGTTACAAATCTCCATCTGATCAGCATCTCGGTGGCTGCCTTGGTGCGCACCTTGATCTTGCCTGTCAGTGTTTCCGATATTTAGTGGAACACGCATAGCGAATCAGTGTGTACGCGTAATTTCCTGACTTTTCACTGGCGTGCCACGTTGATGACTTTTATCATCGCATCGAGCTCTGCCAGGTTGATATGTACAGCGTCATCCGCCGGTTGCAACAAGCGGGCGTCCTCAATCGCAGCCCGATTTTTCTCCAACAGCAAATCAATCGCCAGAAAGCTCACATCAACCCACACATCCAGTTCGTCTCCCTGCATGCACCAGTCTCCTTTGGCGGGGTCATCCTGCTTTACTCTTGCTATGGTCTCCTTCACCATGCAAACCAACGGACTGTCTTCTGTTTCATTATCGCAGCCTTGGTGACTTTGATTGCCATCCTCTTCATGATGCCCGTTGCCGCACGAATCCATCCACACACTGATAGGTGTCCCACAATTTGGCACACAGTGGGAATATAGCTCGCTTCGTGAAAACATCGGGCACTTCCTGCGATTCCGCGCCCACACTTTAATGGCCTTTGTTCCTGTTGAGGGACTGAGCCAAACAGGTGGGTGGCATCCTCCAAACGTTCTTGGTCCTTGCAAATCAAACACAAACGCGGCCAGTTTTGACCGTACGCGTGATGATGACACAACGGCTTCGTTCACATATATGTCATTAAATTACGCTTTTTATTGTTTCTTCCTGTGACAACACAGCGTGTACGACGGTCTTCATATTATTTTGGGTGCAACGTTCAACCCGAAGTCTAGTCTAGTAAGGCAGTTGCTCCTGCCGGCAAACACCACTGATCAACACCGTCAACTTCGGCAGTTCGGCCAGATACATGTGAATAGTTTCGCCTGTACGTAAGGTTCTTGCCTCAAATTCCTTTCAAGCAGTAACTGGATCTCCAGCAAACGCCATTTTAGTGCTGCCTTGATCCTCATATAATCCTGTTTTTCCACTAGTTTAATTCGTTGATACACCGCAAAATCCCCGCCGGACAGACGTAGAGAAATCACGTGTTCTATGCTCTTCACGCAAGACAATATGCAATGCAGTTTCACCTTTTCCCATCAGTCAAGTTCCTGGGTCGAACCAGCGTATTCAGGTATTAATTTAATGTCGAGCTTGACCCCCATTACGCCAAAATGGCTTGCAGTTAAATTAGCTGGTAAATTATCTGGTAGTTTGGGAAGAAAAACCTCACATAGATTGGATTCCTCACTGTATTTCTTCCTCCTTACAATTTTCTCTCTCAACTTTCAGCACGCGTCTGTCCCCCTCACCACTGTCAACAGGCGTTTTATTTTAAAAAAAACTGACTGCATTTCATTTGAATATGTGTGCAGTGAGCGGTGCGATCTCGTACGCTTCTACAAGACTATAACTTATAAAGCCACAGCCGCCATATTTAATCTCTTCCTCTCTCTCTTCTCTCTCTCTCTCTCAGATACCATCGGAAGGTAAATCATATAGCCACACAAGACGCACACTAGTGTACACTTGCTTCCTGGACTATTACATCAAACTTTGCACACACATAAAGGAGTAACAAATGCAATGCTTTTTGTCCGTTAATTGCGTTTATTTGGATTAAATTTGTGGAACGTCTATTAATAACCTTTAAGTATCTAGAGTTTCTTAACCGTAAACACTTTTAAACAACTTCTTGGTGAATTATCATAAGTTTTAAACAAAAGCTTGAGTGAACAAATTCATTGTATTTGAAACTTGAACTTTCTGTGTGTTTATGTATGTGTATTTCTAGAACTTATATCATTTTACCAATTAATAACGTGGAAAAGCATGACACGTAAAATCAAATATTCTCGAATACTACTTGAAAATACACTAGCAGCAATTTTTGTCTGTACGGTATAACTTGTCCTAATGTGTACGAAAGCGGAAGAATATTTATGTAGAATGGTAATGTTTAAGAAAAAAATACTTTTTTATTAAATGTTGCGTTTAGTACGTTTACATTGATATTATGATATAGAGTTACGCCTATTTTTTGCTGAGTGGCATACTATTTGAAACTTATAAAATAACATAACTTTAATAACAAAAGAGCTGCTGCAATACATACACAATCCTGCTAGCAGGATATGAATTAATTAGAAACCTTACTTGAGTGTCAAACCATACAGTCAATGCAATTAAAAGCTAATCTAATCATTAATAATTTCGTCTGAGAAAATGTGGACAACATACATAATTGATTTTTAATGTAAAGTATTAATTCAATGGGAAACGTAAATTTGATTTCCAGTTCCACCAAAAGGGTAGTGACATTAGCAGAATAGGAACGGGTATGTAAGCAAATTAGATTGCTACACACACAACAGATTGGGTTGAGTTCAATTTACACTCTAGTTTCTAAATCAAGCCACAGTAATTTCGACTTAATGAGAAACAGACGTAAACTTCTTTTGCTAGATTAAAATGAGAAAAACACAAGAAAGCAATACCGTTCAAAATGCAAGAAAACATTAGTATCGAATTATTAATTATTTGACACTTTTTCTTGTGCTTCTTTTTGTGTTGCTCCGTCCTTCCTATAGGAATGGAGGAAAGCAAAACGTTCCTATTTACCTTTCCTCTCTATTTTAATAAGCCATACATAAATCTTGGTCTTTGCTTTTCTGGTAACTGGAGCAATTTTTCTAAATCTCTCTATATAAAAGGTAAAATGTGTATGTGCGTGTGTGTTTGTATGTCTCGCAAACATTTTCCATACAGGCGACGGATTTTCACCAAATCGGTATCATTTTGAAGCCCGAACCTTCCCAGGACAAATATCGAAAATTTGTCTAAAACATGAAGTCTTTCACTCTCAACGGTCGCTTTTTTACAAGGACGGGAGGCAAAAATTCGTTTCTTTCCAGGAAAGATGTCTTCCATGCATGCGTAAACACGCGCAAAACACGTTGTCCCTTAAATTCGTTTAAATATTATAAAAACCGACATACATTCGCCCACGTGTTCTTTGCACAATGATTGAAGTGACAGCGTCGTAATCTTAAGATTGCAGGTTCAATCCGAAGTATCAGATAACAAAAATTCTTGATTTTTAAACTTTTAATATTGAAACAGGGTTGTTTATGCCATTTTTCCACTTTTCATTGTGTTTTATTTTTTTTTTCGTTTTTGTCTTTCCGAACAGGTTCACTTTTTTCCTTATATTTGGTTTTTACTTTTTACGTTCATTCGCTGTATATTTGTGTTTTTGTTTTTCCAATTTTTAAGAAGTTTAACATCGTTGTTTTTAAATAATATTTAAACGGGGTTATTACTTCGCTTATTCTTGTACTTTACTCCCTACACAAACACACCTTCAAACACCCGTGAAACGCCGGTTACTCCCGATAGTTTAAATATGAAAGAGTTAAGTATTCTTCCCTTTTTAAACTAATAATACTTTACTAATATAAATAACGTATACATTAAAATAATTAAACTCTGTAATTGCATTTAACTTTAGCAAATTTATTTTTTCACGACTATATTAAACGTGTTTTCATTATGATGACGCTTGTATCTAATGATTTATACAAAATATTTAGATTGTAAATTTTATTCAGATTTGAAAGTACCAAAATACTCGTGGCTCTTTGCTTGTTTGTTTTTGTTTTACGGCATATCAAGCCTTTTCATTTTAATTAATTTTATTTAATGCTGAATCCAGTGATTTTGAAAACAATATTTTAATAGAGTACATTTGTTTTTTGTTTGTTTTTTAGTCGGTTTCTATTTAACCCATAGTTGGGACCTTACTACCACTCCAGGTCAGAGTTGACCTGGGAGCAATGGCTATTAAAGGGTGGCTCCACACTCCCCAAAGCCCCAAGCTGGGGCCTCACCATCGTATATAGTTTAAGGTCATATCCAGGATCTCGTGACTCTTTGAATCAACGTTAGAACGTTACTCAGGAATTATGTAGATTGTCAGTATTGTTCTTTTACTATTGGATCTTATTTTAATAACATAGATTAGTTTATACAGTGTATGTATGAGCTCAGTTTTCGATTATTTTTATTATATTTACTTGTAAGGAATTATCTTCAATGTCTAAAGAAGGTATTATTATACTAAATGAAATTACTTTTAGAATCTATTACTACAAGAACATAAAACTAAATAAATACAGAAAAAATAGAACGCCAACAAATATAACCACCTAAAGGAATTAAAAATTAAACATACAGTAAATATCTAGGATTGCCACCGAGCTCAATAAGAGATTGTTATACTCAACAACAGGTTGACAATATACTATAATTTGATGAAACTAATGAGAAACACTTTACATTCCAAATTTCTGTAAAGGACTATCTAAATTTTACTAAAAGATCAAAATTTAGAAAGTAAAAATCTGAAACATTTTGCTATGTAATAAAGCTTATAAAAGTCTATTAAAAATAATAGACATAACCTATAAATGTTTGATTATAAAACTAAATCGTTTATAATATGCCCTATGGCCATTAAAACGCAATTTATGTTTTTTAGACTAAACAAGAAAAAGCAGCTTGACGCGCAAATAGACCATAAGAGCATTGATTTATAAATTACTTCCTAATATTAGAATAATAAAAACATGTAAATCATAGCGATACACCTTTAGATTTTCTTTGAAAGATATCTACTTGGATTTAATAGCAACGTTTTGATGTGACATATTTTCCATGTAGGTTCAACATAAGTTATGTAAGCAACATATATTAGATAGCATAAACCTTTTTCGTTTTTTCGAACGATTATTTTCTTTAAAAATATTAAATATAAATATAATATAAAATGTTTGATAGAAATTGCAACTGATAAGCTGTAACGTTGTAAATTATATATATATATATATATATATATATATATATATATAAAGTAATGTATGTACGTTTGTCTCGTCGATAATCCGATAAACACTTAAACCACTGGTCACATATCACTAAAATTAACAGGAAATAGTAATAATAAACCAGGGATAGTTTATAAAAGGAGAAGAGAAAATTTGTTTAGATTGATGGATAACGCGTACATACATATATCGCCAAGTTGAAATGCAAACAGGTCATATCAACTTGCCGACATATTTTTAGGTCTTTCTACACATTTTCAAATTACATTCAAAGTTGACTATCTATCATTTGATACATCAGTAGCCCTAAATATTTTGATTTCAATTCTAGCTGATGACACTCGAGCCATATTTTAAAACTTTAAATTACTACTTATATATTAAGTATAACATAATATTCAATACATAATTTACTGTATAATAAATACAGTATCTGCATTAATTAAACTATTTGTACGCGTATTTTACGACACGGCAAGGCAGGGTGATGTTTGCTTAGTATTGAATAAAACTCTACTAATTAATTAAAATGCTCGAGCTAAGCTAAATTGATTTAACCTCCATTTGCTAGAAAGAACAATGATGCATTTTCCCGTTGAACGTTTATTCGTATTTAATATTTTAAGCGTGATAATTGAATTGTGTATATATATATGTATGTGTGTGTGTCAGGTCATGTTATATGCTACTGCTACCATGTAACCCAGTACTACCTGCCTCATGGTCGGGTCACCGGCGACTAAACTGGTTCCCCCACCAGACTTGTTTGGTGAGGAGGGCGGCTAGTCTCCCTGGAGGATTAAAAACAAGACCTTCCAAAGGGCGAATGAACTCTTTTTCTGGGTCAACGGCCAACTAGCACCGTGTATATTTGTGTGTGTATATGTGTATTGGGGTGGAGAGGGCTCCCGTAAGCCGTGGTTAAGGCAACCTTTCTAGGAGAAGCAAATCTCTGATTTAAAAAACCATAAAGCGGGAGACCAGTATCCGCATTAAGCTGGTCTGCAGTTTAATTTGTTGCTGGCTATCTTGCTCTTGTTGCTGGATCTCAACATTTTGAACCGAGAGAGAGATTTAGCTGTCGTACAAAGCTAAGACTCTGTAACATCATCTTTGTATAGATACTCCCTCAGGCATTTGGGCTCATGGATTTTAAATGTCTGAGGGAGTGGCACTCGTCTGACAAGACGTTGCAATCATCATATATATATATATATATATGAATTCAAAAAGATACTATTGAAAACTATTTTATTATGCGTGTGTATGAAATGGAACAGAAGTAGCACTTTATACACTGAAATAATACGGAGGGCTAGTTTTATTATATTTCGAAAAAGTTTTATTAAAGTACTTTTTCGAAAACTACTTTTTTACATCATTTAAAATATCAATCAACGGGCAACAAAGCATTTTAAATCGTAAACGTTGTTATTCCAGGTTATACAACGTAACATTAAGTCCACATGTAACGACTTTCTCTTAGTGATCCTCAGGAGCTCATTAATCTCCACCTTTATGGTTTATCCAATCGAGAAATCGGTCGCAGATTTAAATGTGATGAAAAAAATGGGTCAGGCAAGACCACGAAAACACCGGCAGTGATCGTGATACACCTAAATCTGGTCGTAATAGAGTTACTTCTAACAGGAAAGACAATGCTATCAAGATCCGCTGCCTAAGAAACAGATTTGAAACGGTTCCCCAAATCCAACAACATTGCAATCCTGTTAAAAAGTGTATTCTTTCTACTGTCAAGAACAAATTCAAGGAATTTAATTTGCCAGGATATGTTGCAAGACGAAGCAAATGATTTCTGTAAAGAACAGAAAGCGCCGTCTGGACTTCGTGAAATGCAATGAAGATCATGACTTTTCATGTTGGTCAAGATTTCTTTTTAGCGTCGAAAGCAAGTCTAATGGGCTAGGTAGTGATGGTAAGCAGTATTTCTGTCGGAGAAAAGACAAAGAATTAAATAATAGGTGCTCAGTTTCAACGCTGCAAGATGGTGGAGGTCCAGTTTTGGTGTGGGGCATTATTAGTACCAATGATCCAGGGCCTATATTTCGCTTGCAAGATCGAATTAATTCGACCAAGTGCATTAATATGTTGACTAAGCATTTTTCACCTTACTTTGGTCGGAATTTGGGTGATAATCTAATTTTCATGCAGGATAATGCTCCCATTCACACAGCTGACAATGTAAAAAGATTCCTGGAAGAGCATGAATTCAGTGTTTGGATTGGCCTGCACAATCCCTAGACCTCAATTCTACCGAAAACGTATGGGATTACATATAGAAACATCTACGCAATTATAAAATTTCAAATTTGGAAGAACTTTGGACAAAAATGAAAGAAAAGTAGTATGCTCTTTCCCCGGATAATTGCTGCAGTCCAATTCAAGGATTTCTACAAAGATTGCAGGCTGTCAAATTGTAGAAGGATCATGCTACTAAATATTACTAGTTCATTGTGTTTCTGTTGTATTTGTGTTGCATTAATGTCTTAAACTTACATTTAAATAACAATTTTCCATTGTGCGGGCTTTCTTTTTGCCTCCTCATTTTAGGTTATTTTAATTGACGTGAACACTAGAATATTTCAATTAAAAGTCAAATATGAACCGGTAACACTATATAATAATAAAAGGCCAATCAAATGAGGCATTACTTGTTTAAATAGTTACATGAGATTTAATTTAAATTTGCAGTTTTAGAAAAAAATTACAAGTGCAGACCTTCTTTTTGCCGCCCTCTCTCTCTCACTCTCTCTCTCTCTCTTTCTCTCTCTTTCTCTCCATATATATATATATATATATATATATATATATATATATATATATATATATATATATATAATGTTAAACTGCGATATTTAAAAAAATTATATCTATGTGTCCAGTATGTCAAATGGTTTCGAATACCGCTTACGATCTAATTTTTTGGTTTCAATTTCATCTGATGCTACTCAGGTTATACTTGTATAAACTTTGGAAATCACTAAAATATGTTAGGTACAAAATAATGATAAATTGAGAATAATAAATACACATTTTGCATGAATTAAAATATCATATTCGAGCATATCTTATGACGGGCATAAATAAAATAATAATTTCAGTAACATTTTAGAAGAAGTCCATAGAAAATATGTGGTATTTTCAGGATGCAGAGAAATTATATGTATAGATTGGAATATTATTGTTAATCTAAGTTCAATAGATCGAACTAAATCATTAGATCCCAAATTATTTTAGGTAAATATCACGATTGGGATTGATCTCGCCACTTCTTCCTCATTGGCACCTGATGTTGATAGTCTAATTTTTTTCATTAATACTATAATGGCATATGTTATTAAGTATTGTCTGAACTATTCTATAGTTCTTGTTTCATCTCGTTTAACTCATTGATCTAGTGATCTTTATCAATTCGCTGTCTTAATACCTCTTATAAAGCTTCTTATTCCCAAATCTTCTTGTCTAGGACTGCAAAGACCACGAATCCTCTTACTGCAAACTATTTTCGATTCTACTATATCTTTGGTATTTTCAAGACTTAGTTCAATGTCTGTGTGATAATACAATCCCGTTCTTCTTAGATGCTTTTATCATGTGCCTTTATGTCTTGTCTAGAGCAAAATCTGTAAAAATAAGACTTGTTATCCTTTTTCTCGACAGCTTGTTTATTGCACTTTTGCTGGTGTTGGTCTGACCCATGACCGCTTGACGTCATTGATCTAGGTCGTTCTAAATCCCGGGATTTCCGATTGTGTTCTTTTTGTTTGCTTGGATACAGCTTAGGTCAACCTTATTGTTCGACTGGAGTCCTCCTTAACAATAGTAATATAAGAAATATTGAAATATTCACCCTCTATGTCACCACGCTAATGTAATACTCTGTCAATCTACATAAGCAGCGCCAACATTGTTTTATATTTATTTTTAAGTTTAGATGCGTATACGCAGATTCAAAGTAGGTCAATTTACTTGTCAATATGCCTTATGATATTTTTTCGTATTATATAGAGGCAGATACCAGAAATATACATGAAGAAACACAGTTGACTAAATCTACACCGAGAACTTGAAGTATAAGAAGAGATATGGATAAAGAAAGGATCACAGTGGGATGATAAATACAAAGAAAACTGTTAAAATTAAACACGTTTTAAAAAGATTCATTTTATAATGCCTGCTGCACATGATAAAGGTCTGCTATTGTATCAGGACGATTATGATATTATTTACCACATTGCTGTCCATATTACGTTTCAATTATTCCTAAAAAGAGTTTGCTTTAGTTTTATTCTATAGCATACAACAGTAAAGCTTATATATATATATATATATATATATATATATATATATATATATATATATATATATATGCGACTTGATTGTAAGGAATACTTTTAAATAAACTTTTATTGGGCAATCGCTGAAATGGATTGTGCTATTCAGCTTTATAGGCGTCTTGAGAACTTATAAATATTTCTGAAAGTTTTTTTGTCTCATATATTACACTCGTGGGCATGAACCTCCGATATCGTAAGTTTATAAAATATTGTGATCAGGCAATCGGTGTCTTTCGTATTTTCCTTTTCAGGATTCCAAGCACTTGACCCTGCTAAAAGGGGCACTCTTGCTTTTGAAAGTGTTATCTTACATTACCCGATTCAAATTAAAAAAAAAAACATTTGGACATACGAATGGTATCGGTCTTGATTTTAATACAAATATGTACTGTTGATGGAGTTTTTTATTTATTTTTCCCTTACGTATTTGGATGTAAATCATTATATGTAAAATGTTACGTAAACATAAATTACTTCTCTTTTCTAGCTATTTTACGTGGTTAAATATATATATATATATGTATATATATATATATATATATATATATATACATATATAGAAATTTATGATGTATATATTCAATTTGTCTTTACGTAAGCAGTAATTTGTTGCTACGCAGTAAATATATATATATTCTATTTGTCTTTACATCAGCAGTAAATTGTTGCTAAACAGTCAATATATATATACATATTTATATTCAATTTGTCATTATATGAGCAGTAATTTGTTGCTACACAGTCAATTATATATATATTCAATTTGTCATTATATGAGCAGTAATTTGTTGCTACACAGTAAATTATATATATATATATATTCAATTTGTCATTATATGAGCAGTAATTTGTTGCTACACAGTCAATTATATATATATATATATATATTTAATTTGTCTTTACATCAGCAGTAAATGGTTGCTACACAGTCAATATATATATATATTCAATTCGTCTTTATAGCAGCAATAATTTGGTGCTACACAGTAAATATATATATATATATATTCAATTTGTCTTTATATCAGCAGTACTTTGTGGCTACACAGTCAATATATATATATATATATATATATATATATATATATATATATTCAATTTGTCTTTACATAAGTAGTAAATTGTTCCTACACAGTCAATATATATATATATATATATATATATATCTTCAATTTGTCTTTATATAAGCAGTAAATTGTTGCTACACAGTCAATATATATATATATATATATATATATATATATTCAATTTATCTTTACATAAGCAGTAATTTTTTGCTAAACAGTCCATATATATATATTCAATTTGTCTTTACATCAGCTGTAAATTGTTGCTACACAGTCAATATATATATATATATATATATATATTTAATTTATCTTTACATCAGCAGTAATTTGTTGGTACACAGTCAATATATATATATTCAATTTATCTTTACATAAGCAGTAATTTGTTGCTACACAGTCAATATATATATATTTAATTTGTCTTTACGTGAGCAGTAATTTGTTGCTAAACATAAACATGTTTTGGTCTTCTAGTGTTTAGTAACTAGAGACCTCTTCAGCCAACAAACGCTTATATACGAGAGCGGAATTCCATTTTCGTAAATAAGCGTCTGTTGTCTTCAGAGGTCTCTAGTTACTAAACACTAGAAGACCAAAACATACTCATGATTGTGTAGCAACAAATTACTGCTGATGTAAAGACAAATTTATAAGTTAACTTGCTCTACTCCCGTATTGAGCACTCTTGTATTAACTGTGTTATATTTCATTGGTTACCCTACTTATGAAAGATAGCAACCTCAAATATATATATATATATATATATATATATATATATAAATGTAACGTATTTATCATAAATTTTTATAAATGTACATATATACTGTATTTTTATTTTTTATACACATATAAAGTATTCTGTAAATAAATATATTACAATAAAAAATAATCAGTTTAAGATTGTCTAAGGTATTAGATACATTTTCACGGGTTTTTTTTTTTTCAGATAAAGCTAAACGTTAATTGTCTGCGCTTTTTAAAGAGCATAGTTTTTTGTGCATATTACGCTTCTATTGTAAATATTCTGAATAAAATAGAGCGGATTCTTTATTTTTACTATTTTTACACTGAGTCAATCTTTATGTTTATTTAACTAGCAAACTATGAAAATGATTTCAATTCAGAGTCTAAATGTCTACAGTTTACCTGTTAAAAGATATAATTATCCGATGCACCACCGATTATCATGTAGTAGTTTTATCCTTACGCTGGAGAAAAGTCCAAATTTCTTGTGAATATCTAAATTAACTCTTTTCATGTTATTTCAGTTTTCCAGTTAAACAATTATAATATTAATCGTTTGGATGGCAATGATGTTACTCCGTACATCCTACATCTAACACTGTAAATTCCATAAGTGAAGTATTACTTGTGTTGCCTTACAGCATCGGTTTTTCTTAATCTATTTGAATCATTTGGATAAATTTCCATACGGAATAGTATATTGAAGATAAGTTCAGACCAGAAATCTATGCAATGGAACAATCTTTGAAGTATCCAAATTATTTCAATTATAGAAGATCTCAAGTTTATAATCTTAAATAGATCCTTGTATAAGTTTAGCACGATATACATATAAAATTGTATACGAGTTTCCAATTTTATTACGTATTAACAGTTCACCCCCCTTTACTCGGGCCTTATGTACTGTTTATAATTTTATGTGCAGATATATATATATATATATATATATTAAAATGTTTGACTCATTTCCTGGTAACCTACATCTAAAATTTCAAGTGTTTTGACCTAAAGTTGGCGGAAGATTTTGGTAGAGACTTCAAAGGTTAACTCTATCAATGTTGAACTCTTGACAGCCAAATGTCCACCCAAAAGCTTATTTCAAAGCTTGTTGAATGTATGAATATCCTTTATTTAAATTTTAAAATGTTTAGAACAAAATTTAGCTGAATAGTTTGCTAGAGACCGCAAAGGTAAAATATTTTGAACTTTTTTCCCCTTGTTGCACAATGTGTCACCCAAAAGTAAATTAAAAATTTCACCCTGTGGCTGAATATGCTTTATGCAAAATTTTAAATGTGTAGAGCAATATTGGCCGTGAAATGTTGTAGAGACCGCAGAGGTCAAATCTTATTTAAATTTGATCCCAATTTTGACCCCTTAACATTTATTGTTTACGGCACAAATCAAATTAAAACGTTTGATCCCTGTCTTCGTAACCTTCATCTAATATTTCAATTGTTTAGACCCAAAATTGGAGGAGTTTGATAGAGATTTTAAAGGTCAAATTTTATAACTTTGACTCCTTGACAACCGTATTTCTAGGCGAAAACTGATTAAAAAGATTTTCTCACATCTCAATACTCTTTATATGAAATTTTTCGTCTGTATACTGAAAATTGAGAGAGCAGTCTAATAGGGGGATCGACACACACAAAGACAATTTCATTTTTGTAGATATATAGATAGTTTCGTTCTCAAAATTCAATAAGACGATTGATACTCTGGTTTAAACCGCCCTGTGAGTATATGATTAAGAATTTTAAAACAACATCTAAGTAGACACATTTTGTTGGACTCTTCCAAACTAAAAAAAAACATTTAAAATTAATTCATATTTCCCACTGTTCATAAGTTTGAATGCTTTCGTAAATCATGTTCTTGCATACATTCAATAATATTTGCTATATTGCTTAAAAGGTATAAAAAATTATTTCAAAAAATTTTAAACATATTTTATTTTTTTCTTTCAAAAGTACGATATCAAGAAATTTTATTAGACGCGATCTATTTTAAATCAAAAAAAGGAAAATCTATTTGAAAAGTTGTAAAAATTTAAGTTATATATTTTGACAAGTTTATCATCTGGCAAGCACAGCATATAAAATAACAGTATAATCATGAAAAACATCTGGAATAAAAATCAATCTGAGAATAAATCTCGTATTAAATGCGTATCGAACATATTATTAAAATCCAATTATGATTTCATATTTAGATTTTTTAATACGTTGTCGTTTCCGCTTAAACACCGCCTAACGCACTCTAAAGTAGATGATTATGTGCAGGCACAGTAAAAAATATTTTTCTGGTGAATCTTTAAATATATACCATGTTCAAAATGTTCACATTAATAATTTAAACGTTTTAAGCTCCCTTTCGTCCGTGATAATTATAGAAAATAATAATCTTATTTAATGCAATATGAATTCAAAAGTTATTTCTGATTAAAGACAAATGGAATATTCGACAACTACCACATAATTTTCCTAGCTGAAGATGTATTCTCTTCAAATGTATATTAATATTATATGAAAAAACTCGGGGATAACTTTTTCAAATACTCTTTCAGTTTCATAGTGACAATACAGAAACACTAATTTGCAGATACATCGAAATAGGCACGGTATTTAATTACGTTTTTGTTATATAATTCATTCGTCCTAAAGGACACATTTACATATAAACGTGAGATCCGACTATGATTATGACGGTGACAAATTCTAAAGAGGGTTTTCTACAAACTCCACACTGAACTCGGTACACCACTCACTCCCTGATTTTCCTCTGCGAACAGACGCCACACTTGACGACTTGAAAATCACCCCTTCTCAGGTACATGCTATTATAAAAAACCTAGACACCTCTAAAGCATGTGGACCAGATCTCATCCCGGCTGTGCTATTAAAAAAATGCTCTGCCGAGGTTGCTCCAGTTCTGTCCAAACTTTACAATAAATGCCTTAACGAATCTTGTTTTCCCGACTGCTGGAAAACCGCCTCTGTGGTACCAGTCTTCAAGAATTCTGGTGAAAGAACTGACCCACTAAATTATCGCCCCATTAGCCTCCTCCCGCTTTTCGCCAAAATATTTGAGTCCTTAGTTAATAAAGCCCTAGTCCAGCACCTAACAGCTGCTAAACTCTTGACTGACAAACAATATGGATTCAGGCAAGCCCGTTCAACAGCAGATATCTTAACTGTAGTTTCTGAACGTATATACCGTTCATTGGATAAAACAGGGGAGGGTAGAGCGGTGGCCCTTGATATATCTAAGGCTTTTGACAGGGTATGGCACGATGGTCTTCTAAGGAAAATTAGATTATATGGAATCACTGGAAGAATTCATAACGTAATTAAATCCTTCTTAAGTAATAGAAAAATCAAAGCTGTCCTCGACGGACGTACATCCAAACAATATGACATAAATGCGGGAGTGCCTCAGGGGTCTATCCTTGGACCTCTATTGTTCCTGATATTCATAAACGACCTCCCTGATAATATTGTTTCGGAGATGGGTATATTTGCCGATGACACCACTCTCTATAACAGATATGAGGGGAAAACAAATGAACACATATCCAAGAAAATGGCAGAAACACTAGAGGATGACCTCCAATCCGTAGTGGAATGGGGACAAAAATGGTTGGTCTCATTCAATGCTGCTAAGAATAAGCTTGTTTCCTTCAATAACTACAAGAAACCTTCTCTCCCACCAATAGCAATGGCCAAGAACACATTGCCTGAAAGTACTTCTTTTAAACTCCTCGGCCTAACGTTTACAGGGAATATGAACTGGAATAGATACATTGAGAGCATTGCCAAGGCTGCTGCAAGGAAGGTTGGCTCCCTCTACCGTGCTAGAAAACTACTTACGCCTGCCAGTGTCCTATACCTCTATAAGGCAACCATTCGCCCATGTATGGAGTACTGTTGTCACATCTGGGCTGGTGCATCTGCTGCTTGTCTCTCGCTCCTGGACAGGGTTCAAAAAAGAGTCGCAAACCTGATAGGTCCTGAACTGTCATCTGGGCTTCAACCTCTGTCCCATCGACGAGATGTTGCATCCCTCTGCCTGTTCTACAAATACTTTAATGGTGAATGCTCTGACGAACTGCAAACACTTGTACCTCCCCGACGTAACTACCCCCGACAAACCCGACAAGCTACTAAGTCTCATCCCTTTACAGTGGAGATCCCTAGGTGCAAGAAAGCCTTTTACTCCAATAGTTTCTTCCCCAGAACTGCGGGTCTTTGGAACTCCCTTCCGGGATTCTGCTTTCCCAACTGCAATGATATGCAGAAGTTCAAGTGTAATGTTAACAAACATCTTTCTACTCTTCTCCCTTCATAATGACCCCGCTAATTAATTCCCTAATAGTAGCCCCCTGCTTCAAAGTGGCACTGTGCCTTGTTTGGGGTGAAAATTGAATAAAAAAAAAAAAATAAAAAAAAAGTGTTTATTCAGATTGCAATATGATGCCTATATGTTAAGAACTATCGTGGATAATATTAATTTAATGATAAACAAACATACACTAAAAAGGATTATAGGAAAGTGATAATAATTTAATTTTGAATAACTACCACAAATTATGATAAAGATGTTGAACATTGCGTTTTATTTACGATACAATATCAGTTAATTGAGGAGCGCATTACTCGATGCAATAAGGAAGTTACTGTTCTAATTGTTGCGTCCCGATGGATTATTTAAGTATACTATTAGGGCGTTTAAAATCTCTAAAGAACATACAGTAAAAATCCCATGGAAACTAATAAAAATATAATATGCGATTGGAAATACAGTAAAACTTACAAGGGCGTTTCAGAATAATTCCTCTAAAACTTATTCACTCCCAATTGTAAATTGGATTGTTATAATCACTGAATGATACATTTATTACAAGAATGTTTCATTTTTTGTTGCACATTTGTAGAGTGGGGTATATGTTTTAAGGACGTGCATCAACCGCAAAGATGCTTCATTGAATTAGTGGTAAAATTGCATTGACAATCGTTATTATTATGTAGGAAAATAAATCCGGAGCACAAAAAGTTGCTGGTTTTAATATTCCCCCATTGTTGTACCTCATCCAATAAAAGAATTCACTTCCGATTCGACTCTCCTACTTACATAATACGCTAAACTAAAACATAATCACACTGTATATCTGTTTATAACTCATAGCAGTCATCAACATAATTCATAATCATACCGTGTAAGTTCCTTTGCATTAGTTGTGGCAATCTATTTTTAATGGATTTTCTTTTCTGAAAAAAAAAAAACATTTGATATTTATGGGAGAGACAACGAGACGGTTGTCAATATCCTAACTCAAAATGATTATCGTGGAACGAACTGAATTCAAACTTGGAACACCCAGCTTAATAATCAGTGCCGTTAATAACTTGACTACTGTCACTTTTTAAAATATCGTGTAATCATAAGAGACGAAGTAACTCTTATTGTACACATACAGAAACATGATTTATTCACACACTTAGATGCTCAGAACAAAGACCTCATCTGCTTTCTCTTTGCTATTACTAATTTAATGCTTAAATTAACATCTTAATCTACTTTATTTAAGAGCTGATCTGTTGTGTCACTTACTTTTTCTGGTTCATTATTATTAAATAGCGAATGCACATCCAAATAAATACGTTTCTTTTCAAATGTTTGCACATTAAAACCTGTATATGTAAAATCGACGCATTGTATAATATCTATAAAATCTCAGATATATTCTGTGTTTATGTTAATTAGATCGTATATATAACACTTTTTGTGACAGAAAATAAAACTGTTTTAAAATTCAAATAGACTTCTTACATAAGAAGTCATGACTACAATCGTGCAACATACTGTATTCGTTTTCTAGAATAAGAATTACCAACATCAAAATACAAAATAAAGTTTTAATACCCGTTATATGATATTAAGCTGCATAGTTTTAACAATATTCTAAATATGTCTATTAACATACTTAATTGCAATTAGAGTTTACGTTCTAACGTATTATTTTACAATTTATGTAATAGTTAAAATAGCCATCACATATAGACATGAACAAATTTATCTATGATCTGTGAAGAAGATTTGAAAAGCGGATGCGTTAGTAAGAATATGAATATATTAACTTTAATGCTAGTATCTGTACTATGCTACTAGGTATAGTAAATCAAACGCTATATAAACAATTAAACAATATTACGATAGATTAATCATTAATAGACTTTAATTTGTCATCAATCCTAGAATTTAAATATTACAGAATTTATTTTAATGATAATACCAATTCTGCAATGAAAACACGTAATTATGTCGGATATAAAAAAACAATGGTTCTGAATTATTGGCGTGGCTATTTATTTCTTTATTATTTAAATTATTCGGACTTTCTTACATTTTTACTGCTTTCTTCGACGGATGTAACATATGGCTCCAAACATCCGAGGAATCGTTTAACAAATAACAATAAGTAACGTCTAACCGTGTAAGATAAAAGTGGCTCACATAATTTATAGGTTCCTTAATAAAAATGTAAGTAGATATTCTAGTTAGTAAAACCTGCGGGCAAAAACAAATAAGACATGGTGACGAGGCCAGAAAATGTGAATAAAAACTGTGTTATACTCTTATAGGAATTATTTTGATTATCAGGAGAAACAACGTTGTGAAGCTGACCCTGTACTTATTCCTAACAAAGTCCAAAGAATTAAAAAGCTTCTGAATGTCGTGTCTTAAAGATACTCTCGTTTAACTACTGAAAGAAATATTTAAACATATCTATCTTTTTTAAATATCAATATAATTTCCTTTTTGATGTACGATAAAAACAATTATTTTCCCATGTAGAAATTACGGATTTTAAAGTGCAAATTATTGTCTAGGAATGGAAAAACTACGGTAAAACGATTCCATCGACTTCTCGGTGAATTAAAAGGATATACTAAACAGTTTAGCTTCAGTTGCTTATGTACCTTTAAAAGTACAGGTAAAAATACTGACTAAAGTAAAAAGAGGTTTACGGGATTTTGCAATTTAAGTATAATTTCGGAACTATGCACTTTTAGCACTGGACAGTGTGAAATGATATAATTCGTTTATGTTTGTACGCATATCTAAATAATAAATTACTTTCGTAATCCTATGATAAAATATGAATATCTTTGTTATATATCTGTATAAATAGCGAGTATTACATTTTCAGTGTAAATGCTCATAAGTTGCTCATTGTTTTTTTCCGAACGCTTTCTGGGAAGTTATAATCATTGTTTAAGAGTGTATTACATAAAGTACTTGCTTACGTATATTCATTTGGCTGACACAATAGTAAATGGTATCGTCAGATCTGAGTGCATGATTTACATCTACAAAAAGGTAACAACACGTCTGAGTTTTTTTTTTATTTTATTAAAATATGTAAATAGAAAATAGGAATATTATGTCAATAATATTTTCTATAACTTAAAAGTATGAATGCACGCGTTTGTTAAATATTTATAGAAAAAGCTAGGTGTGTCCTTAGTGTAATAAAGACTACACACACACACAAACACACACACAAGCACACAAACACACAAATATATAAATTAATATTGTTTGAATTACACCTGTTACACTTTATAGTAACAAACAAGTTCTTAGATCTTACTCTAAAAATTACAATGTATTAAAATCAGAACCATAGAGTTAAAACCAAGATGTTAAAAAAAAGGGTACAACATTCAATATCGACAATGCTAGTATTTAATAAAATAATTCCAAATACTCTAAAAACATTCTGTTCAAGTTTGAAAAACAATTGGAATGTGTAAATCCGCTAGTGCTGGAGTCAAGAAACCGTATAATCGTGAGATTATTGTTGGTTGTCATTATAGAAGTACTTATTAAACTTACTTTAGAGCGAATACTAGATTAAATCGGGTAGCATCTCTGATTATCTTTGAGTCTTATGAAAACAGATACGGTGATTTAATTATGTAGAATACAACATTGAAAATATCAAATGATCTTGTCTGGAAGAAAATACAAAGAAATGCAATGTAACACCAACCATTAAAACTCACCTCATACACAGAGAATACTTAATTCTATTATTTTATATCGATAGTTATGTTTACTTAAAAAATACGTGTAATAACACACACACACACACACACACACACACATACACACACACGCACACACATATCGGTATATTCATATATACAGTGGGTAGCGAAAATATTTGATACATTAGTATTTTTCGTCTTTCTAAATAAATACACAGTTAGTCTTGATTAAATTTACTCGGAATTTCGAACACATTTTATCTATCTAAAAATAAAAGAGAAAATGAAGATACACTTAGTTAAATATTTATTAACCACAGATGAATTTGCCCATATGACAAACTATTTAATGCATTTATTAATCTTTAATTAATATTCTCTGTTCCACCTTAAAGCCTCAAAACGTTTTCCATAACTGCCTACTTGTTTCATACAAGCACTTGCTGGTGGTTTCAGCCATTCTTCTTCACGAATTTTCTTTAATTCCTAGATATTCTTTGGATTTCTTTTATGCACCCTTAACTTCAAAGTTTTCCACCGATTCTCGATGGGATTTAGGTCGCCTGACTGGCTAACCCACAGTAGAAAACCATAGAACACCAGGATCTCATTATCGTCAAACCATTTCATATATTTTTTAGACTTGTTATTCGGATCATTTTCTTGATGAAATATAAAGTCACGACCCTATCCGAAATCTGCGGCACTCTTGAATAGATGTGTTGACAAAATTCTCGTGTAATTCGTTGCATTCATTTCCTTTTCTGTGATTCTTTAAAACTCATTTTCAGAAATACAACACTTCCACCTCGAAATTTTACAGTGAAAATCGTATTAGATGATTTAAATTCTGTTCTCTTTTTCCTCCATACACGAGTGCATATGTTTTTTTTTTTCAGAAACATCATTTTCTCTTTCATATGACAAAATACCTTTGTTCAAGAAGTCATCCAATTCACATTAGTATTTATAAACAAATTTCAAACGATTTTCACATATCCAAAACTCAACAATGGAGTCTTTCTCGGTGATCTAGAAAACATGTCTGTACGATTCAATGGGTTTTTATCCTTACTTACTTCAGTACCTGCTTCTTGCAAAAACTTCTTAATTTCGAAACAAGTCAGAAATGTTTTTTTCTTCATATTGTGAGCCATGTAATATTAAATATATGAAGCAGACCACATCTTAGGTGATTTTTAGTGTTACCACCCGTTATTTCCCAGTTTCTCGCTGCATCCCCATCTTTACTCACAACCGAATTTACTTTAAAACTATTTTCCTGTACCCTTTTTCATCTTCATGCCTTGCTATTATTTCCTGGCGTATATCCTCAGTAAATTCCATTTATTTTAGAAATTTTAAAGCAGTAATGAAAGAAGTAACCTACGTAGTGTTTGAGAGCTTTTATCAACTGACCTGGAAAGAACCAGAACCCTGCGGTTCCCTCTAATTGATTGAAATATTGAAGCAAGATTAAATGACTTTTTAAGCAAAATATCTGATGGGTTAAAATATTGTCGCAAGATAAAATGATTGCTTAGTAATGAAATTTTACAGTGTGGTAAATACTTAGTCATATAGGTACTTTGATTTTTTTGTTAATAAATATTTGTCAAAAAAGTATATATTCGTTTCTGTTTTATTTTTAGATAAATAATATCTGTTCAAAAATTGAGTGTAAATTTCTTTCAAATTAAGTTGATAGTTTTTCATAAATACAAAAAAAACAATGTACCAAATAATTTTGCTACCCAATATATATGTATATATATATAGTGTTTTGTATATATATATATATATATATATATATATGTATATATATATATATATATATATATATATATTACTATAAACATTGGACTTCTGCATGTCAGTACTTCTATATATATAGTTTTGTATATATATATATATATATATATATATATATATATATATATATATAAACTGACTAGTCTACGTGTATTGAGCGGAAAAGTAAATGTTGCAAAGTACGGCGCAAACACAGGTAGCACATTGTTTAAAGCAGACCCGTGTTATTTCCTGTCAATGTGGGTTGATGTTTACCCTCATTAGCAATATTAGTTTCACAAATTTAACGACTGTTCAGCAACTGAAATGAATTTTCTTGCACACATTTTGTTCCTGTTACTCCAAAACTCAAATTTAAATTAAATAAATTAAATACTCATTATATTTCTCTCTTTGAAAAATGTTATTTGTTTCTTATTCTATTTTACCCCCCACCAAAAAAAAAATTATAGTGACATTCTTATGTATGGAGATACGATCGGGGCCATAAGTTTTAGTTACACTCTGTAGGGAGTTGGGTAACAAAATATCTGTTCTCATTACATTGAACCTCTGCATGTCAGTAAAGTTGGGAAAGCAGGAACCCGGAAAAGAAGTTCCAAATTCTAGTAGTTCTGGGGAAGAAACTGTCAGCGAAGAAGGTCTTCTTACATCTATGGGTCTTTACTGTATAGAGTAGGGTTTTTTTTTCTGTTTATAGGGGTTTTCGGGGCTATTTACGTCGAAGGGCTTGTAGTTATACTAGTAGAACGGCCAGACGGATGCAACATTCCGTCGTTGGCAAATACGCTTAGGTTTAAATGACAGTTCAGAACCTATCAGGTTGGCGACTCCTTTTGAATTCTGTCTAGAAGCGAGAGACAAGTAGCAGATGCACCAACGCAAATATGACAACAATACTCCATGCATGGGCTAGTGGTTGTAGAGAATAGTTTCAGGCGTAAGTAAAATCCTAACATGGTATAGAGAGCCCACTTTCCTTACAGCGGCCATGGCAATGTCGCAATGTACCTGTTTCAACTCATGTTTCCTGTGAACGTAAAGCCGAGGAGTTTGAAAGAAGTGCTTTCAAGTAATGTATCTTTAGTCATAGGTATTGGTGGTTGAGAAAGTGTCTTTAATTTTTTAGGGAAACAAGCTTAGTTTGGAAGCATTGATGTTACCACCCACTATATTATCCTACGGAATATAGGTCTTTCTGTTGTGTTTCTGCTATTTCTTAGATATGTCTTTATTTGTTTTCCCCTCGTGCCTGTTACAGCGCGTGGTATCCTCATCAAATACTCATTTTAGAGAAAGTTGATTAGTGGGGTACACCAGCATTTATGCCATATTGATTAGATGTACGATCTCCGAGGACAGAGTGATTTTTCTCCTATTTAGGTAGTATTTAATTATGTTAAATATTCGTCCAGTAATACCGTATGATCTGATTTGCCTGAGTAAACCACCATGCCAATCCCTGTCTAGCAGTTGTAAGGTGATGGACTAGACTTGGTAAATTATGGACTCAAATATTTTTGCGAAAAGCTTAAGAAGGGGAATAGAGTGATAATTCATTTAGTCAGTTATTTCGCAAAAAATTTTATAAACTGGTACTATAGAAGTAGTTTTCCAGCAGTCATGAGAGCAGAGTTTGCTAAGGTATTTATTGTAAAGTTCGGAGAGGAGTGGAGCAATCGTAGTGAGGGATTTTTTTACGAGGACAGCCGGGATGGGATTGGGTTTACATGCTTTGGGGTGTCTAGGTTTTTTTTATGATAACATGCACCGAAAAAGAGGTGATCTTCAGGTCATAAAGCATGGAGAGAGTTTTCAGATCATCTAGCAGATTGGTTTGCTGGTCCCAATGATGAGTTTGAGGCAAACCGACTGGAAGGCATGTCAGCCTTGTCGGTTGCCGAGCAAACAACCTCATGATTGTTTGATAGTGGAAAGGTGCTGGTTGCTAATTGTTTAATACACTGTTGTGAGAAGCAATAGTGCCAACTGTGTATTTAGAGCATGGGGAAGGTGTTTTACTACTCACTTAACGGATGTTTGTAAATGCACCATAGAAAAAAATTGATCAAAAATTTAAATGTAATCGTGAAGCTTTTCTATGCCAACCATCACTAAATAATTTGAATGCTTGTCACTAATGAGAAATAGTTTTTAAATGTATACGTTAAGCGTGCAATAAGTAATACCCTTGTACCATTTGCCATAGGAGTAGAGCAACAAACCTTGGCACAGTTATTAGTTATTCGCTACATAGTTATGCAATTCTCTCATCGTTTGATGCAGCTCTGAAGACTGTTTTGTAGAACACCCTAGGTTGGTCCTCCAACCACGACGTGACTTCATAAATCAAGGCTGCATCATCTGGGAAACGCTTTCCTTTCAAAAACAACTCCATCGCTGGGAAGAGGTGAAGTAAGAGGGTGCAAGGTCAGGAGAGTAGGGAGAATGGGAAAGGATTTCATAAGCACGCGCCCGTGCGTCTTATCTGGTGACATGCTAGTTGTGGACCGGAGCGGTGTCCTTCAGTTATGTTGCAATATTTTGGTTTTTAATGGGGTAGATATTTATTTGCTGCCCACCTCAGCAAAATGTGGCACAAGGCCGGAAAGTGGGAACTCCGCAGGCTCCCCTAAAGGAGGGGCACTCCTGCAATTTTAAAAATTGCCTGAGTAACCCCGTCGGAATTCCCCGGTCGGGGCGCCTCAGGCAGCAAGCAATAAACTTGCCCCACCGGAAAGCCCGGTGGCAAGGCCTGGGAGGGTGGACCTCCTAGGTATTACCCAGGCGGTGTACCTCAGTCCAACAGGTGCTGGGCCGGTTCCCGGCCCCTCACCTGTTGGGCTGAGTGTCAAGTGACGAATCCTTGACATGTACTACCCTGTCTCCATGCAGCCGAAGCCGCTAGGAGACATCCCATCAAAAGAGTGTTTTAATGGGGTAGATATTTATTTGCTGCCCAGCTCAGCAAAATGTGGCACAAGGCCGGAAAGTGGGAACCCCGCAGGCTCCCCTAAAGGAGGGGCACTCCTGCAATTTTAAAAATTGCCTGAGTAACCCCGTCGGCATTCCCCGGTCGGGGCTCCTCAGGCAGCAAGCAATAAACTTGCCCCACCGGAAAGCCCGGTGGCAAGGCCTGGGAGGGTGGACCTCCTAGGTATTACCCAGGCGGTGTACCTCAGTCCAACAGGTGCTGGGCCGGTTCCCGGCCCCTGACCTGTTGCGCTGAGTGACAAGTGACGAATCCTTGACTGGTACTACCCTGTCTCCATGCAGCCGAAGCCGCTAGGAGACATCCCATCAAAAGAGTGTTTTGATGGGGTATGATCCGACACAGTCGGACGATTCTATTTATAAACGATGCTGCTAAGAACTGACGAATCAAATTAATTCACGTTCTGCTACCAACCAATCAGAAACCAGAATTGCTTCATAAATATTAAACCTTTTCTGGAGCAATTTCACATGTTCTTTTCCCGGGTTTCGACATGGTGAAAATATTTTGTTCTGTGGAACTGTCTACTACAAGCAAGTCACCTCCCAGGACTTGTGTGTAACAGTGAACCATCTGAAACTGTTCTGCAACTCAAAATGGCTTACGCTCCTAGAGGTTATGGGCCCAGTGTGCGTCTTTATTTCGAGGTATCCGAATCAAAATTCGAATCGTGACAAGTTAAATTTCTGGGATATCTACGAATCCAAAACTACATAAAGTACTACAAACACAACCTGAAAACAGAAACGACCCCGACTTCATTGAAAAGAAACCAACTGTCTTTGCGGAATTAATACAGTGTTTAGATGACCGAAGTCTATCACTGGTAATGAGAGAAGCCCTGGACGATGGCTGCAAAGCATTAAACATATTGAGAGAGCATTATTTATCGAAAGGAACACCCAAAATTATTTCTTTGTACACTGAACTGACCTCTCTAAAACGAATGGAAGCCGAAACTATTACTGATTATATTATAAGAGCCGAGACAACTTCAAATTCTTTAAAAATGTCTGGTGAAGTTATAAGTGAGAGTCTGTTCATTTCCATGGTCCTTAAGGGATTACCGAGTGATTTCAAGCCATTTAGCACCGTGATAACCCAGAAAGAAAAACACATGACTTTTAGCCAATTCAAGGTAGCACTCAGAAGTTACAAAGAAAATGAAAAAATGATCACAGAAAAAAACGAATCCACAAATATACTGAAATTTAAAAATACACACATAAAAACACCAAAATCGAATTATACCGATGCCAGGAATAAAAAAAAAATGCAACTTTGCCAAAAGCAGGTCTTTTCCTAAGAAAAGTACAAAAATTATTTGCTATAATTGTGGACGACCTAATCACAAGAGTTTCCAATGTAGATACAGGACTCAAAATGGCGACTACATTAAAAATGTAGAGAGCTCTGTTAGCGAACATACATTTTTATTTTCGTGTACATTTGATGCGTCAACAAGCAATACTGATTTTCTTGTCGATTGTGGGGACACGACACATGTGATTACAAAGGAATCTGATTTTATCAATTTTGATCCCAACTTTAAGCCACAAAATCATTTTGTAGAACTAGCTGACGGGAGTCGAGTCAATGATATCGTTTTGAAAAGAGGCAATGCGAAAATCTCGCTAAAGAACAATAAAAGTGAACTATGTTTCTGTATTCTAAAAAACGCTCTTCTAATCCCAAAATTTAAACAAAATATATTTTCTGTACAAGCTGCCACAAAACAAGGTGCAAACATAAACTTTAGCCCCAATAAATCAAAACTGGTATACCCGAATGGAGCTGTATTTTACATTAAAGAAAATGGAAGACTATATTATTTAAATAGCGTAGTCCCATCAAAAACCGCCTGCTATGATCTACAGACATGACATAAAATTCTTGGACACTGCAATATTACTGATATCAAAAAAGTTGCCGACTGTAGTTGATGGAATGCAAATACAAACATCAACAACCTTCAACTGCGACGTCTGTATGCAAGGGAAAATGACAAACTATCAAAACAAGATACCAGACAAAAAGGCCAAAAACAAAATCCTATCAATGGTGCATTGTGACTTGAACGGTCCCGTAGAACCGATGGCCAGAGAACATTATAGATATGTGTTGAATTTCGTAGATGACTATTCACATTTAATAATGGTTTACTTTTTAAAGAACAAATCTGATGCCCTGCTAGCAACTAAGAAATATCTAGCCGACATGGCCCACTACGGTGAAATCAAGTGTATTCGCTCTGACAACGGTACGGAATTTACCAATAAAGACTTTGAACTTTTACTAATTAACCATCATATCAGGTATGAAACATCAGCTCCTAGATCGCCACACCAAAACGGGACTGCTGAACGTGCGTGGCGGACATTTTTTGAAATGACAAGATGTCTACTCATTGAATCGATCCTCCCTAAAAACCTCTGGACGTATGCACTTATGGCGGCAGCCTATATACGTAACAGGTGATTTAACAAAACACTATCTAAAACTCCATATGAATCTTTCTGCGGTTAAAAAACAAATTTAAGCAGAATGCATATATTTGGTTCAACTTGCTTCGCATATATAGAGAAAAAGAGTAAATTGAATATTAAAGCCGAAAGAGGTATATTTCTTGGATACGATAAAAATTTAATATTTTTTCCAGAAAAAAATAACATAAAAAGAATCCGGTGTGTAAAATTCACAGACACATTTAATTTTACAGACGAAAACCCGTCATATGAAGAGGATAAAATTATATTACCTCAAATAATTAGAACAAACGAAAACAATAAAAATGACGGAGACGAGAGTGTCCATGATGATGATGATGATGATGATGATGATGAAGTCGAAAGATATCCCAAAAGAAATAGAAGACGACCCGATTTTTTTGAGGTAGACAATATAAAGGATTATCAAATCGACTATTGCTATTCAATGGAAAATGCGCCAAAAAGCTTCAACGAAGCAATTAATTCAGAACATTGTTATGAATGGAAAAGTGCCATGAAAAAAGAAATAGATGCCTTAACCGAAAATGATACCTATACGGTAGTGCCTCTCCCAAGAGATGGTATTTATTTGCTCCCCCACTGAGCAAATTAGGCACAAGGCCGTTTTTAATGTGAGGTAAAAACCAGCTCCCCTAAAAGGGGTCACTCTGGTTACCAAAAATAATAATTGTCCCAGTATAGAGAGTTTCCCCTCCATTGACTGGTACAAATTATCTTAAGTGCAGTATCTGCCGGAACAGATACTACACTTTGATCTTGTCCCGAAAGCCAAGTGTGCCTCTCCCAAGAGATAAACATGTTATTTCTGCCAGATGGGCCTTTACAAAAAAGAGTACAGTATCAGGCGTAGAACAGTACAAAGCAAGATGTGTTGCTAAGGGGTGCTCTCGGATTTACGGTAAAGAATACTTTTCTACGTTTTCACCGACCACAAACCTAACGACAATCAGAATTTTAATGCAAGTCGCATCACAATATGACCTAAACATCCATCAAATGGACGTAAAATGCTTATTTGAATGGCCCAATAGACTGTGAAATTTATATTCCCCCTCCAGAGGATTTATAATGAAAAATAAAAATAGCGTGTGGCGACTTAACAAGTCATTATATAGGCTAAAGCAGAGTGCTCAGTGATGGGACACAGTACTCCATGAGGATATTATTAAACAACAATTTAGACAATGCGCTGTAGACCTCAGTTTATATACCCAACACAAAGACGATAAACTACTGATTTTGGTTTTGTGGGTCCATAATATTTTAATCGCATCAAATTGTGACATAATATTAACTGATGTTAAGAACAAATAAAGTAAAAGTTTCAAAATGACCGATATTGGCAAAATATCCTGGTTTCTGGGGATAGAATTTACTTAAAGCAAATGACTTGTTACGATGACTCAATCGAGATACATCGACAAAATACTATTAAAATTTGGAATGGGAGAGTGCAAGAAACGCTCTATACCGGTCGAAAATGATATTAATAAAAATATACACACAGAATCTGAAATACTAAATGACACACAATATCGCGAAATTATAGGTAGTCTTATATATTTAATGGCTGCAACCAGGCCGACATATGCTATACAGTAACAAAACTGTCACAAAATTATCACGGCCGACAATAAAGGATTTAAACAGAGCTAAACAAGTGCTACGTTATTTAAAAGGAACTAAAAAAACAGAAGTTAGTATTTAGGAAATCAAGAAATCCCCTAAAATTAGAAGGTTTTTCGGATGCAGACTGGACAACCGACGAAGATCGCAAGAGTGTATCTGGATATTGTTTCAGACTCTCAGAAAATGGGCCTATTATTTCATGGAAATCTAAAAAGCAACAGATTGTATCTCTCTCTACGTGTGAAGCAGAATTTATCGCGATCACACACATGACCCAGGAAGCATTCTACCTTAAAAATATCCTGAAGACTATTTTAGAGCCAGAATTCATTACAAGCCCCGTAGTTATTAATTGTGATAATCAAGCCAGTATAGTCTTAGCACAGAACACGATAATCAACCAAACATCTAAGCATATAGATATAAAATACCATTTCATAAAAACAAGATGAAAAAGGAATCAATTATTTTGAATTACATATCATCAGAACAAAATATCGCTGATGTATTTACGAAACCGGCGACAAGGATAAAGCTGCAACGTTTTATCTAAAAACTTTTTGGTGAATTCGACTGAATAATTTTTTTTTCTTTCACTGCCCTTTATGTATATAGATTTCTATATATTAAAAATACAGACCAGCGAAGTTCCACTTATGAGAAGGTTCTTACTTTTTTGCATGAATATCAGCGGAAACACCTAGGGGTAATGCTCAGAGTATATAGATTTCTATATATCAAAAAAATAGTCCTGGACAAGACGTTAAACTGTATCCATTTTATTTGTATTAACACTTTAACCTACTAATGCGTAACTAATACTTTTGCTTAAAAAAATAAAAAATAAAAAAAAATCTTTGTAATTCTCCTTTTTGACATTTGAACACAATTAAAAATGGCGTCTTTTTAAATGCTAAAATTCTAAGATCCAAATGATTTCTAATTTTTGTTATGTCTAAGTGAATATAAAAATATATATTTATTTTTGAACAGAACAAACACAAGGGACTTCCCCATTATAAAAATAGGGAGGATGTTGCAATATTTTGGACTTATAATGGGGTATGATCCCACACAGTCGGACGATTCTATTTATAAACGATGCTGCTAAGAACTGACGAATCAAATTAATTTACGTTCTGCTATTAACCAATCAGAAACCAGAATTGCTTCATGAATATTAAACCTTTTCTGGAGCATTTTCACATGTTCTTTTCCCGGGTTTCGACACGGTGAGAATATTTTGTTCTGTGGAACTGTCTACTACAAGCAAGTCACCTCCCAGGACTTGTGTGTAACAGTGAACCATCTGAAACTGTTCTGCAACTCAAAATGGCTTACATTCTCAGATAGTACCTTTGCTGATCTTGCCCCGCCTCTTGATTTTGATAGCTTCCCTGTATTTCCTCAGGCTCCTGTAATTGTTGTGCCCTTTGCGAGGAAATTCGTCATAACTACTCCGTCCTGGTGAGCATTACCTTGCCAGCGGAAGGCTGCACCCTCGCCTACTTTGGAGGTTATGAGTCCAAGTGCTTCCACTGCATTGACTTGGCTTTGGTGTCTGGTTCATAGTAATGGACCCAGGTTTCATCCTGTGTAATCAGTCTTTTGAAAACCTTTGACTCATCTTCTTGTCACATCTCCAAATTCATCCCCGAGCACTCGACGCGTTCTCGCTTCTGGAATGGTGTGAGCAACCTGGGAATGCATCTGGCAGACACCATATGCATATACAAATGGTTATGAATGATAGTGTCTACAGATGCTGTACTAATCTTGACATCTTGAGCTATTTGGCGAATAGTAATGCGCCGATCTTTAAAAATGGCAGTCTCAACTTTACAGACTGATGGCTCGTCAATCGCAGAAGGGTGCGACCAGGTGTGAGAGCTGTTTACACAGACTTTCGGCCATGTTTGAATTCACGATGCCATCGTTTTACAAGGTCATATGATGGCACATTACCATCAGGAGTTTCTGTTAATTTCATCAAAATTCTCCTGTGGTGTGCGTCCTTCCAAATGCAAAAACCGGATCACTGCTCGACATTCAACAGACGCCATTTCACACTTGACTCCTTTCAAACACCTGTAAAACAGAAACCACAATTAGTTCAGAGCTGTAAATTGCCAGCTAACCCGTAGGCATATAAATCATTTTACATGCAAAATTTCAGCTAGATCAGATAACTGAGAGGTGGGCCAGGCGCATTACTTATTACACGCTCCTCGTAATATGGGCGACAAACAAATAAACACAAAAGGTACGAGTTCTAGGTGTTCGAAAAAAAAAACAGCAAGTATAATCGTTTGGATTTCATAACTCAAACCTACATTCAATGTATATATAATCACAATAAATCTAACATTATCAGTTTGGTTTTTAGTGTATATTAAAAACAAAAACGTTTTTCCTCCATTTGTGTGGTGCCGTGTGAAATAATATGTCAACGATGTGTAATAGCCCTACTTACCTGTTTGGGTTTTTTTTCTCTAAATTGAAAATATATTTTTATTGTTGGAATGCGCTTTTTTATGATACATTTGTCTTATTTCCTTCTTCTGAAGAAAATAAATTCGGTTTGGCAACTGAGATTTAAATATAGGTTACTCTGTCACCATATATCAATTATTTTCAAAAGTCTGCTATTATGAGCCAGGTAAGATTATTTATTACTCCAACCCTAATTCGTCTTTTTGTTTGCAAGAATAGTCATGAATTTGAATTGATAAATGCTGACAAGTTTGTATTTATTAAATTTGAGAGCTTTATTCAGTAAATATTAAATTAAAAGTATCGTTTAAGTGTTGTAAATATTGCTTAGTAATGCCTAAGTGAAATTGTAATTCCGTGTGTGTGGCTGTGTCTGTACATTTCCCTACTAAAATACTCTGTCAATTTTCAATCTACATACTCAAGATTTGACGAGTAGGTATTGAGATTTGGGAAAATATTTTTTATCAGTTTTCAGACAGAAATTTGGCTGTCGACGCGTCTAAACACTTGGAATTTTAGATTTAGGTTACTTGGACATGAATAAAACTTTTTAATTTTATTTGAGCCTAAAACAATAAATGTTAAGGAGTCAAAATCGATGTCAATTTTTTTAAAAAATTGACTTCTGCGATCTCTACCACATCACTCAGCCAATTTTAGGTATACAATTTTGAAAATTTTACTCGGTTTATGGTTAAAATATTTCGTTTCAGAGAGGTAAAAGTTCAAAAGATTTTACCTTTGCGGTGACTACTGAGCCAATTTTGAGTATACACATTTAAAATTGTACATAAAGAGTATTCAGACAAGCTTTTTAATCAGTGTGTGGCCGATAATCTGCCTGCCAATAGGTCAAAGTTGAAGGAATTGTACATTTGCGGACTCTACAAAACTCCTCCACTAATTTTAGATATAAGCACTTGAACGTTTATATTTAGGTTACCTGGACATGAGTAAAATCTTTCAATATAATTACATATGCACATAAACTTGTGAACAGTACGTAGGACCCGAGCAGAGCCGAGTTTAAGTGCGAGTATATATATAAACTGCGTCTATCACTTTATTGCAGATTAGTAAAATATTAATATTGCACTTAATATATGACACAGAAAAATAGAAATTGTATCATCAAATGACTGCTTTAAGATTAGTTATTTCTCCAAATGTTCTTCAAATTCATGCGATATTCATAGTTATGACATTTTATTCTTTATCAATAAATTTCCACTGTCTATCGCTTTATTGTAGGTCTGTTAAAATGAAGTGTTACATCAAAAATACAATGTTTAATCATGAAAACTTTACTTTTCATCCTATTTCTCTGCTAAAGAATAATAACAAAAGCACATCCAAGATGCCAAAACTCAAATAAATGAATTCTTTATATCCATATGAACCATTCGTTTTTGGAAATAACTTTAAACAACCTTTAGTCCACCGAAGAACTCAATTGTTTGATCTGAAAACGAGTTATGGGTCTGACGACATAAACGATTTTCCTCCACAGAGCATACTTTGAAGAAAATTGCTCTCCTTCGGAATAATCACCGCTATTCAATATAAACCAGAAATGTTCAATTGGGTTAAGATCCGAAGAACACGGCGGCTAGCTCATGAGGGTTTTCACATAAGCCCATAGATTAATGAATATGATGGTGCATTGCCATGCAACAAATCATCTGAAAGAGACGTGGCAGCGGTAGGTCATCTACCCATGGTGTCCAATGTTTATTCAAAAAAAAATTCATTGCTGGTAAGTTTTACATCCTCTGGAAGTCCAAAGCGTCATCCCAACAAATCCCCAACGATTCCTTCCCAAAACATGATGTCTCCACCTCCTTGTTGTCACTGAACTCTGTAAGGGGTTGGAGTCCCGTTCGAGTTCAAAACTTTGGCCCATCAATCCAGACCTTCAAGAGTAGTACGAGTCTCATTTGTAAATAATACTTGTTAGAAATCGATTTTCATGTAATTCTATATCCAAGCCATTCGTGTTTCCCTATGTTGGCTGCTCACTGAGGGCTATGGAATAGTTTTGATGTTCCTTGCTATTTCATTCAACGCTGCCTGGATCTGGAGCGATACCAGCTCTTGCAAAAATGGAAGCACTGGTGCTGTCTGGGTTTCGATTCACATCCCTGTAAATTTTCGAATATCACGATATGAAAGGTTTCTCCATGTTCCCTTATACTTTCTGGATTTTCTGGAAGACAAAGTTCTTGGATCCCTTTTCAGCTCCATAGCTAAATCTTAGAGGAACAATCCTGCGAGTCCAGCAACAATTTTTTCCTTTTCGACAACCGTTAATCACCTCCTTTTTTGGGCGTTTAAAAGGCCTGCATTAAAGCAGTCGAGAGTATAAATTACTTAATAATAAATAAAATGTCATAACTTTGTGAATATCGCATGAGTCTGAATAAAATGTTGGGAAATAACTAACTTTTAAACAGTCAATTGATGATGATATGTTCATCTGTTGTGACGTGTATTTAGCGAATTATTGATATTTTACTAATCTGCAAAAAACGATTCACGCAATTTATATAGAGAGAGAAACATAAGACAGCAGTGACCACAGCCCAATAAAACAGTAATAAAAATTCAACATAAGAATGAAAAGTAGATTCATTTACACGTTTCCACCTCTCAGAAACATTTCAAATGAACTACGAAAATGTTCTTTTACATCTTTAACGCATCTTGAATATATTCTAATCATTTTAAATAATCTCTGAGGATGGCGCTTCACAGAACTCTGAAGAGCGTTAAAAACGATCTCAATGATTTAAAAACATTATTACAATGATCTAAACATAATTTTCAATTAAAAAATAAGACACGGAATAATGAAATAATTTTAAAAAATACACATCGTTGATGACCACACCCTTATATATATATATATATATATATATATATATATATACATGCATATATATGTATATATACATGCATATAC
Organism: Euprymna scolopes; assembly: GCF_053919585.1. Lineage (NCBI taxonomy): Eukaryota > Metazoa > Mollusca > Cephalopoda > Sepiida > Sepiolidae > Euprymna > Euprymna scolopes. Next base: position 58,127,631 of record NC_136487.1, read on the forward strand.
ATGTATGTATATATATATTATATATAATGCTACCTGTCCATATTGTTATCATGCTTTAATCCTTAGCTTTTAATAGAACATATTATATCTGAGACTTACAAGCAATGTCCTTCCAAATAAGTTATTTATTTGTGTTTAAATAGTGCAAAAATCTTAATTTAATGAGTGCAAAAGTAACATATTATACCTGAAACGTTCTGAATTAATGTTGTCATTGTAAAGTAGAATATTAAATAGTTACCAAGCTGCGCCACACAACTGAACTCTTAAAGCGTGATACTAAAAATCATTAAGGAAAAACGAATATTCATTAAAGCTTAGTTATCTACTTACTGTCATGTGTAAATAAAATGAGAACAAGCGATAAAATTGTTATTTTTTATTACTGTTGTAAAATAAAATTATAAAAAAAATTTAGTAAGTCATTTTCTGTGTGTTTTTTTTTTTTTTTGTTGGAAACCTTGGTAAACATAGTAAGCGATTGTTTATGTTATTTTCTATTAAAAACGCAGTCATTTAAATGCAGATTGGAATGTTAGTTTTTCAGTATATAAAGGAGACAGTCTGCTTTGTGCACGTGTTACATATTGCGTAAACTTAGTAGTATGCGAAACAGCTAAATGAGAATTACACAAAATGAAGGTTCAATTACGGTCAACTGGATGATCTGGAAGTAAGGATTACTAGATAGTGGGAATTGATTTAAAAGCATATGAATTCAGATAACTCAAAGAAAGGAAACACGGAGTATTTCTTTCTGGACATGTAAATATGAAAATATAGAGCTTTTGCTGGCAAAATATAATTAAATAGTGTTAAGTTTTGAGATATTGTGTTTAACAAAGATGGCGGCATAGTTCAGATCAGTAACTAAGATGGCGACCAAGAATCAAATGCGGTCCGTGGTGTAGTTAGCCTCTGAGGTTCTGAGATATTATGTTGAACAAAGATGGCGGCGTAGTTCAGATCAGTAACCAAGATGGCGGCGGCGTTCAAAATATAATTAAATAGTGTTAATCAATGTTTCTTTACTTTCCTTTAACCCCTTGGTCAATGATTTAGAATTAAGATCAAATTGCATATACTCTTTCTGCCTTCTATCATTATTGAGTGCCTAAGCCTTTTTGAAAGTATGAATTAGGAGTTTTCATTTCAGCTAGCTTATCTTAAGCCTGGGAAGACCAAATGGAAGCCCGTATTAAAACACTGAGGTCAACTTGTACGAATAATACTTGTAATCTCTCAATGTTTTTTTGTAATAATGACGGTAGTTTGGTTTTCTGCACGTATGACACCGACTTTAATCGTCACACATGACCTTATCAACGATCATTACTTAATATTTATTACTATTAACTTTCTGATTGTAACGAAAAAACAAACGAAAAGTATAACTTTTTAATTACTTGTTTATGAAAATATGGTCAGTGCTGTACTTGTAGCTAAAAATGTGTAGTGATTAATATATGTAATGCATTCAAGTGAATTAACATTTTACCAACAAAATCCTCATTAAGTCACACGTATGCAGATGCCTGTACGCACATATAATAAAATGTGATACATATATAATAAAATGAGCCCATTTAATTTTCATTACCAAGCTTTTATATTTACATTATCAACTCTCTGATCCCCATCTGGCATCAGTTGAAATAAATAGATCTCGTTTTGGGGAGGCCTCAAGTTTTGACAAGCTTCTGGACTTGACCTTTACTCCTGATCTTTAATGGAAGACGTACATTAAGTCCGTTGCCAAGGCCGCTGGAAAAAAATGATGGGATCCTTCCATCGATTCATTAGATATCTAACTGCTGATGCAATTCTCTATCCATATAAGAGCCAGGTACATCCAAGGATTGAGTACTGCTGCCACGTTTGGACAGGAGCTGCTAGAAGTACTTATCATGCCTTGATAGATTTCAAAATAGACTTCGTAACCTCGTAGGGGATGTTCTTTTTTATCTTCTCTGCAACCTTTTTCTCACAGAAAGATATTGCGAGTTTGTTTCTGCTTCATCTCTACTTTCACGGCAAGTTCCTGGCTGAGCTCCAATCTATCATCCGCCTCGCAAAACTTTCACAAGAAACATCCATTTAGTAGAAAACACTATCACTAATATCCACCACTCTTTATCTGTGCCTAACCCTTACCGAATTTCCATGACTAACGATTATTATATTGTTCCAATTTTTACTGTACACTCTTTAACCCTTATCCTCGAGTGGCTTCCTAGCCTTGATAAGTGGTGATGCCTTTGTAAGAAATATTCATCAATGAAAATTATATTTGAAACTAAGGATTGACTAATTGATTTCACTGACTAAATGGTCACGTAAACAGTCGAGGCTGCGTGCAAAATGAAATCAAACTAACACAAAAATCAAAGTAGCAATGTATAATGTAACTAATTAAGTTCATTATTCCTAATATGATATCTCAAAATTGTAAGTTTTTCGATTAATACGACGCATAAGTACGTAATGTTTTCGTAATGATTTTCCAATAATTGTGGTTGTTTTTGTTGTTAAAACGATCTCACTGAATTCGGTCCTGACAAATAATTTTGATTTAATTTGAATGTCTGTTCAGTTTTCAACAACAAGTAAATGAGAAATGATTATTGGATTATGGCGTCAGAGAATGACATGAATTAAAATAGTCACATTATCAGATGAAATAAATTTCAACTCATTAAGTGGAATAATATAATATAGTACCTTAATCTCGTTTAATTACAATAAACCAATAATATGGCAACTTTAAAGCGAAATTTAATGAGGTTTCAATAATATTGATCAGAAAATATAAATATGATAACTCTAAATATGATACTTGAACTGGTTTGACTATATTTTAAAACACTCTTGTATTTTGAATCGCCGCGTAAAGACAATCATAAATTCTTCTTTAAACAGTGGCATTTTCTGTTTCGCCGAGTCTGCTTTCCAGGTGATTACAATATTGGTGAGTTGATGAGTTAAACTAATCGAATTAATAGACTTAAATAAGACGGCTTGTAAAATCAGTACGTACACAAAAATAAGAAAAATAAACATACAGAAAAATGAATGAAAAACCAAATATGCAAAAAAACAACAAGTTATAAAATGACGAAGATAGAACATTGGGTGTATATTATGTGCCACTGTTACTCTGGATTTAGAATCGGCTACTAGAATCCGTGACAAGCATGTACACGACTAAACAGTTAAAGGCAGTGCTAGATGTATTATGACATATGATAATTAGATCATTGCTAGTCTCATCAGCAACAAACGATGCGAGTAGACAAAAATCTGGCAGAAAATATCATCCCTCGTAAATTAAATATACATTATGTGTTGTTTTTTTACCCTGGACTTACGCTGCAACAAACTCGAGACTAAACAAATATTACCCTAAGTGCAGTCTTGTTATTTAGAGAAAAAATAATTTTAGGTTTTTTTCCTTACTTCCCTGTGTTCAGACTAATCAGACGTAATGACGAAATTTATCTCATCCAAGTTTCATGTCGACTCATACAAAAACATTCAGGACGTATGAACGAAAACATAACCAGACTGTTTAACCCATTGCTTGTTGCAGATTGCTATTTTACCGAGGAATTTGATTTAATAGTGAGTTTATTTTATTTAAATCGTATTGACTTAAACTCCATTAAGTGGTTAAAATATTTTATATTTCAACGTATTGTGTGCTTCATTTTGTAATAATTTGTTCGCAAAAAACAAGACAAATTTCCACTGAGAAATAAACAGGTTACACATACATGAGACATTTGTAAATCGAGAATCGAGCACCGAGATGTTCGTTAACATTAAATTTTAATTCTTCTAATTAATGCATGAAAAAACATTTGACCGTGTACACTTGTTTTGCGTTTGGTAAAGTGTTATAATTCTGATAATGTTTATTTAGTTCAATGAATTTTTGTTTGAGCCAGGATATATTATTTTGAATTTAAAAGATCACAAGCGCAAGATCTTTTTTGTTAAGTCTGTTATATTCATAATATATTTTTTGTTTACTATTTTTGATTATCTTTGTAAACTTAACTGTAATTCTTATTTCATTCTCTCTCTCTCTCTCTCTCTCTCTCTATATATATATATATATATATATATATATATATATATATATATACATATACATATACATATATATATATATGAGGGGTGTATATATTTTACACTATTTATTGGACATTATCCGAATTAGAAATGATTATGGATATATTCTTATGAGGGAAATAAAATATTTTCAACCTTTTTCTGAATTTTTCATCATAATAATAGTTATGAAACGCGCGTACGTATCAATAAACATTTTGAGTGATGATGTCCACAGCGAGACTTATTATGTTGTCGAAACTGTCGCAAATGTTATAATTAATTAAATTATAATATGAGAGCTCTTTTAGCTATAGCATGCTTATCATAAAGTCAAATACTTAATGTAAAGTACTAAGTATAATGTGAAATATCTCACAAAGAATGGTATGTGTATGAGTGTTGCAATCATAAAAAATAAATAAATAAATCACTGAAACCTTACAAATGAATACATCGAAGAAATTTAAAGCATATTAAGAGATTTGAATTTTTTATGTTGGATTTTTCCATAATGTAATGAGAACAGTGTGCACAGAGCACAGACATATTTAAAGTTTGTTTAAGCAAAATTTAGCTTTAATAGATGTATGATTAAATTCGATTTTAATGTTTCTAATAATCATATTCGAATAGTATTAACGTGACATGTCCACTATAAGCTGAAATTCAAAGAAGTTATTTCATTTGATCTTACAAATTATGGCTGAATCTACCTGTACATGGTTGCATTATGACAAGGATAAAAGAAATGAGACTGAGCAAAAAGTCGGAAAGCACCAGACGATCCCATGGTAACTTTTAGCTGGGAAGAAGCCAGCCGACACAACCTTCTACATTCACCCAAGAACTAAAAGCGATAGCGGAAACACTCAAAGCAGAAAGAAACCCGCCCATTTCCCTCTCGACCTCGACAAATCTCTCCATTTTCTGTCAATCTACTTCTCAATTCCCTAATATAAAAATGTAGAAAAGCTTATAATGAAGGTGTGTAATTTAATGAAGGTTGAATAACACCGTATTACCAGGAAACGAAACACGCATGTAAAACAATAATTTTCAGAGACTCATTCTATGCTTTCGCCGGCGCTTACTATAGACGCTCAGATTACCGCATCTCGTTAACCGCGATAT
>NC_136487.1:58135377-58167877 GCF_053919585.1 Euprymna scolopes
GGTTAGCGAATTTATTGATATTATCGATTATGTCTAATTTTAAACGTTTATCATGAAAATATTTTTGTAACAGTTCAAATGACGGGAAACAATTGAGTGCGCTCGTTATTTTCTCTATGTTTAAATTATGATGGTATCTAAAATACATATACATTTTCTGTATTTCCTTTCGCTTGGGTTTGATATATACTTACAAATATATGTTCCCGCTATACTAGATGTAACCTTTCTTTATGCACGTACTCAGCACCATTTACTAACTTGCTATTATAAATAAGAAATTAATTCCTCTATAGATACCTCATGATAAAGGCACATATATTATAATACGTTCCCAAATTAAGAAGTATTGTTTGCATGTATAGTCACATGGCAAAAGATACAGAGGTACTACCGTAAATATAAAAAAGCTAATGACTGTAAAATGCTATCGTGATAAGAGAAAGTATACACCGCATTGTTGATAACGGAGTAGCAAATGTATGGAGGGTATTTTATGACACAAAAATAGATACTAAAATGCTCCCCTAAACGAGATGCAGAATTACTCCGAAACAGATACAATATTATCATCATTTGCTAATAGAGTTTAGCCTAAAACTGTATAGTAACTTTAAATAATATTAAAATATAATATAACTAGGTGACTTGCGCCATGGCGTTGCCATAGAATATATATTAACTCAAGAAGTATTATGCATAATATTGCACGATTAGATGTTATCTTTTTTAATGTGAGTCTGCTGTATTATGCTGTATGTTATGACCTATAATTATAACTCCGACGAGAGGGTTTTTTACTAATTGAATGATTTTTCTATTTAGGAAGAAATATCTTCGGATACAAAGAATTAATAATAAAATTGTTTTTTTTTTAATACAGCTAGCAATTAAAGTTTTAGGATAGTGCATTACGTTATTATTTAGCAAATAACCTATTAATAGATAAGCTAGTTCTATATAAAAATGCGTGAGTGTTCACATATAAAAATATAGCTAAAATCAGAATAATTCAATTTGAACAAATCTAAAAATTTAGTCGAGTGCAGTTCCCCATTAGTAGTTTCATTAGAGCTCTGTGTCAGGTAGTTACGTCACAAAGTGTAAAGTGCTAATGAGTTGTAACAGATCGGAAAATTATGCTTTTACTGGATGATGAGAGGTAGTGGTTTATTTCTTGAGACTATTAAAATGTCTATATTGAGAACATCTGCGAATGTATGTAAACTGCATACTTGAAAAGAAAATAAGAATCTTGGTACTTCATGTTTGTCCTTATAATAGCGTTTACAACCATTCTTAACCTAAATAATAGATACGAGATAAATGAAGTGAGATTGCTGACACGTGTTATTTAGACAATTACATTCGAACTGCATGCATAGTAGGGTACAAACAAATGAATTTTAGGTAATGTGACAGTCACATAAACCTCTACAGGCGTCTGCTCTTGGGTAGCAAATTAATAAGCTCACTTTTACCCATTTGAAAATGCAATCTTTAACCAACCTTTCAAAAACGTTTATAATTACAGAATGGTAAATTACCAGAATTATGTTTACTGAGGGCACGCCGACCAACACCATATTTTATACTAGAGAAAACAGATGACTTTTTTCTAATGAGAAACGAGAAATGTTTTTTTATAAACAAACATATAATATGTTTGAAAAACTGGAAGATGCACGTATACAGCGTTTACGAACGAAAAGGACCAGAAGCCTTAAAATGGTCAAGATCAGAAAAGAACACTAAAAACAACATTTGGATTGATATTGATAGAATCTATACACTTATCAGTTTTCAAAGAGAAGATCAAGACGAACATCTCCAGAATAAGCAGTAAGAAACTTGTCAGCAAAACAAACGAGCAAAGAGATCAGCAGTGTTTCTAGAGGATGAAATAGCATGAAGACAATTCAAACGAGGTGTATTATTGTCGTGGGGGAACCACCCTTCAAATAAACTAATCCATCGGCCATATAAAATATAACTCCTCGCGATGCCAGACAGAGATCTAATTCCAGAGCGATCCTCATAACTTATCATATTTTCTTATTATAGTATATTTTATTGGTTTTCGTTTCTAACCTTTCTGTTGTGTTCATGTAATACATGTTTTAAACTGTTATCCGTTATTCTGTTCTTATTGTAGCTATTTGCCAGCAATAACACTGGCGACATTGGATTCGAGAAAATACTCACGTCTAAAAAGGTGTTCTCAAAATCACTGACGACATTGGATTCAATATACATACTCATGTCTAAAATGGTGTTCTGAAAACACTAACCACGTTGGACTCAAATGTTTATCACGCCTAAGAGAGTTTCCAGCATAATACTTGCGACTGAGGGATTCGCGGAATTTTATTTTTAAATTAGATAAAAAAATGTGTTAATTGACCTTACAAAACAGATAAATACGGAACGAAAAGAGTTGGAAAAAAGAAAAACGTTCGTCGCCACTTAAATGTAAAAAAAAAATGTTCGTCTCCGTTTTTCTCTACTAAAGGTAAATCGTTGTTTTTATTTTTTCCCCAAGAGGAAATATACACTTGATTTTTTTTTATTTTGTTGGACGATGAACTGTTTCCCTAGATTAATATATTTTTGCTTGTTTTATAATCAGGAGAGAGAAAATAAAACGTGTTTGCTTAATACAACTTCACAACAAACGCTTTTCCAACCAGGCAACGAACGTGTACAAATTGATAAATCCAACCAGAGAAAGTGGACGAATTTAATTTGCGTTGGTACATCTGACTAAACTGCAAATTGAAGCGTCAACCCCAACAATGTACAGAGGAACAACAAAATAAATTTTAAAAACAGGGAGCCGAAGCTCAAAAACAGTTGACATTAACGCAACAACGCACAGAGCACAAACAGACGGAATTACAAAAACAGTCAGCCGAAGTACAAAAACCTTTGGACAAATTACTTACAGAGGAACTACTTGCAGAAATCGTCAAGAAAAACGCGCAAGCAAAAAGTAATTCTGCTTTTTTCTCAAAATAATATATCGTCCAAAAAAGTACGAAGAACACGAAAAATCATTCGAACCTTATCTTAGGAGATATGAAGACTTTTTCAATATCGACTGCGGAAACTGGTCCGACTAGACGAAGACGAGGCTGCTGCTAGAAAAACTTTAAATGGTTGAACATGAACATTTCGTGGACTACATCTTGCCACGGAAAACCGCGGATTTATCATTCTAGTAGACGGTAAATCTGTTACCACTATTCTCCCCGAAAACGTCTCTTTTTCATTTGCGATTGAGATGTTCGAATGCGACCCAAAACTATATTGACGACTTTGAAAGTATGCAGCAGTAGCGAACAAATATTGTGATAATTTAGCTGTCTTAATAAACAGCAGGCGATTTTAAATGCTTTGTTTTTTGCACAAGGTTAAACCTCGGAAAAAAGATGCGGAAATGAGGTGCAGAGTACTTATTGACTTAGAAAACGAACCGAACTTAATACTACAAAAATTGACCCAGGATTGTAAAAAAGTTGAAATAATAAAAAAAAGGAGAGGAATATCGAAGCAGACATCACAATATAAACAAATAATTATGAATAAAAACGTCGAGACGGTACACAGAAAATCACCCCCACAATTGGGAAAAACCAAAAGTGCCGAGCTCTTGCTTTAGATGTGGTGGAAAAACTGGGTCAAGGGTTGCCTATTAGTAACAAAAAGATGTCTTAAATGTAATAAAATCGGACATAAAATTTTAAGGAGAGGTTTGAGCGAACAATAAATCAACCCCAAGAAAATGATCTATGACAGTGTTACGAAGCTGTATCCAGGCAAACAAAAATAACACAATGGAAAATCCCGGGATTTAGAATTATCTATATGTATGACGTCAATCTTTCATGGGTCAGATCAAAACCAGCAAAAGTGCAATAAACAAGCTTGCGAGAAAAATGTTCAACTGGTCGACGAGATACAAATAAAAAGAGGAGAGAGAAAGAAAGCCGGAGAGATACGAGAGGGATGGGTTGGCACACAGTTCTGCGAACAAACCTCGCCTAACCTTCCACCGACGTAAATGATAGTTTACTCTGTTTCTTTAAAAGTGTAAATAAATAATGCTGCATTATAAAGAGTTTCTGGTATTTTTGTTAAACAAAATAGTTGTCTATCTTATACAACCTTGACGATCACAAGCCGGACGTATATGTAACAAAAGCTCTCACTGTATGAAAAATCAGAACAAAAGCCGGGTACGTCAAACAATCACTAGAGACGCCCTAGATGAAAACCTACTCAAATACTTAACTGTCAACATTCTCGGCAAGGATATTGAATTTCAGTTAGACAGTGGGTCGGGCCTTTCAATAATTAATTTTAAAAACTGACTATGCTAGGAACCAACAAAACGACGACGGCCGTCAATGGTACAAAAATTTATTTTGAGGGTGAATTAATCAATAACGTCATCTTGCTGGGAAAAACGAAAACGCTCAAGATGTATGTATTAAAAACTGGTAAGAACCTGTTCGGTTCTGACAGCATTGATGAATTTCATCTCTCCTTATATCTACATTTTGCAAAAATAAATAAATAAATAAAATAGAAACCCGTCAAGCGGAAACTGAGAAACTTATAACTAGTTTTAAAAAAAGAATCCCCGAATGTATTTAATCCTGGACTTGGGAGATGCACAAAAATGGCCGCTGATTTAAACCTGAAACCGGGCACACAACCGGTGTTTAAAAAAACGTGATTTCCCGTTCACATCCCTGAACAAGATAAATCATGAATAGAATACATTTGAAAAAATCGGTATATTGGCTAAAATTGAATATAGTGAGTGGGCTGGTCCAGCAGTCTACGTAAAAAAAGGCCCGACGAAATCCGCGTTTGCGCTAACCACTCGCCCGGACTCAACAGGTCGTTAGAAGATTTCACTATCTATTACCTAGCCCAGAAATTAAATGGCGGCAATTTTTTTTCTAAGATCGACCTGAGCGACGCTTCCTTACAAATTCCTGTAAACGACAAAAGCGCATACCTCTGTATTAATACCCATCGGGGTGTGTACAGATACGAAATCTCGATTTGGGGGTCAAGGTAGCACCCGCGATATTGCAGCAAGTTATGTATACCATGCTGAGCGACCTGGACACCGCTATCGCATATATGGATAACATCATTATAGCAAGCAAAAGCAGGGGTGAATACGCAAACCATATCCAGTCGAATACAAAATTATGAGTTTAAAGTCAAATAAGATAAGTGTGAATTCTTTTTAGAAAAGATCAAGTACCTAGGACGTATCATTGATGAAGATGGCAGACAGGGCTACGGCTATTAGAGAAATGCTAGACCGATATCTTAGCAAAATTACAAAGCTTTATCTGTAACATGCACAAATTGCGCGTACCACTGAATCAATTACTAAAGAAGGATAAGACTTGGGAGTGGACAGCGGATGGCTAGATATCATTCCAAGAAATAAAATAAATCCTTACTTCAAAACTGTTCCTAGCTCATTTTAACCCGAAGTTGGATATAAGTGACTAGCGACGCTAGCTAATATAGCGTTGGCGCGTGCATATTACATACGATGCCAAATGGCTCAAAACACATTCGCATTCTGGCCTCTGCTTCAAGCAGAGAAAATTATTCTCAGATCGAGAAAGAAGGACAAGGCATTATTTTTGTAGTTTCGAAATTCTATCGGTCCCTGTACGGAAGACATGTTTATCTACAAACAAACCATAAGCCTTTGATATCCATTTTTTGATAAAAAAGGGACTTCCCACATTCACGGCTAACCGACTATTAAGATGGGGAACTATTCTTCTCAAATATAATTTTACAATAGAATTTCTCTCCTCTAAACAACTTGCACATGAAGACGGTATGTTGAGACTAATTCCTACCCGAATAGACCCTCTGAAAGACTCAGTAATATTGGTCCTACGTATTAATACTGAATGGAAAACCATTATAAATAATATTATCCGTGAACTGCCGGTCACATTTCAAGAAATTAAGGCAGAATCCGTGAATGATAATTTCACCCAAACCGGGAAGCAGAAGATAACACTAGGTGATACCGTTTCAGATATTTTTTTTTCTTTTTTGGGACAAAATGCTGCCAGGCGGTGAAAGTGTTGTCATCACCAAAGCCCGTTAGAAAATGATTCTCAAGGATTTTCACATGGGGCATTCAGTAATAAACTAGATGAAAAGCCTGGTGAGAAGTTTTGTTTACTAGCCAGCGATGGACTAAGAAATTACCAATATTGTGAATACGTGTAAATCTTGTGCTTTGGTTGTCAAGGCACCACATATATACATAATCTTTGCCTTAAGCTGAACAACCGTGGTCGAGGATCTACATTGACTACGCGGGGCCAGTAGATCATTTTTACTAAACTCATGACGATTCTGGAGAGGGGTCTAATTCCAGAGCGACCCTCGTATTCTCGGTGAATTTCCAACACTTTTCGTGTGTAAACTTTTCCGTTGTTTTCATGCAATACATGTTTTAAACTGTTAATATGTGTTTAGTCCTTCTTATGACTATTTGTGAGCCATAATAATTATCTGGTTTGCAACTATATAAAATCCCAGTATTAGTCTACAAAAATTATGATTGCCAATTTTTTTTTTTTTTTGGTTAGGATAATTCTGAAGTATTACCTCAATGTAATATCTGACAGGATAATTCACTTTATCTCTAATCTGTAATTTATCTCATTTACCTTTTATATATACAGTCATGAGCAAAAACAAAACAAAAAAACGGGCCAAACAAATGTTATACATTTTATTGCACTAAAAACTATATTTAACAAAGAACAATTGAACAAGGAAAATTAAAATGGACTAATAACACAAATCAATACATTTACTTTAATAAATGATTAGGATGGAATCGCATTTCACATTTGATTTCTTTAAAAGATAAATCCTTTTAGACATGCTCTCAACCAAAGTGAGTCACTGTGAAGAAGAGATGTTTTGCACAGCTTCCCACAGTTTGTCATTGATAAAAAAGTTCTTCCGGCTAATGCACAAGATATTATGAACCAAATATTCCCGATTAGGTTTAAATCGGGGCTTTGACCTGTCTTAAATATCACATCAATTGACTTATCAGAAAAACATTTTTTCTGTGACTTTAACAGTGTTAGCAGGGCATTATTATGTTGACAAATAATGTTCTGGGATATACCCAGCTTCTGACTACTAAGTAACAGGCATGTTTCTAATATTCGAATGTATTCCTTTGCATTGATTGAGTATTTACAATCTTGCTACAGTAAAAGTGCCCCATACCATTATCCCTCCATTCCCGTATTTAAATCTGGTTTTTATGCAACTTGGTGAAAATCTTTCTCAAGTCCCTCGATTCATTCAGGAGCATCGGGTTCACTAACAATGAAAATCTTGATTCAGCTAACCAGAAACATTTTTGAACCAGTCTTGTCATAACATCAGAAAAATCCCTTTCTATCATTGATGTTCTTATTAGATGAAATGGCTTCTTTTCCCCACCGTTTAGAGGAAAATCCCATTTCTGTCATTCGTCTGGATATAGTATATCTAGAGAGAGAATTTTCAGCTCCTGTTTTGAATTCTTTGCTATAGTCAACATATGTTTTCTTTCGATCCTTCAAAATAGTTAATTTAAGCCTCTGGTAGTCCTTCAAATCAATGATTTAGGGACACCAGATATAGATTTCCCTTTCACCAAGCGTCCGACTTCAAACCTTTGACCAATTCGCTTCACTGCAGAAAAAGATGTTTTAATATTTTCTTTTCTTAAAATATCAAAAGTCAGGTTGTAAGTTATTTTGGACTGGCTTTATCTTGCAATTCGGTTTTTTCTATCCTACTTAAGATGTTGTCTTTCCATTTTTAGGATTTATTTTTCTACTAATTATTATATGCTATAATAATAATGATCTGCAAAATAGAAATTTTTAGTTAAAATTAACAAAAATTTATAGAAAAAATATTGAAAAATCAAGTTCTTCCTTCTTTTGCTCTTGGCCCATCTTTTGCTTATGAGTGTACATCAGCTAAAGCTAAAACTTATTCATTTAGCGCTCACGCCACGATAGCTTCTAGTGTACCCATTGATAGAAGATTTACGTTTAAAGGACTTTAAGAAGTGAATGTGTAAAAGGAAGTAAGCATATATCGTCCATTATTCTTATCATTTTAGTTGTTGTTTTATGATGAGGATAATAGTCCACAATAAATAAATGAATACATAATACTTATCTCAATAAACATTCCAATGTATGAAATGATATGGCGGCAAGTTTTAATTAAGAGTACTTTGTTTTTAATATATTGTACCGATTAAAAACAAAAGATGTTAAAAAATGACTTGAGCGACATCAGCTAAAGCTAAAACTTATTCATTTAGCGCTCACGACACGATAGCTTCTAGTGTACCCATTGATAGAAGATTTACGTTTAAAGGACTTTAAGAAGTGAATGTGTAAAAGGAAGTAAGCATATATCGTCCATTATTCTTATCATTTTAGTTGTTGTTTTATGATGAGGATAATAGTCCACAATAAATAAATGAATACATAATACTTATCTAAATAAACACTCCAATGTATGAAATGATATGGCGGCAAGTTTTAATTAAGAGTTTGCATTTCAACTTCTTTTGCACGTGTTATTTACTCATCTAAACATATATATGATTACTATTTCCTGTTAATTTCCGTGTTGTGTGACCAGTAGTTTGAGAGATTATCGGTTAATACATACATACACACAGGCGAAACATACATTTTTATTCTTTTCATATAGATATAGTCTATAACCCATAGCAATAATTTTTGTTAAGGTTTATGTTATAATATATGTTTTTATGATCGCTTTCCGTGATACGTCTTAAATCTCATCGCAAATTGAAATAAACAATGTTGCTTTCAGAAGGGTAAAATAATTGAGCTGGATATTTTATTTAATAATAATCCTGCTGACATTCATTTACAGATATGATTGCAGACACATGATTATCAATGGCAGTATAACAATCTTGGTTACCTTGATATTCTAAAGAAAACCTAATTAATATTTTGAAGAGCAACTACAAGAAACAAACTTACATCAGAATATATGTGGCACTTGTACGAAAATAACGTTTAAATATCTTGTTGAAGCAAGTAAAGGCAATGCTGCGCTTCTTAAATCCATTATGTCTTGACACCAATTCAACCCTACGTTTTGGTGATTTACTCTTACGTGGTGTGTCTGGTGTTATCTGTTTAATAAGTGTTTTTTTTCACATTGGTTTATTTTTTCAATTGAAAACTCATGCCCGCATGACTTACAATTCTATATCGATCTACAAGAAAGTCCCTACCAAACATATCAAATCTAGAATCCTGAAATAACACGCTAGCCAAGCTCTATAATCATTGACGCCTGTCGACACAGAAGAAACACGGAGTGTACTTCATTTAACATAAGAGAAAGTCATATTTAGAATAAGCAAATCTTCGATTTTACAGACAATACAACCATTTTTGATCACCTTCTTAAATTATGGCTAACCACATTTTTCATAGTATTATATATATATATATATATATATATATATATATTCTTGTGAGATATAAGTGTTTCTTTTTTGGTTCATACTTATAATAGTAAATGTAAGAGAGTCAAAAAATTACAGAGATTTTTCCTCACAAAATTCAATTCATTGTGTATGTCAATGATGATGAGGTTTATGCTTGACACATAAAAAATTGAGATATCAAAATATATGAACTATTCGTGTACAAAAGTGCGATTCTTCATGCTATACCTTGTAACAAACAGCTTAATATTTCGGAATAGTTTACTTTTGAAAATGTATACCTGCAATTTTGGGGGAGCCCTGGCGTAATTTGCCTCAACTACATCGAGTAAATAACAATTATGAATTTTTGTGATCTTATCCATATAGCAATTTCCTGTTTCAGAATTGTTTTGTGTAAAGTAAAAATGTCTGCGTCCTTGATTTACAATTCCTGTCGTTCCACACTTATAAAATGGACCCAAGATGTAAAACTTAGAACTCTTACACAGAGTTGAACGATAAAAATGTCGTCCCAAATAAAACAACAATACAGCCTAATTTTAAAACTTTTATTAGAAAAATGAATTCAGGTCAGTTATATAATGGAGCTGAAATCTATGCAATGTAACTGCCTTCAGACTCAATCAACGCCTCGATACGGGTTCAAAACTAGAAGCATGCTTTTTCCACAAGCACAGGCGGGAGCCAAGCGATTACCATGGGGAATGGCGGCGATCAGGCAGGCTTTGGTTTTGTGTGTAGGGGCATGTTTGTGATGTTCTACACATATGACAAAACGAAGTAGTAGAGCGGGTTCATGGCGGGGAGTAGGATGTTTAGTGAGATAAGGTAAAACGTCGTAGCATTCTATCTAAAGCCAAGTTGTAGCACGCGTTTTGAAGACACAGGAACAGCACACTCTCTAACACATCTTGCTACACTTTGGTGTTTACTCTCAAGCTGACTTTGAAGATATAAGGTGGCATGATGTGGCCATCACTTTGAACCACAACAAAAAACCATAAGCGTGGACGGAAACAATTTCATTACCATGGGCACGTCCCTGTAATTCGTGTCAATCCAGCTAGGCATTTTCAGGGTGCTGGCAATGTTCCTGTTGTCATAACTTGGATCGATATATGGCAGGAGTAGTATCACAGCATATCTCCGGTCTTATTTGTTGAACGTATCGTCACTTTCGGACATGATAGAAGGTTCTTATCGCTCTTAAGAGTTGTACACAACTGGTCAACTAGTAAATGGTCTGCAACAAAATAGAAAACCGGTTTTCATAAAACGGAAATAGAAGCATATCATTATTGCTAGGGCGACAATTTATATTTCCATCAATTATAACTTGACTCCCGGATCTCTATAACACACTTCTGTTCACAATACACATAAAGAAACAATAACTTAAATGCATCAAAGCATTATTGAAATTTTAGCCTGACTGAAGTATATTTTTAATTTTTTTTTTTTTTTTTTACACAGTGATCACCACTTATCAAGGCCCGGAAGCCACTCAGGGATAAGGGTTATTGCAAGTACATTACGTTAGTGAGGAGATTTGCTGAAATGTTTACTTAAGGGGGCGGTTCATTAGGAATTTGTTAACATTGGACTTGAAGACATCCAAGTTGTAGTCCGGAGGGAAGCAGGCAGACGGAACAGAGTTCCACAGGCGTGCAGTTCTAAGAAAGAAGCTTTGTTCATGGAATCTGCGTTTTGATTTAGGCACAGATATAGAGTGGGGGAAATTTATCACAGTGGATTCAGCTAGACGGGTGTTTTTCGTGAAAGATTGGCGAGGGGGGACCAGAGATTGGAGTTCAGACGAGCATCTGCCATGGAAATAACGATAAAACAAGGACAGGCTCGCAACGTCTCTTCTGTGGGAGAGAGGTTGCAGGGTAGAGAAAAGGGCATCCCCCACTAAGCCACGAAGTCTATTTTGTACTCTGTCAAGGCAGGATAGGCTGTTTTTAGCAGCTCCTGCCCAGATATGGCAACAGTATTCCATCCTTGGACGTACTTGGCTTTTATATAGATAGAGAATTGCATCCGTAGTGAGATATCTTCTGGAGCGGTAGAAGGATCCCACCATCTTTCCAGCGACCTTGGCAACAGACTTGATGTACGTGTTCCATTTCAGATCAGGAGTAAAGGTCAAACCCAGAAGCTTGTCAAAACACGGGGCCTCACCCAGACGAGAGCCATCCATCACAATTGATGTCAGATGGGGATCAGAGCGTTGATGATCTAAGGATAGCAGTTTGGTTTTGGATGCATTAAAGGTAACCAGCAACCTCTTCCCCCACTGAACCACACGCTCGAGATCAGAGGAGAGAGAATCAGAGAGAACTTTGTCATTTACAGCCTTTGATGTGTTGCCGTAGATGGTGGTGTCATCAGCATAGATGTCAACGAATGATTTAAGTATATGTTTAGGGAGGTCATTGATGTAGATCAGGAAGAGAGTTGGGCCCAGGATTGACCCCTGAGGGACTCCAGTATTTATATTGCAGGCCTCCGATTTTTGTCCATCTACCACTACTCTTATGAGCATATCGGAGAGAAATGATTTAATGATTGAGAAAACATTTCCAGTTATACCGTAGCTGGAAATCTTGTGAAGTAGACCCTTATGCCATACCTTGTCGAAGGCCTTTGATATGTCGAGAGCAATTGCCCTAGAAAGGAAGCCTTTGTCAAGAGATTCACTAATCCTGTGGGATATAACCGTCAGCACATCTGCGGTAGATCTTGCAGAGCGGAAACCATATTGTGTGTCACTAAGAAGGTTATTCCTGCATAGGTGGTTGACTATTTCTCTATTTAATATGGATTCCAGCAACTTACTCATAACACAGAGAAGACTTATTGGTCTGTATTGAGAGGGAGATGACTTATCACCTGAATTCTTAAATACAGGGCAAACTGATGAGGTCTTCCAGGGAGTCGGAAAGCACTTCTCCTTAAGGCAGCGCTTAAATAGTTTCGTAAGTATGGGAGCAAGTTCTGGTTGAAGCTTTTTTAACACTATAATTGGGATGCCGTCAGGGCCAGTTGCTTTACTGGAATCTAGGTTCTTTATTAGCTTGGCGACCTCATGCACGGATATTTGTATGTTACCTAGCTTGTTCTGTGTTATAGGAGGAAATATGGGGAGTTGATGGCCTTCGTCGCATAGGGTAGAATTAGCTGCAAAGTTCTTTGCAAATAGTTTGGCCTTGTCTGACGCTGACGAGATGACCTCTGGTCCATTGATAATGGTTGGGATAGAACGCACACTTCTGTTCAGGATCCTATTTGTTATTTGCCAAAACTGGTGGGATCCAAGCCGCTGATCAGCTACCTTGGATTTAACAGACTGGGCATATAGCTCTCTTGCATTTTTTATTACTCTTTTACAGTGGTTGCTGGCAGACCTAAAAGCAGCTTTAGTCTCAGTGCATCTATTACGTTGGTAGCTATGGAAAAAGTGATTTCTGTGCGCGATAGCAGCAGCACATTCTGGGGAGAACCATGGCTGGCTATTAGGTTTTTGTTGGAATTTTTTTGATGGTATGAATGTGTCTATGCCTGCAATTAACCATTCGGTCAGATCTGATACTATAGAGGACACATCCTTTTTAAAAATGGACTGCAGAGGTAAATCAGATATGAATGTACGGAAGCTATCCCAGTCGGCCATAGAGTATCGGTATACAGTACGGTGGAGGGGTACGTCTGGGGGCTTCTTACATTTCGTTTTTATCTTAACTGATACGACGGAGTGGTCGGAGGATCCTAGAGGAGAATGAACGGAATATGAACATAGCTCAGGGGAAGTTGAGAGAAAAAGGTCTAAGAGGCTTGCATATTGACCGGGTGTATCGGGCACACGGGTGGGTTCGCGAACAATCTGAGTGAGATCATAAGCAATGGCAAAATCATGACAAAACCTCCCCTCATCGTCTGTCTTATTTGAATGGGTCAGCCATTCCACGTTATGGACGTTGAAGTCACCACATATGTGGATGTTAGCCGAGGGATGTGAAGACAGTATGTGGTCTATTTTTTCAGATATGCTCTTAAAGATAGTAACTCCGCTGTTGTGGGGCCTATAGAGGGCAAATATAAATGCAGTGGTGTTAGCAAGTGCAACCCGGAAGCACATATAGGGTAAATTAGGATCTTCTCTAGAGATATCCCTGTCACACGGGAAGCCATCCTTAATGTAGGCACATATTCCATGCCCATGGCGATCTTGGGGGTCAGATTTAGATGTTAAATTTGAGTATCCGTTAATTATGAACTCATCTAGGGAAGTGGTCGGCCCTATTCCAGTTTCACTTAGAAAGAATATGTCCGGTGTCGTCTCCTGTAATTGGGTTTCAACCTCTGGAAGGTTGGAACGTAGACCCCTGATGTTGGAGAAGGAGACCTGGTAGTAGGGGTTTACGTTGGAAGATGGGGTTCTAGGTTTAATCGAGTTTTTATTCTGGAGATATTTCATGTTGAGGTTTGGGGATTTGTGGAATAGGTCGGCATACTTGGTTAGAGCAGTACAGAGAGGGAAAGTAAGAGAGAAAAAGACAGGAAATTTATTTTTTGTAGCACACAACCAGCGTTTTTTCACAGTTTTTTTCATAAATAATAGTTTACTACATGTTTTTATCGTATTATATTTCATTATTTTCATTAGACGTATTTTCTAGTGTTTACTTTGCTACAGTAAATCTAGAAAGATGGTAAATATGAAGCGCTCAAAAGGTGCAAATGTTTTTCTAACGAACTTCCATTTATCATATTTGTCTGTGATGACAGAAATTCTTGTTTGAGAAAAATAACAAGTAGAAATGTTACCTGAAAACACGGTTTTAGTTCATGAACACACAGATAAATACAGGATTTCAGTCTACCCTATATTGGCAGTCATGAATATTCTTGCTATTAATTATCTCTGAAACCATTGCTGAATCTCAATAAAATAATTAATTCCTACATATCTGAGCGTACTCATTTTTTTTATATACATATATATATATACACCCACGGAGAAAAAAAAACAAGATTAATGCAAAATAGACACACATTGTGTAATATATATATATATATATATATATATATATATATATATATATATATATATATATGCGTGTATGTGTGCGTGTGTGTGAGGGTGTGTAAAACCAATGTGGTCTAAGAATTCAAATGCCCCTTGATAGAATGCATCTCCACCAAGAGAAACCCCAATGTCATATTAGACACAACCAACATATTGTCTCGACGATTAACCCTACGCATTTTAGATAGAACCTAGATTTGCCCAAATCTAAAAAAAAAAAACATTGCTGCCCACATTCCAAATAAGGAAAAATTATGATTGAAAACACAACAATAATCCACATTGATCAAAACGTACAAATGCTAGAAGCACTGTATAATAGTGCTAATTAGTCAAAAATTAACAATGTAAATCAGTAATAGTGTTTTAAAATGTTTAGGTATGTAACCATCCAATATATATATATATATATATATATATATATATATATATATATATATATGTGTGTGTGTGTGTGTGTGTGTGTGTCGTGTGTGTCGTGTGGGTGCGTATATATGTGCGTGTGTATTTGCACATATAGTTACATACCTATATCTATCTATCTATCTATATATATATATATATATTTTAAAATGGAAATTCATAAATTAATTCAATAAAAAACTGTAACTTACATACTAATTTGTAAATCACATTTCAAACCATTGTACATTTATTTTAGCCACGTTCTCAACGCTTTTAAAATATCTTTATTTTACACACGGACGTTCAACTACACCCATTCAGATATTAAACCAAACACTAATCAAAAACTGCATAAATACGACTGAAGAAAATCAGTTTAAAGTAATTGCAAAATAAAACGGATGACAAAAACGACTATGGAACCTTCTTACACTAAATCGATCGAGATATTAGAACGAGTATACGAAAAATGGAGAAATTACGAAACAAAATGATTAAACAGTAACACTCTGTGCTGTTTAACAATGTGTGCTTAAATAGAAGCATGCTGCCAAAATACACAATATATATATATACGTTACGTGTAATATATATATATATGTTACTTGTAATATTTATATATATATATAAATGTTACGTGTAAAATACGTTTATATCTCTATATGTATATATATGTATTATGTGTGTGTAAGTGTGTATGTATGTATATATTTCTATGTGAACTATTGGAATCGGTTATCTAATATAAGCGTAGTTATTTTATTGTGTTATAATACTACAGAAGTTAGAGTGCACGTTATTAAATACGTTTTTGATCATTAATATAAAGGTTACAGCATATTAAATTAACTATAGAAAATTAACTATAACTAAAAAGAAGAAATAGTATTATAGGACTACAGACGCACGAAATCGCACTTATATGATGCATATATGTATGTGTGAGTATATAGTTATGTGCATGTGTCTATGTGGGTGTATGTTTATATGAATGTGTGTGCGGTTATTCATGTATATATATATATATATATATATATATATATACTTATGTGCATATGTATGGCTGTACATATATGTATATATGTATATATATATATATATATATATATATATATATATATATATATATATATATCTTTGTATGTATATGTGTGTTATGTGTGTATTGCGTATATATCTCTGCGGGTTTATGTATATATGTATAGGTAAATGAGTATTTGTGTGTATGTGTATATACATACGAATGCCGAAAAAATGTGAATATTGGGTACTTGTGTAATTTTTGTTAACGTGCTGAAATAATTTTATTCTTTTGAAAGACGTTCTGGACATGTTAGGTTATCTGAGGTCGTAAGATATCTGTGTTTTCTTTAAAAAACCCTTTTAGTAAAAAAAAAAACTCTAAAAAACGAAAGAAAGGGGAACGTTAGTTACTACATTGCTCGAAAACATATATTATATATTAGTCTTTTTATAACGCAAATAGGAAATAAATAAATATGCAAGCCACTTTTTCTCAATTCTTTATAATTTCGCAACTGTAGTTTTTATTTTATAAAATAACTTTGTGCTAAATCACCTTCATTTAGCCCAACGGGATTTTGATTTGTATAGTAAAAAATAAAGTTATATTGATTAATATTCTAAAACTACATATTCGCATACGATGATAATGTGTTTTTTAAGTAAACGCAAATAGATCAGAAATAATGTAGGTAATCGATAATGCTTTATTTTTATTCGAAAAACTTCTTATTTGCAGACAATGTAAATGCAATCTTAGTTTGCCTGACTCTTTTACCTTCTAATGTTTCTGTCAAGTAACATTTTAATCACGTGATTACGGTGTAGCGACAATAAAATAAACCATTTAATCAAGTGCTGCTTGTTATGTTTTAGTTGATTACGATATTAAATATAACGTTTTTAATACTTATGCATTTATATTACCGGGCTGGCGGGTGCTATATAATTAGTCTGTACTTTTACCTTACAACATAGTAAAAAAAAATGACCTCGTAAAACTTTAATTTATATAATCATTTTATTATATATATGTTTGAGGGGGGGTTGACTTAACGTGCGTGCACTTATGTTACCGAACTGGCGGGTTTATTGTAATGTACTTTCACCTACCAATTCCATAAAAAATCAAAACTTTAATTTTAGTTGGGCATACAATTTTTAAAAATAGCACGGTAACATAAGTGCATAAGCACCACTTTATTTTACTTTTCGAAACGAAAATTGAAAGGAAATAAAAATCATTAAAGTCATTTAGCTGCACACACTTGTAACATAGTATTTTAAAGTTAAATTAAAGTTTGATAATATCTTTGTTTTTCGTGAAATTGTTAGGTGTATCCTAATTAAATAAAAAGTGTGTACGAATGAAAACATATATATTTCTGTGGCTGTCTGTGTGTGTGCGTCTCTCTTTCTCTCTCTCTCTCTCATTCTCTTTCTCTCTCTCTCACTCTCTCCCCCTCCTTCTCTTTGCCACTACCGTGTTGGGAAATGCGTTAATGAATTCACAACTAAGGCAACGGTAAATATAACTTACATATTAGGAGAAAGATAATTAAAACATTTTTTTTTAGTTTTTGAGTGCCACATTTTCACAAATAAACATTGAAATCTAAGAGTTTTTAGAAACCACCATAAACTGTAGGCATTACAAATCCCACCTCCTTAGCAACTATACACCTTTCTAAAACATCCATTAGACAACACCACCTTAAATCCCCTAAATTATACATCTAATACAACCACCTACCACATACACCAAATTACCATAACATATACTCAACTAAACACCCTTAACCAATTCTCCCTACACCATACATCACCTTACCCCCTCCCCCTAAGAATCCCCCTAAATCCAAGAAAATAACACATACCTTTAATCACCACCAACTCTAAACACCACATAACCTTATCCCTCATAAGCACCCAATAATCGGCGTCAATTCTCCTCCCCCTAGCCAAACTCACCCGCCTCGCCCCAGCACACCTTACATGCAACCTCCACGATTTAACACGGGAAATTGTTTTCATATAACTATGTGGATTTACATCTGCACAGGTAATTACGTATTGAAATGTATAACTGACCACTGTCTTATGTGCATAGCATTGGAGTATGACACCTTAATATAGCCTTCCGCCTAAACTGATCTATAATACCCTAAAAAATCAAATACCCCAACTTAGAACAACAACTACAGTACTTAATCCCCATAAACTACCTCACACTCCTCCCAAAAATTTGACTAAAAAAGTATAATTTTTTGACATCGAAAGTTTTGTTATTGTAAATGAATAGATATCATCGTAACGTATTGTATGTTGCTTGGCAATACATATAGAATTGAAGTGTGTGTGTGTATGTGTGTGTGATTATTATTATTATATATTTAAAATATATTATATGTACGTAAGCGTTCGAGTTAGTATAGAAATATGCACATGGCAAGACACATTTTGAATGAAATAAACACTCTACCTATCTGATGTTTTTCTTAGTTATAAAAGACAAACCCATCAATGTAGTTTACTATCTATTAATATGTATTTTAGTAGTACATATATACTTCTATTACCGCATATAACATCTCTATTAAAGAAATTATATTTCGATTTTATGCGTAATGGATTACACCGCTATGATATATAAATTTGTTGTGTAGCAGGGGCCTCATATTGGGGGCACATTAACGGGGACTCAGAACAGATTACGATGATAATGAGGGAGATATTTATATCTGACTGGAATGATTCTTGTTAACACATATAGAGGTGGGGAGATACTTCAGTTATGATGGTGGGGGCGGGGACACATAATACTTGGAATGGTTGTACAATGTTCGTAACAAGATCATGATACACACATTTACCTTTTTTTCTGTTGTAAGGAATGACGACACGAGCGACGAAATATTTGGAACGCTAACTTAAACACACCTAATACAATTCAGAAAATTCTAACTCATTTCTAGGTTTGAAAACAGCCATTTTGATTCGTTCCTATGAAAATATATGAGATCTTGTAAATATTCCTACAACGAATGATCATTCTTTATAACAAGATACATAAAACTGGTTATCTAACTGTCATGTTATAATACATACCACTCATTTGATATAATTAGAACTTGTCAGTAACGAACACAAAAACACACGAAATTTTAAAAGTAAAGTTGGTTTTATTCGTTGTATTTCTATCTAGATTAATTATCGGATTACTTGTAAATTGTAAAATTAGTGTCGAATAAAAAAAGCGGGAAAGTAACTAAATGTTACAGTATTGGAACATCCGAAGTTGCAAGGATTGCAACAGTACAGTTCATAGGATTATTGTAGCCACTCCGAGAACTCGCTATCCTCAAATACTATTGAGAAGAAGCAACACAAAGCCACCATACATGGAGACTGTGTTATTAATTCTTACTACGAAAAAAACTTTCTACAGCATTTAGAGCGTTGTAAGAGTTGCTTCCAGAATTAGTAGTGGAATGTTATTTCTATGGATAAATTAATGCTTAAATGATTTTTGATCTAATACACATTTAGTCATTAAAAAATTAAAACAGAATGATTTCTCCCAACAATTAAACATAATCTAATGTAAAAATCTGAGAAAAATTAGGGTGGTCGTAATTAATCATTCTGTCCCGTCTAATTCAATTTATTTTAACGGCTAAGCTTCATCTTCGTATGGAGTGCGGCGTAATGTTTTTTTTTTTTAATTTGATATGCCTTTAAAAATTAGTCGTGTATTTCTTTTTTTTTTCAAATCTTTCCTTACATTTGTTACAAAACCGCTTTCATCTCTCCCGTTACAAAGACGGTTTTATTAACAATTAGAACCCAGTATAATGCTATTTATAAAATTTCTTATAATACGTACAGAGGTATCTGATATTGCCCTTGATAGAATGATGAACACCGAATGTCCCACACTTTATGAATAATAAATGAATATATATATTCTCATCAACATTTGTGAACTCGTTCATTTTCAATCAAATCGATCGATTGATTAATCTAATCATGAACCCATTAAGATAGTCCGAAAGGAAAATTCACATGCCTTCCGACATTGTTTTATTCCACTTTAGATTGTAGTCTACATTTCACTCTAGAAAACTTACTGTTACTTTTATAAATTATTTAATAAAGTGACTTAAGTAACAAGTACAAAATCCGCATTACGGTTTAATTGTTCCGAAACAGGAGCATTCATTTCGAACGCGTCCCTGTTTTAGCAAAGAACTTACTGTTGATTTTAAAGGCTTGGCATGCAGTAAAAAACATCTCAAATCTTTACACATATTTTTCAATCATGGATTTTCGAAACTTATCCGTGGCATTGCTTTACAAAACCTTTCTAAGGACCTTCCCAAATGCATAATTTATATTTAAAGGATTTTTTAATCGGCCTGGCTTTTTCAAAGTTCATAACGAATGATATAACATATGTGTTGATACAGACGCATATGTGTAGACACACACGCAGACACAATAACACGGACGTACAGATTATTGTATAATAGCATGTCAAATATTAACTGTGGTTTCGATATTTCAAATATTTTTTTTTCTAATCAAATAACCGTCGTGGATCAATTTTGTGCACACATTACTTTACAGTAATTACGAAAAATACAAAATAATTTATCATGAAATTAATCGACTAGACATTTACAGATAAAGAAGCCGACCAAATACATAGAAGGCATTTAGATTACAGCAAATAATGTTGGCTCTCTCAAGTTCAAAATCCACGTTTATTTACAAGCATATCATCTTGTTCTGGCAATCCCAACTTCGGTTATTTATTCATGAACATTCGAAGACAATGTCAAGAACCATCTTTATCTGCCGTGTATATAGTGTCTAAAATGTCTATAAGGGATATTTTAATAGTAACACTTAAAGGTTATCGCCTAAACTTATAGTAACATTAGCTACATTGTAGCAATTATTACCTAAATTAAATTGCGAAATGACTAAGTAACATTGCAACGATTATTATTGAAACAAACGGAACATTCAATCACATCAAAATGAGCTTTCACAGTTTCTATACGCGTATTTAATTGATAGATGTTTACTAATCAAGCATAAATAATGTACATCCTTTTTACCCTTTGAAGGTTAATTAACCCCAGATCTTTAATTGATTAAGTTTAATTAACTCTCGCTGCTTAATGTGGATTATCTCGTCTTTCTTAATTATATCAGGTCTTTCTTCTGCACGCTGATGAAAACCTTCCAAATCATTTTGTTTGGAATGGCATCCTTGCTTTTTCATCCCTTCCATTAGTGACGTCATATGCTTTTCTTTTATACACGTCACGGCAACCCGAAACTTACGATTCACGGGAAAGTGCCCAGCCAACTTGCCAATGATGAAAATATATTCTGTCAGGTTACAATAAAATCTTTTCTAGAATTCAGTTTTCTTTTCTCCAATATGGAACTTTATGCCAACACCGGGAAAGCAATAACCCGTGTATCATGATGTAGTCTCTCCAATTCTTTGCTTAGAAACCCGAAGCTGTACAATTGCTTTTTCTCAGGCACCTTCGACACAACGTTCTCGGTAAAATATACGTGTGTAATATAAGCAGTTATTGCTCTGTACATGCGCTTCTCCTTTGTCAAAATAGCACCAAAATCGTTTACGTGGTAGTGTGTTACGTCGAATCAGAAACCACCGGAGTCAGACAATACCTTTGTCCTTTGATTTGTACAGTTTGATAGGGCAAGAGTAATTGCGCAAGTGTACTTGAAGGTACGCCTTGCGAAGTTCAAACACAAATACATTCGACTCTGTTCGCCGCCATTCACTCAAATTTTTGGTGTATATATCCGCGTTGTCCGTAAATAAATCCATGTCCTTATTTTATTCCCGATATTTGAGCACCGTCCTTACCTTTATTTGTTTTGCTGGATGACTACTATGAGTGGCTTTCCGCCTTACCTTAAGGCAGCGCTTAAAAAGTTTAGTAAGTATGGGAGCAAGTTCTGGTTGAAGCTTTTTTAACATTATAATTGGGATGCCGTCAGGCCAGTTGCTTTACTGGAATCTAGGTTCTTGATTAGCTTGGCGACCTCATGCACGGATATTTGTATGTTACCTAGCATGTTCTGTGTTATAGGAGAAAATATGGGGAGTTGATGGCCTTCGTCGTATAGGGTAGAATTATCTGCAAAGTTTTTGGCACATAGTTTGGCCTTTAGTTATGCTGACGAGATGACCTCTGGTCCATTGATAATAATACAACGCACACTTTTGTTCGGGATCCTTTTTTTTATTTGCCAAAACTGGTGGGAACCAAGCCGCTGATCAGCTACCTTGGATAAAACAGAGCTCTCTTGCATTTTTTATTACTCTTTTACAGTGGTTGCTGGCAGTCCTGAAAGCAGCTTTAGTCTCAGTGCATTTATTACGTTGGTAGTTATGGAAAAAATGATATCTGTGCGCAATAGCAGCAGCACATTCTGGGGAGAACCATGGCTTGCTGTTAGGTTTTTGTTGGAATGTTTAGATGGTATGAATCGGTCTATGCCTACAAGATATCATTCGGTCAGATCTGATACTATAGAGGACACATCCTATTTAAAAATGGAGTGCAGAGGTAAATCAGATATGAATGTACGGAAGCTATCCCAGTCAGCCATAGAGTATCGGTATACAGTACGGTGGAGGGTTATACCTGGGGACTTATTACATTTCGTTTTTATCTTAACTGATACGACGGAGTGGTCGGAGGATCCTAGACGAGGGTGAACGGAACATGAACAAAGCTCAGGGAAAGTTGAGAGAACAAGGTTAAGGAGGATTGCATATTGACCGGGTGTACCGGGCACACGGGTGGGTTCGCGAATAATCTGAGTGAGGTCATAAGCAATGGCAAAATCATGAAAAAACCCTCCCTTCATCGTCTGTTTTATTTGAGTGGGTTCGCCATTCTACGTTATGGACGTTGAAGTAACCATAGATGTGGATGTTAGCCTAGGAATGTGCAGACAGGATGTGGTTTATTTTCTCAGATATGCTTTTAAAGATAGTAACTCGGCTGTTGTGGGGCCGATAGATGGCAAATATAAATGCAGTGGTGTTAGCAAGTGCAACCCGGAAGCACATATAGGGCAAATTAGAATCTTCTCTAGAGATATCCCTGCCACACGGAAAGACATCTTTAATGTAGGCAAATATTCCATACCCATGGCGATCTTGGGAGTCAGATGTAGCAGTTAAGTTAGAGTATCCGTTAATTATGAGCTCATCTAGGGAAGTGGTCGGCCCTATTCCAGTTTTGCTTAGAAATAATATGTTCGGTTTCGTCTCCTGTAATTAGCTTTCAACCTCTAGAAGCTTGGAACGTAGACCCCTTATGTTGGAGAAAGAGACTAGGTAGTAGGGGTCTACATTGGGTTCTAGGTTTATTTGTGTTTTTTCTTTTGGAGATATTTCATGTTGAGGTTTTGGGATTTGTGGAACAGGTCGGCATACTTGGTTAGAGCAGTACAGAGAGGGAAAGTAAGAGATAAGTAAGGATTTTTTGTAGCACATGAAAAGGTAAAGCCGTAACAATTACCCACTAGTATAGCATCGGGAGGCCCGACCAGAGACTTCTGCTTGGTCCAGGTCCATTCAGCAAATGGCAATACAGCAGTCTCAATACTTTGCGCCTGCTGATAGGACAGTTTCCTTAGTGGGTAATCCAAGTTCGGGTCCCTGATTATCAGGCGGTAACGTCAGCCCAGACAAAACTTTTACCTCCAGCACCCTTACTAGTGACATGGCCATAAGGATAGACATAGAGACAGAAAAATTTCCGACATCTCACACTACTGTTTACCAAGTACTACCGGCCTACAAGGAGCTTTTTCTTCGCCCTTTGTCAGAAAAATCACACATTTGAATGAGGAATGAGGGACTAAAAAGGGAAGCGAGAGTTACTGGAGCTGCCGATAGCACCTCCACTGTATTATCTACTTTCCATTAAAAAAAAGAGAAACGGGGAGGAGAGGGATGCGTACAAGTGACTTATTTATATCTAAGTAGTAAGTCCGGTGCTAGATTATCAATTCAGAACACTTTTGATGATAATCTCCCCTCCCATATTAATGGGTGGAAGTTTGTCGTTATCTATCTCTAGTTTGAAGCATTGGAGCTTCACCTTATAATTAAAATCCAATAATTAATATTTATCAATTTGTAAAGTCGGCTTAATATTAATTTACATTCGAGTTCAGATAATTATTAAAGGTTTTAATTTAGGAGGTTCGTTTTCATAGGTGACTTTTACTTTGCTAATGTCAGTGTATTATATTTCGAATATAATTGAAAATAAGACTAACTATATTAGATGGTTTGATTGGCTAGCAAGGAAGCAAGCATTTACTATATAGGCAAGCTTGCAGTAACAGTATATATTAAGTATATTACTGAAATAAAGTCCTAACTTTATCTACTCTAATAGAGAAAATAATTCCCGGCATTTTTTTTTGTTTTATCGCTAGTTTACTTTGTATCATGGCTGACCAGTGTTTTGCTTGTTTCAATAGTCGCGAGGGGGGGTGACGAATAAGACAGGAAAGTAGAGACGAATAAATGCATGTGAATAAATAAAATAAGAAAAAAGTTTAAACAAGGTAACATGGAAAACTTGTTAGGATGAATTTTAAAATATACTTAACGTCTGTTTATCATCATGGTTTGGCGTCTGTTTTGCCAACTGGCATATTGCCGTGTCTTTACATTTCTATTTCCGGATAACTTGTGCACGTGTGCCCATCTATTTATAGAATAAAAGTCGTTACGTTCAAATGTGTAAATATATTAAATTTACATTTTTTTTAAAGTCCTATTTTTTTTAAGTCCTGACTTTTTTTTTAGTAATAACTTTATCTACTCTAATAGAGAAAATAATTACTGTTTCTAGCTTATAATTCTACCGTTTGTTTGTGCCTTCGAGATGAAGTCGTTTGAATAATTCCCAGTTTACTATCCTTTTTACTTGGTCATGTCTGTTTTTGTATTCCGTTGGGGTCAATTTGCTGCATCCACTTTCTATATGGTTTATCCTTTCGTCTCCTTGTCCACAGATCTTTCATTTGCTGTTTTCTAGTATTTTTTAAAGTTTGTTTGGGTTTGATTAGTATTTATCGAGTTATCTGTGCTGCGGTTATCAGGAATTCAGTTTTTTCGGTTTACGTGATATTTTCGCATCCATATTCTAGTATCATCGTTATTCTTTCTTTAGTCATCCTTATAAATCTTCCGTGTAGTCGTTTCTCTTCCAATTTTTCTTTTCTTGACTTTTCCTTTCTCTTTCTGTTTACTGTTTTCTTGATTTTTTTCAGTGTCACTCGCTCCATGATTATCATTCCAGTGTTTTCCATTATGCATTTTACTTATCATTTTTTGTGCCATTCAAATAGTTTTCTTTACAATCATGCCTTTCTTTTTCACATAGATTCGGTCAGCATCATCTTTTACGTGCATTAAATTGTGCATGGTCATGAGCTTCTTAGTCTTCTGACCAAGCTGTCTCAGTTCTCGTTTAATCGACCCTATGAACGCCCTAAAGTATCTTACTAGCGATACTGCCATTGTATTCATACCTTTTTATCAGTATTCTGTTTATAAGTTTAGTTCCAGGAGTTTTCTTTTTCTCCTGAGATATTCTTGACCAATTTCCCATTTCATTTCTATGGCTTTGATAGTGTCTGATTCCAGAACTCCCAAGTAGTTATAGGCGTCTTGTTCCTGTAGTACCTTCATCTCCGTTCGGTTAGGTAGCTACATGAAATCTGTTGTCTTCTGTTTTCTCTTTCGTATAACTAGTAGTGCGCATTTTTTTTCATACCAAACTTCATTCTAAGTCTAATTGGAGCAGATACTGGTACTCGGAACCAGTAACCTATAGTTTCCACAGAGAACCGAGAATGACCGTTGTAGTGGCAGTGAAGGTATATTCGTACACGCAATTAATCGCCTAAATACAGTACTAATTACCAGAACAGCAGTCGTCGTCACAGATATTTAGTGCCAGCCAGTAGATGCCAGTATCTTACAGTTGAAGACAGACGAGTTCAGTTACTAGTGTTATATAATAGTCTTATTATTATTATTTTTATTTTTATTACTCTGTTTCTTTGCGTTGTTATTATTCATTGTTATTGTTCTTTGTTAAAAGTGACTCTTATAAAGAGTTTGTTGTGTCTTAGAGAGAGAGATTGTTGTAAGAGAGAGATGCTGTAAGAAAGATTGTTCGTTTTATGAAGATATTCATATATATTAAAATGCCCATACTTAGAAGTGTAGAAGCTTTTTTAGTGTTGAGACAGTCTTCAGACAGTCTTAGTGTTCATATTGTGTATGTAAGATGTGTATGTAAAGACATTTTGTAAACACATGATATAGATAATACATATATAACAATTTTCACTTTACCTTTTAGTAGAACTACAACACAAAGACGACGTTTATAAAAACACATGATGGGTTTATTTCTTCTCCCGACCGGTCGTGGTTTTCATCATCAAGAATTCAAAACTTCACATTCTAAATTTCAAAAGTTACCGTCTCGCTTGTAGACGTTCGAATCCCATGTCTGCAGACTATCATCTGTCGTCTTCAAACTCTATCTTCCAGTTGCTCCCCTAGTTTCTCTCAAGTTTCTAACTATATCTAGAACTTCCCATTTTCCATGGCGTCATACACATGTTAAAACATGTGTCTTCTTTCACGTGTTTGGACATGCGTGTCCAAAACTTTTTCCTTTGTTTACAAAAGGAATTTTAACCTATGTTCCCAGTAACCTATATTTCCAATATGTTAAAACATGTTTATTAAATTATCTTGTAGTTGCATTCCTCAATTGAATATTTTATAACAGAATTGACAACGCACATTCTTTTCTTGAAACTATTTTATTTCTAAGCTAAAAAATGGTTTGTTTTACATTCCATTTTCTAATTCTCTCTCGTAATCTATTTCTAAACCTTATTTACGAGGTTCGAATTTCGTCTATTCTATTTCATTTTCATTTTAACTAAATCTCTCCATTTTTATACTTACATGAAAAGGGAACAGCCCTTATCATGTAACACTAGCATCCAAATGAAGGTGGCTACTGATGCTGACCATCACTGCCAGTGCCGTATGCTATCTGCAACTGCTAGTTAATGCAAAATAATTGAAGCCAAATGTTTCTTACCCACGACTTCAATGCTTACAATTTTCCAGTGCCGAAATTAACCCCGATAACCATAGTAGTTTTGATTTATTTTCAGTGGGGGGCGCACTGCCAATCGTACCCTATTTTAATTGTGCAGAACCTGTACACGGATCCCACTAGTAAATGAATATATCGATGTGATAGAAGGTTTTTATTATTTAATTGCGCACACTTATGCAGAATATAGTCACTATACGTAAATAAAATGCAGCGTAATAGTGTAATGAAACAAAGCCTCTATCAAGAAACAATGCAAGATCTATAAGGAATTATATTAACGCTCGTTATTCATAGAACTATCTAAATTAGGAAAACTTCGTGTAGTCTCTCGTATATCCATGACTGAGTATATTAAAAAGTTTGTGGTGATAGTTTTAAATAGAAAAAAAAAGTGTATGATCTCAATGTAACAGAGAAAGAAAAAAACACATGTTATAGGGATATAGATAGGTAATCGAATAAATTTCACAAATCTAAAACAATCGCAGAAAAGAATAGGAATAAACAGAAAATGTGGGCAATGCAAGCGTGCTGGGGTCATAACCTCTAGAAGTGTAAGCCATGTTTAGTTTCAAAATAGTTTCCGATGGTTCGTTGTTTTACGCAAGTCATGAGAGGTGACTGGTTTGCAGCAGATAGTTCTCGATCTGGAATCCACAGGGCAAAAGAGTCTTCCTGTGTGGACACGAAGAAGAAAACATATGCGAAATTGTTACAGAAAGGTTAAATATTTATAGAGCATTTCTGGTTTCTGATTGGTTGGTAGCAGAACGTGAATTAATTCGATTCGTCAGTTCCTAGCAGCATCGTTTATAAATAAAATCTCCCGACTGTGCGGGATCATGCCCAATTATACTGCATGATGGGATGTGTCTCTTAACGGTTTCGGCTGCAGGGAGACAGGGTAGAGTGCTCGTCAAGTATTCGTTCTTGACACCCAGCCCAAGAGGTGAGGGGAAGGTTCCCGGCCCAGCACCGGTCGGATTGAGGTACACCGCTTGGATATCACCTAGGAAGTCCACCCTTCCAGGCCTTACTACCCGGCTTTCGAGTGGGTCAAGGTTATTAGTTGTCGCCTGATTCTCCACTATCGGGGAATGGTGACGGGGTGTTCAGGCAATTATTGATGAGGATAGAGTGCCTCTCCTTTAGGGGAGCTTGACTTTCCGGTCTTGTGCCACATTTTGCTGCTGTGGACAGCAAATAAATTTCCAGCCCATTATAGTGCAAAAATATTGGAACAGAAGTAAATTCTGAATTATATTCAGGAGCGAAAATGAAATATTTCACTCACGTAGTGTGCGACTTGCAATTTACTGGATGTTTTAAAGCTATTAACCTTATAAATAATTTGTTGGTGGTCGCCTGATTACAACAAGGGACAGTAAAAATTTATGTCTTTGAATGGTTCGTCTTCCATCAATCAATCACGTCATTGCTTGTTGTAATACTGTATAGAAAATATCTACGAGTAAAACATCTGGCTGTCTGCCAGAAGCGACACAGACGCGACTTGAGTGTTCTTTTTGCCAAATTTGTATATCAGATCTCGAATAACTGTCAAAACAAACCTCAGTCTTCAGATACGATTAGCAGTTCATCAAATTACTTACACTCTATTTGCTAAATCAACACGAATGCGTAATCGCAAGATGTGTCAATGTCACTTGAACGTCCCATGCATGAACGTGTGAGATCGACTAAGGGAGGAAATTTCTGATTGATAATTCAGAACATTAACATAACTGACTGATTGACATTGCATTTAATATTTAAAAGGAAAAATAAAATAAACTTTTTTTTTTCATTTTTCTAACCGGTGGTTTCAACGATCGCCTTAGTTTAATCATTAGAATTCGTAACCAAATGAAATCAAATGCAACTCTTATAGAGTCTGAATAGAAATATATAATCAGCTATAATTATTCAAGCAAGCAAACAATATGTTTGATTTAACTGTTATAGTTTCTAACACTTATAATAAAAACTAGCCTGTGTACCCGCCGTTGCCCGGGTGTTTGGAGGTATGTGTTGATCAAAAGAAAAAAATGGCAGTAGGTAGGCAGGCTCGAACCCGAACCGTGAAGGGGAACAGAACGTTAAAAAGTGACATCTTTGGCATTGCGTTCATCACTAAACCGGAAGTGGCGAAGGTTTAAATTAAGGCTAGTCAATCGAAAAGGGGAGATGACTTTCGAAAATATCGATGAAAAAAGCCACCCCACCCCTTCTTGTAGAAAAGCGACCAGTTCAGGGTGAACTGGTAACTTTTTAGTTTTTAGCCAATTTTTGATATTTTTCGTCGCAGGGTCGAGGACCAAAATGATACCGATCTCGTGAAAATCCGTCGCTTCTTTGGAAAGTTTTAGGCAGACATACATAAAAAATACATACATACATATATATATATATATACGTAAATACATAAATATATACATACATAAATACATACCTACATGATGATTGCAACGTCTTGTCAGACGAGTGCCACTCCCTCTGACACTTGAAGTCCATGAGCCCCAAAAATGACTTTTTTTTTAGTCCTACCGGTGAATTCACACGCTCAAGCAGGCATGAGACTGAAGACGGTGATTGAGATCAATTATTACATGCTTCCAGCATTTCAAGCCTCCAAGCGTTACAACTTTTCCATCACCACAGGGCCAAGAAGCAAGAGCAAGATAGCCAGCAACAAGTTAAACTGCAGACCGGCTTAATGCGGGCACTGGTCTCCCGCTTTATGTTTTTTTTATCAGAGATTTGCTTCTCCTTGAATGTGACAATATTATAGAAGTGTGTTTCTTTAATCTTTACAAATGACACATATAACTACGTGTAATAATATTTTTTTCAAAGTCACTGACTTTCAGATTATATAGGTGCTTAACATATGTGTTCTTTTCTTGAATGATTCAAATTATTGTATATATGAAAACATTTCTTATTCCTATAGACTTGCTTCTCTGCAACTTTTTATGTTTAAGACAGATGGTATTGAATTTCTCTGTTTTGTTTTGATGTTTCAATGTATTTAGGTAAAAACTCGGACATTATATGGACCATTAAAATAAGAACTATTTAATTAATAACAAGCACACCGCCTAGGGTTGTCCGGTCGTAAAATACGCTTACACATGATCATTTAATTGATGCATACATCGTATTCAGTATTATATAGCCAAGTCTTTATTGATTACTAGCGTATAAACAATGAGAAAATTTGTTGATTTTGAATATAATTGTTATTGTTATTCTTTGGAGAAAGGATTTTTTTAATATCTATGTATCATTTATTATTTCGAGCAAAAGAATATTTTACCTATCCTAGGGCGGCTATTACACATGTATGAAATAAGTGTACTTTTCCTGGGACAGGTAATTTACAGAAGGTATATGAAATAATTTTACCTTTTTGGGACGGGTAATTTACAACACATATTGTAAATATGTTTACCTACCTTGGGACGGGTAATTCATATACATATGTGAAAAAATTGTACATACTCTCGACAGGTATTGTACAAAATATATGAAATAATTTCTCTTCCTATCAAGGCTAGCATAATTTTAAGAAAATTGAAATAATTTTTCCAAGATTGATCATTAGGATTTCCAAATAAATACATAAATACATTGTGTTGGTTAATGAGTTCGCAACCCTTGCTTCACACTAAACTCCAACATTACTGCGTTTCCTTCCTTCCTCAATATCGGCACTATTTTTGTCAGAAAAATTGTCATTTTTGGAAGATATCCTAGCAGAATTTTGAAATTAATGCATAAATACATTACCACAGTTAAGTGGTTCATCATTTATCATAATTCTTGGATATATTACTGATTTCAACAATTATTTTTTAATAATTTTAACCCATATTACAGTCCTTTTCTTAAGAACAGAAGGCTTTTATAATATTTGTATGGGTTTATTATTTCATTACAAACACCCCAATCAATTAACTACAAGTTTCATAATTTTTCATAATTCTTAGATATGTTACTAATTTCGTCAATCATTTTTCATAATTTTAACCCACATTCTCGTTCTTCCTTACTACCATAATAACTTTGATATATTGCCTGGTTTGATTATTTCATTATAAAAACACCAATAAATTAACTCAAGTCCAACATAAACAAGTTCCTGATGAACCGCTCCCTTAAGTAAGACACTTTATCAGATCTCCATTACTTGCGACTACTACGATATTGTCCCATTGTACAAGCAATAACTCATACCGAAGTGGCCTTCCTGCCTTGATAAGTGGTGACTTCCTTGTAAAAAACCCTCACATTTCATCATTTTTTTTATAATTTCTGAATATGTTGCTAATTTTGACAATCATTTTTCATAATTTTAACCCACATTATGGCCTTTCCGAAAATAAAACCTTTGATAGATTGTCTGGGCCGACTATTTAATTACAAACGAACAAATCAATTAACTCACATTTCATCATTTTTTTATAATTCTAGAATATGTTATAAATTTCGACAATCATTTGCCATAATTCAACCCACATCTCCTCGTCCCTTACCAAATAAATAATTTTGATATATTATCTGGATTGATTATTTCATTATAAACACACCAATCGATTAATTCACATTTTATCATTTTGATAATTCTTGGATATGTTACTAATTTCGACAATCATTTTTGATATTTGTAACACACTTTATCGCCTATCCCCTTACTTTGATATATTGTCTGGGCCGATTAATTCATTACAAAGAATCCAATCAATTATCTCACATTTCATCGTTTTTCATGATTCTTGGATATGTCACTAATTTTGAGAATAATTTTTCATAATTTTAATCCACATCATCGCCAGATAAAAATGGTTTTCTAAATAATAACTTTATTATTTCAGCACAGTCCTTATTCTGTGTGACAGGTTCTCATTTAATATACTGTAAGATGAAAGTACAAGATATTTTTAAAAACCTCGCGTCCCCATATGAAGATTGGCTTTCTAAATAACGGTAATATTTCAGCATGGTCCTTACTCTGTATCTCTGTATTTTTTTATTTATAAAATTGCTAGGTAAAAGATACCTTCTTTTTTCCATATTAAGAATGGTTTTCTAAATAATAACAGCACGCTCCATATCCTGTGTGCTATTTTTTAATTTTTAAATTGTTAGATAAAA
>NC_136487.1:58172877-58175377 GCF_053919585.1 Euprymna scolopes
ACCTTTAGAAACTTGACGGAAAGAAAAGCAACCCTTTTAGTATTTAGGGTGGCAGACAAGATTGGATTATAAATTTTACGTAAAATAATCTGAAATTCTTTTTGGGGCGCCAGCAAGCAAGCACGCCAGCACGCCAGATCTCAATCCGCTATTTTGTTTCGCCATGAAATACGCCAAAAAGTTCGCCTGTGCGCCAAATTTTATTCTGAAAGCCCGTCAAATATCAAGAATATGTTTCTGCATAATAAAGTGTAATTTATGAAAACACTCTAAACAAAAGAAGGGATCCTGCAGCTAAGATATTTTGCAGCCATTTTTAAATTCTGACTGAAAGAGGACACATTAAGTTTCTTTAGAATTAAAAAATATAATTTAAAAGAAGTTTAAAAAAACAAATGTATTCCGGTATATAGAAGAGGCTTGCCTTTGTTAGTATGTATTTGTCGAGTGTTTCTTTATTATGTAATTTCTCTTTCTGTTTATTACAGTAATAAATGCCCCAATCCCTTTTTTTCAGGTACATGTATAAATTAAAATGTAGATAAAAATTCCTTTTAATTAAGAAAATCTCCAGAATGTTTTCTTTATATGTATCTCATCCAGAATTTTGATTTACTCGCTGCAGATTTTCATGTATATTTTTACTGGCGTTCAAAAGGAAGTGTCATAAAACTAATTATTTAAGAAAAATCCGATGCCAAAAAAATTTAAAAACCCAGTTCAAGACATTTAAAACCTTTAAATAATCAAGTGAAATTCCTCGGATGGGGGCATGTAGACATTTAACAAATAGATGCGAAAGGTTTACCAAAGGAAATAGACAAGATATCTATCGATAAATGACCAAGAAATAAAACGAATCACACTCTGAGATGATTGTTAAAATTTTATAAATAAGATTTATAACCCATTCTGTGGCGATTCTTAGCCTTATATCGTAAATAAACAAATTCTAATAAAAAAGAATTCGTGTCCGTTTCATTTGGTATTTTCAAAAAGAAATTAAAAGAATCGGTTTGAAATTGGAATTTAGGCTATAATTTTTCCGATACCGATACCGATTAATCATGCTCACACTATACACACATACACACACACACATACACACACGCATATATATATATATATATATATATATATATATATATATATATATATATACGTCACTCTTAATTTTCAAGTTTTGTAATCATTCCCATATGTGTTTTTTTTTCTTTTAATGAATTGATACGTGCCTTTTCTTCTGAAAAGTTATCGGCAGAATAAATTCATAAATTGATATAATAATTAAATGAATATTTTTGCTCTACAAAACAAATGCTGTCAATATTGTGGATCTCGAGATACTTTAAGCAATACACTGTAAGTTAGTAAACATTTTGAAATTGTGTATATAGACTTTTGCCATTTATTTGTTATAGGCTCTTTAATTGAATTGAAATTAATAACTTAAAGGATTGGTAAAAATAAAAATGGAGTATAATTAAGGAAACATTTTTTCACACACGCGCATTTTTTTAGTCTCAGCTATATATTGAAATAAAAAATTTCAATTCAAAATTTATAATAAAATTACTGGTATTCAAAAGTCTTCCAAATAAGTAAGGGACGAAAGTGACGGTTTCTTCTTATTAGCTATTGCAACTTTTATAAGATTGACACTTTAAGGACAATTTATTTAGCTTGGCTGTTTGTTAACATAGCAACTTTTTCGTCGTCAACACCTTCATAAAGCATAGCGAAATGTCGGTCACATGCCATCTTATTTGGGTTGAGTAGAGAGACTTAATAAACGTCGATAATCTTTCGCTCACAACCTCACACGTTCATTCTGTTTCTCTTTTTTTTACCGTGTTACGATTGATATTCTTTCGATGACGCCGTCGCTTGTATATTCTGTTTCTCTCTTCTTTGTTCTTTTTTCTGTATATTTAAATAATTACGCCTTTTATTTATTTTTTTATTTAGGCAATTAATAAAGTTGGTAATGATTTATTTATGGATTGTGTACAATGCGTATGGTATTGATCACAGAAAAAATAGTATTTCAAAGCAAAGTCTTGAAAAATCATGGATAACAAAAAAAAAACACAGAATGAAAACTAATATGGTTAAGATCTAACTGCGAAAAGTAAAAGTTGAAAAGGCTGGTTGTTAAAACTGGGAAATAGCTTAAAATATTCTAGTAAAAATATAATAAATTTATAACTTAAGAATTATAGCATTAAAATGTTTAAAAAAACTAAAATTTAACATTATATATAATTGTTTAATGCTGCAATATTTTAAGTTATGAATTGTTTATATTTTTACTGTGCCCGATTCTTATTGTCAGTATGCAAGTCTTCTAGGCCTTTTTTTACAACTTGTCCTGACCTATGCCTATCTTCTGTTATGTCTCCACTGGGATCCTCCGACCACACAGTGGAAGCAGTTAATATAAAAAAGAAATGTAAAAGTCGCAGACGTACCCCTCCATCGTACAGTATATCGATAGCCT
>NC_136487.1:58180377-58425377 GCF_053919585.1 Euprymna scolopes
CGGAGCATATTACACGGAACTGGCGAGAGAGTTCAATGGAATCTAGAGAATTAAGAAGGTAAAAATAACACCACTAGAAACGATACCAAAGAATATTGAAATGGCAATGGGAGAGATAGGAATCAGATTGATGGCCGAGAAAATACAGCGAATTTCAATAGTGAAAACTGCAGAAATATTAACACACCAACTGCACACAGAAACGACTACTAATGCAAAACACAAAGTAAACGTCTCATGAAAACTGAAACTGTACAAATTAAAAAAAAACTCGCCCACCTTTTTTCTTTGGGAGTGCTACCATAAACAGGCACAACACAAAATAATGAGAGTAAAGAAGGTGGAAGACGCAGGAGAGAACGCAACAGCTAGACTTCAACTGGAGATGTGAAAAGAAAACTGGGGCCTCGGGGAAACTTTTTTCCACCCAAATTCCAATGAAGACCATTGGTTGCCGCCAACGAGAAATCAATGGTAAGCGGCTGTTACGATTACGCAAATTAATTTGCAAAGGTTGTCGAACTAGTTGAAGAGTACTGGAACGCTGGGAAGACCTGATGCCACTCAGACTCCAGGGAACACCACTAGTTGTTCTCAAAAACAATCTTTGACGATAGCTTGTATGAATACTCATAGTAGGTAAATCATAATTATTTTTTAAAAAATACCATTTGATTACCGTATATCTTTTATTCAAATGCCATTAGGAAGATCCTAGTTCTTTTAATGTCATAAGCCATTAGTATTTCGTTATATTTTCCTCTTCAGCTCTGTTTACCCAAGCATCATTTGGGGACACTAAATTCTAAGTTTGGTCCTTTCTGATGCTTGTCCGATATCACTGTGTCAGGTATAACAGCTCCGTTTTACAAACTACGTAACGGT
Organism: Euprymna scolopes; assembly: GCF_053919585.1. Lineage (NCBI taxonomy): Eukaryota > Metazoa > Mollusca > Cephalopoda > Sepiida > Sepiolidae > Euprymna > Euprymna scolopes. Next base: position 58,181,263 of record NC_136487.1, read on the forward strand.
AGGAGTTAAATATCCATAGTGTATAGTTTATGACATGTCAATATTGTAAAACAGCATGTTGATTTATAAAGTGATCCACAGATTTTACAACATGACTTGGTTGGTTTGGGTGGCATCACATCTTCATTAAATTGTTGGTCCTGTGTGACTTCGCAAGTTCACAAAACAGCTTTAGGCAGAGAAAACCGCATGGGGTGAGTGAGGTTTATTTCTAACAGCTGTAATTCATTAAAAATCACACTCCATACCATATACGTACACACACTCTTAATGCTATCGGATGTTTTTTGTTCCAAATAAAACAATTGCATCCATGTCACATTAGAAAGGCGACAAGTATATTTTAAAATATTGTACGGGTATATAATTTGTTTATATAAAATACCCCAAGGAAGTCTTGAAATTAAGACAGAAACGTTGACAAACATATAATGTCTGTTTATTCCTTTTTAGTCACCCCATTCATATGTGTATGTATTTATCGGGAAAACATAATAGGCATATTTCCAGTTATCTTATCTAGCTGAAATTTTGCATATGCAATGAGTTATATCTCTACAGGTTATGTGGCCAAATTACCGCACTGAAATAATTGTGGTTTCTGTTTTAGATGTGTTTGAACTAAGCCAGCTGTGAAATCGAGCCTGTGGAATGTCGAGCAGTGATCCGATTTTTGTATTTGAAAGGACACACATCGCAGAAGACTTTTGATGAAATGAAAGAAACGTATGGTGATAATGCCCCCATCATATAACCATGTAAAACACTGGCATTGTGAATTCAAACATGGCTGGAAGTCTGTGGAAACAGCTCCCAGACCTGGTCGCCCCTCCCCTTTCTGCCATTGATGAGGCATCTGCCCGTCAAGTTGAGGCTGCCATTTTGGGAGATCGGCGCATTACTATTCGCCAAATAGCCCAAAATGTCAAGATTAGTACAGGGTCTGTGGAAACTATCACTCCTAACCATTTGCATATGCATAGGGCGTCTGCCAAATCGATTCCCAGGTTGATCACACCATTCCAGAATCGAGAACGCGTCGAGTGCTCGAGGATGAATTTGGAGATGTGCCAAGAAGATGAGAAAGTTTTTTAAAAAGACTGATGACACAGGATGAAACCTGGGTCCATCACTATGATCCAGAGACCAAAGCCCAGTCAATGCAGTTGAAGCACTTGGACTCACCACCTCCAAAGAAGACAAGGGTGCATCCCTCCGATGGCAAGGTCATGCTAACAGTCTTCTGATACCAGGACGGAGTAGTGATGACAGATTTACTGGCAAAGGGTACCACACTTACAGGAGCCTATTATGCTTCATTGTTGAGGAAATCAAGGGAAGCTATCAAAATCAAGAGGAAGGGCAATATCAGCAAAAGTACCCTCCTCCTGAAGGATAATGCTCCGGTCCACAACTTGCATGTCACCAGATCAGAAACAAAGGCGTGTGGTTATGAAATCGTTCAACATCCTCCCTATTCTCCTGAGCTTGCACCCTCTGACTTTCACCTCTTTCCAGCCATTAAGTTGTTTTTGAAAGAAAAGCATTTCCCAGATGATGCAGTCTTGATTTCTAAAGTCACGTCGTGATTGGAGGACCAACCTGGGTAGTTCTACAAAAACTGTCTCAGAGCGGCATAACTCTGGGTGGTTCCTATATACAGAAACACTAATAACTGTGTCAAGTGCCGTTGCTCTACTGTAATGGGAAGTGGGCCAGGGGCATTACTTATTGCACGCCCCTCGTATATATATATATGCATATGTATATACATGTATATGTGTGTTCATAAATACACGTATATATACATATATATATTTGCCTGCACATGTATTTACATGTGTAGTTGCATTTATCTACATATATTTTATATATTGATTAATATATATATATATATATATATATATATATATATATATATATATATATATATATCCGTACATGTATGTTAATATAAACATTGTTTCGTAATAATGTATATACATATATTTATATATATATATATATATATATATATATATATATATATATATATATATATATATATATATATATATGGGTGTATGGGTGGGCGTGTGGGTGTCCGTGTGTGTGTGCGTGTGTGTATGTGTATACTGACTCCTGCACTCGCAGACAAACACATATTCATTTTAACTTAACGCTGGCTAGACTTCCTTTCTTTAGCTGTTATTAACCTTTCCATTTGTAATCAATTTGACCGGAATTTTTTTCCCTTATAAACAAATATGTTTACACTACTGCTTATTAGTAAACACAAAAATACATTTTTGAACAAGAATATTTTTTCTAGAAAAATCCTACTCGCCTTCTGTTTTTCGAATAAACATCGAAGTATCATTCAGAACTGCAAAATAAAAACACCTAATGGGTTGCTATATTTTTTTTACTTCGCACGACATGCGAAAACAAACTATTAGACCGAGCATGTAAAATGCTATTTTCTTCAACCTACATTGAATACAAAGTTACGTTAATCATTAACTTGAACAAACAGCCTTGAGTAACATTAGTGCAAACGATCACGTGACGTTCATTCTTAGATAATGCATTATGCCAAATGTGTAATATAACATTTTTGAAGAAAAAAAAGCATATGCATTGAACATAAAAAACAATAGGCACGATTTAATATTTTTTTTATTACGATAATTTTATGCAAATTGCTCTCCACAAATCATGTAGCCACCAAATGCCAGAAGTTGATATGAATGAAAGATTATCATCAGAAAACCATTTGCATCCTCTTTGTCTTAGTATCAAAATGACTAAGGCTGGTGATAGAAAGAACGCAGAGAGTTACATAAGATCGCAGGTCTTAAAAATAGGCTACTGGAATAAAAAAAATTGTTTTACAATGAGATATAAAATATCAAATTGCTGTAGACAATTAAATCAATGTGTAACGCGCGTTCATGAAAAAAAAAATAACATGTAATGTGTCAAACAATTTTGAAAATGACATGCTATAATAGTAATTATAACAAAGACTGATATAAGCATCATCACGTTTCTATAAATGAGAGAGGTTGTAGAGAATAACTGAAACATGAAAATTCGAAATACTTTTCTGAATTTTTACCAAGTACCTTCAAATAGGAACGGGCTTCTCCAGCTCAAATATGACAAGAGTACCTCGTACTTGATCTGAAAGTACATTTGTTAATACGGAAAATAGCGACATGTGTGAAAAGGTGTTTAAACAGGCAAGAGAACTGATTTTACGAGAAAAGATAATGGATCTAATATATGAACTCCAATGCAGATTTTATGAGACCAAGAAGGTATAGAATCGGTTTCACATCGGTAAACAAGTCATCGATGAGCAACATAGTAAAAAACGTACACACCTACACTTAAAAAGATTAGTTGAAATTTAAACAGGATTAAACGAAACGAGTCGTTTTCTACCCTTATTCATATCTGAACCCATATAAAATTCAAGATCAGCTCAAATTGTTAACTGAGTCGAGAAAATTGGCCAAGAAGCATCACATAAGATGCTTAGATAAGGTAGAGTAACTAGTATATATGCTGCTGTTCTGGATGCTATTTTATGCTAGTTTACTGAATGTTATTCTACGTATATCATATATAAAATTTAATTTCCATTTTTTTTATATCTACTCACGGGCTTATGGTAACATGCGTAGCGTACCTTCGTGTATATGTGTGTATGTTTGTATGTTTATATATATATATATATATATATATATATGTGTGTGCAAATACAAGAATGCATAAAATTATTAAAATATAAAAAGTAAATCATACAAGGAATATATATTTTTCGAAAACGCGAAATATCTACATCAAAATAGTGTACACAAGGATGTACGCAACAAAAAGGAACGTCTTATGCACTGTAACGTTTGTTGTTGCCGAGTGCACACAGCACTCAGAAAAACAAGATGACCTGATGATTTGCTTCAAAGATCTCACTCAGAAAGACTGTAAATTGCAATTGCATTCTATTTTTCATATGACGAATCTTTGATTCCCAAGCGAGAGATAATTCGGGCACTAGACGGTGTCTTGTTAGCCTGCGATGATAGATGAAAGGAAATGTTACAAAAGTTGTTCACAAACGTCATGTCTTCTGTTATTTTAACGCAAACATTAAACGTTGAAAAACTACGAAGTTAAGATTGGTGCGATTAAAATGAGCAACATTTTCTGCAACAAAATGTATTTTACTACGTAGTCAGCACTATTTGTCAATCTAATTTTTTCCAGACTTTTGGATGCCTCGATCATAAAAATCTGAAGTGCGCATTGTCAAACACATCTCTTTCGCCACTTTGAAATCTGTATACCCATCTCTTTACTTTGCTGACATCAATTTGATCGTCGACGTAAACGTTCATCAAATTGCTTCAATGTTTTCTGCATAGAGGCACGCAATGATGTATTTCTGCTTCGGCCAGTATGTTACTTTCCTAGAGTCGCACGCTGTCAATGTATCAGTGGAATCAAACTTTAAGGGTATAAATGAATAAGCTCATCCATCATAATAATACAATTTAGAAATTTCTTTGATCAATTCGAGAATAATAAAAACAGAAAGTATCACGCAGGAACGCCTCTCGTGTGGGCGTTTAAATATTCATGAAAGGATTAAGTTTATATTTTTAAAGATACGTAAAAATATCCAAGTAATATAAATACATTTCAAGTAACATTGTATATGGTCAACATTGTAAAGAAGCCTTAATAGATTGGGGAGATATATAAATATGATATACAAGAGACAAACAAAATTGAAAATGATATATTTCTGTTGTATATTCAATTGTATTATATTACATATTTCAAGTTATATAAATACATATTGGACTTCGTATATGTTTACATGTGTTTTGACTAGAAATTCATTTAAATCTTACCTACTAAGTGGGCAGACGAGGTTCAAATTTCATCTTATCAGTGAGCTTCAAAAGCTACGCAATAAATAACTCTAGATTAAATATCGAGTATATATATATATATATATATATAGAGAGAGAGAGAGAGAGAGAGAGAGAGATTACTTATATTTAACTCGTTCAAACCCGTGTTAGAATATAGTAATGTAAATATATAGTAATATTTCATTCAAGTTAAGATGAGTAAATATCTTGCAGATAACAAATTAAAAAAAATATGAATAAAAAAAAAACGATTTTAATGAATTGTACTGCTGAGAAGACCAAGGTGGCTTTAAATAAATTTTAATAATATATGGATGTATGTTTACAATAAGAAGAGACAGCAGTTCAAAGAGAAATTAAGGAAATTTAGATTTTTCAGCTAAAATACTATTTCATGTTAATAGATAAACTCACACACAGACGACTCAAACACACATACATATATATACCTATATCTATATATACATATACATTCGTATTCCTGTATGTCTGTTTGTTCATAAGTTGATCAATATATACAAGAGGTCCGTTAGTGTAGTATTTAATTTATTTCTATATATAGTATGATTGTTTAAAAAGTATACGATTAAGAGGCCATCCTCATTAAGGAAAATCAATTGTACTAAATAGCTGTATGTTAGTTTAAGTTTCTAACGAGAGAGTTGTTTTAAGTTTTCTATGTAAGATTGTTATTTCATCAACTTCAAATAACAATTATATTGATAATATATTTAATTAAATTTATTTGGAATTATTTCTTCCGACACCGATTTTTTTTATGAAACTAGTAGAGTTATTTCCCATGGTGAGTGTTTTCATAGGGCCTTAAGTTCGAAAGATAAAAAAATACAACTCTTCCGAAATAAATAAATTTGGTAATCGCAAGACGTTTCTAGCGTGTAAAAATAATTTCGTGTAGACAGAAAGATATGTTGCCTTATTTTTAAATATTCGATAATCTTTCATGATTTGACCCGGATTCTCGGAAATTCCCGTCAGGCATGGACCGAGTGAGACCGGCAATCATCGGTTTAAGCCGAGCGTTGTAACATATATTTTAAAAACTAACAAAACATAAAAAATACAAATATAAATAATCAAAAATAACAAAAACTTACCTTTTAAAGGATTGAAAATATTTTTATTTATTTTATTTTAGATAATTTGTTTGTTCGTTTTTTGGGTTTTTTGTGGGTTTTTTGCAAAATATTTTTCAACAATTTTTTTCCCCTTCAAGATAAAAGTTTTACTTTTTTCAGCGTAAATTCTTTGTTGTAAGTACAAGGTATTTGTTAAAGACTTTTTTTTTGTCAAGTTTTTTTGTGTGTGGGAGGGGGTCACAGAAATTTTATGCATATATATTTGATTTTTAAAGAAAATATGTAAAAATATGTTTACGAAATGGGTAAATTGTTACCTTACGCTACAACAGAACACTGATCTCATTTGTTTTTAGGGGTATTCGAGGTCGCTGACAATGAATCTGATAATCAACCCACGGCAAATTTACTGTTTGTATGGTATTAACCGCAGACCTAGGGACTATTTTGTGCCATTTTACCGCCTTCGGTAGTGTTTTCCTTACATGATACGTTCGCGTGTGAACGGGCGTAGTGAAGTGTCTTATGAACTCGCGTAGGAATCTTTCAAGTAAAGTTTTTTAAAAATTGTGGTTCGGGTTTTTTTTCGTCTTACGTTGTTTTTTATGGTTTTTTAATTGATCAAAAAATAAAGTTTTCACGAGCGGTTTACAAAAACATAAGCACCAAACCTATTTATATGGTTGTCGTTTTTCTTTGGGGATGCATTCTCTTAATAGGTGCTTCTGCAGTTTAATTAACCGTTTTTTCGTAAGTAACGTGCCGACATTTAACAAAAAAAGTATGTTTACATGGTGGTGGTGCGTTTAACTTTAAGTAACAATTTAATAGATAATATATTTAATTTAATTTATTTAGAATTATTTCCGACATCGACTAATTTTTAAAGTTGTAGAATTATCTCCCTTAGGTACTTCGAAACATAACAATACCTCTTCACCGAATAGAATAATTTAATCATCACAATAAGTTTCTAACCTGAAAAAATAATTCCTCATAGATAGAGTTTTTTTTATATCAAACAAAACAGTATACACTTACGAATAAACTGAAAAAAATAATTTGTTGGTTTTTTATATTCTTGAAACAGTTATACAGAAATTTTAACCGCTTACAATTCTAACTTCGGCCATACTTTTAGAACAAAAAATAACCCTAATCAGAAAACAAATCAAAAAAACCTCCACCACCACTTAAAAAAAGCAAAGTGAAAGTTTCCTTTATTTACGAAAAATAAAAGCCATTGAGAAAAGTGCATTTAGAAAAAATAAATTAAAAAATCGAATATTACGCACGCGTTTGGCTAGTTTTCAGTCGTCCAGGTGCTCGCTGCAATTTTAATTGAAAAAAAAATTGTTTTGTCTGAGTTTTATTTATTTGGAGAAGGAGTTTCCTTTTTAACGCGCATACAACAAAAAGTGGTCAATATCCAGAGAATATTTTCCTCTCTTTGTATCCATTCTACCGAAATAGCGTATCACGTACCTCTTTTTTGAACGATTACATTCACATGTGTATATCCGTTCATTTGTATTTGAAATTGTTGCATATAATGAAAATTATTAATATCCTTAGGCGTGGTTAAACGTAACTTCATTTCAACCCGGGCAATGCTGGGTACGCATGCTAATATATATATATATATATATATATATATATATATATATATATATATATATCAATGGATCATAGATCAATTGAAGCTTAAATCTGAAACGTCGTGTAATGCTGTGTAATCTGTTTTATACTTTTTAAATCTGACGCTTGATCGATGTAATTCTAAAAATAAAACGAGATTTAAACTGGATTAAAAGATTTTGAACTAATGGAAGTTGCCTGATATTGGCCAGCTTGCTCAACAAGGCTATTTCCGTCTTGTTGTATCACACAACTCAGATGAAAATAATCTCAACAATTGCCAAGGTTAGGCCGAAATTGTTTCTTCCCAAATATATAATACGTTCGTGATTTCGTGATTTTCGAAGAAATGATTTTTCTTGATTCATGTGGAGATTTTCCTATTTAGACTACGAATTCAATGAATCTCTTCTGCTTTTGCTTATGCGTTTAGTTTTGGATAGAAATATGTGTTCATGTTTGTTTTCGTCAATAGAATTGATCTGAAGTATTTGTTTAAATCATAAGTGTAGACGATATATATATATATATATATATATATATATATATATGCACACACGTATATATTTGCCCAAAACCTCTGGTCTTGAGGAAGGGGGTGGGCTTAAACTTGCTGCCATGGTTTTAAATGAGCAGATGTAATAGTAAGGGGAGAATTGATTCTAAATATGTCTAATATGTTATAGCTCCCCTCTTTTGGAAATGAATATATCCCGTATCAAATAATCTTTATACACTGTGAAATTTCTTTAGAGAAGGAAGTTATTACATGTGAGAAATATTTGGAATCAAGTAATCCCTTTTTTATTTCAGATCATTTGAAACCATAGCAGCAAGTGATCTTCACTCCTCCTCTAAGGCCAGAAGTTTGGGGGAATTATCAAATATTTTGTAATTGATTTGCAAAATAAGGAAAAGAATGCTTATGATTGAAACATCTTACAGTTGTATAAAGAGTGCCAAAATATGCTCTGGGTGAGGAATAATCCCCTGATTGTCCGACGTTTAGAGTAAATGTAACATATCCCACTACACTATTCAGGCCATTGGCTTTCTAATCTAACGAGCCTTTATTTGTTTAATTGTGATCCATGATCGCTGAGAGTTGGAACTTAATATATTTCTAGAAGGAGTTAATATATATATATATATATATATATATATATATATATATATATATGTCTGTATATATATGTATATATATATGTATATATACTTATACTTGGAACTTAATATATTTCTAGAAGGAGTTAATATATATATATATATGTGTGTATATATATGTGTATATATATGTATACATATATACATATATATATATTCTTTTTGGAAATGTGTATGTCCAAATCTTTGGCTGTATGGGACGACACTACATGAAAATATGCAGTCTTTTTAAATATTATAACACTATTGATGTAATTTTGTGACAATTTGTGAAAAAGATGCAAACCAATAAAATATGCCCAACTTTGTCAGCATTTGTACATGTAGAGTGTTCTAGCATGCAGTATCACTTTTACTACCTCGTTAGTTTCCTGTGTTGCCTTAGACGGCCACAAATATTTATGGATATGTCGTATTGCTTGCCAAATTGAATATTGAAATGTTCATATTTAAAGTTCAAGAGATCAAATACTTAGAAATTTACATGTTTTCTGTGGTTTTAGCAATATTTTATATATTTAAGAATCAGATTTAAGATCACCTAATAATGGATAAATAAAACTTAATAAGATAGGAAGAAGGCGAAAAGGGAGACACGAAAGTGAATGAGGGAAGACTGATTGAGGTAGACCTGAAGGAGAAATAGTGGAGATCATGTTAACAAGTAAAATATACGAAGAGAGAACCGCCGGAAAAATAGATATCATCATCCATAAAAAATAAGGAATATCATAGATACAACATATAACAAGAAATGTATGAAATTAAACCCAGTTAGCCCCCTTACATATTAAGACAAATAAAAAATAGAAAATAAAACATAAACTACGAAAATATTTTCATAACAAGTCAGTAAAAGAAAAAAAGATATATATATATATATATATATATATATATATATATATATATATATACAGAAGTTTTTATATATGCTTATATGTATAACTATATATCCATCTACATATTATTGAATAGCACAGTCAATGCTCGTTTTTATTTTTTTTGTTGGAATCTTTTCCCACCTTCTAATTAATTTAGCTGCTTCATGCAGAATTATAACAAATCATCTATTCTGTCTTTTTCTCCAATTTAGAAAAAGTCATCGAAGAAAATACATCTATTAAAAATCACATAGCTGATAACCGTAAACATCAAATATTAGAAGAATCCCTAATCATACCTTAAAATTATCATTTAAATACATTTTGAAAACTGCAATAACATATTTGTATGCCGGTAAATGAGCTAAGAATTATTTAAAGTCTTATCTGAAATGGAACACGTACATCAAATCTCTTGCCAAACTCGCTGGAAAATGGGAGAATCCCTCTACCGCTCCAGTAGATATCTTACTGCTGATGCAATTTTCTATATATATAAAAACCAAGTAGTCCAAGGATAGTGTACTGTTTACACATCAAGAGGAGCTGCTAGAAGAGCTTATCCTGCCAGGAAAAGTTCAAAGTAGACTTTTTACTTAAGTGGGGGACGTCTTTTTTCTCTTTCCTGCAACCTCTTTCCCATAAAAGAGACGGCGCGGGCCTGTCTTTGTTTTATCGTTATTTCCATGGTAAGTGCTCGTCTGCCCCCCCCCTCGCCAATCATTCATGAAAAACACACGTCTACCTGAAAAGCTTCTGTCTTAGAAGTGCACGCCCGTGGAACTCTCTTCCATTTGCCTTCTTCCCAGCGTAGTACAACTTGGTTGTCTTCAAGTCGAACATAAACAAATTCTTAATAGAACCGCCCCCTTAAGTAATCCAATTTACCAAATTTCCACTACTAACGAGTTCTACAATATTATCTCATTGACTACTGTACACTTTATACACTTTATCCTATAGTGACCTCCGGACCTTGATAAATGGTGACGCTTGTGTAAAAAAAAATAACAAGTTGTTTTTTGGTAATATATAATAATTCAGACACATTAAAAGTCTTTGAGACTGCAGTGACTATTTAGTTAACATCAATCAGTTTCGAAGCAAGAATATTAATTAGTTGATTATAAAGAATAAAACCATCAATATAAGTAAGCATGAAGTGTTTGGCTAATAAGATTAAATGTGATGAAAAGAAAGAACGCTGCATACATACATTTTATATTCGCATGCGTATAACAACAGATATCCTCGATTATGCCAGGCTGAGTTCAATTCCTTGCCTTCAATTTTGATCCTAAAGCGATACTTTTAAACTAAATTGAAAGTGTATTACAGGTATGAATATCAAGTTTCCATTCGGTAGATCAAACCGCAACAGAGGCGTAAAGTAAAGAATCTTCGCACACACATCTACATGTCACGTAAATATGAATTCACACACGCACACACACACACACACACACACACACACATATATATATATATATATATATATATATATATATATATATATATATATATATATATATATTTAGTGATTGAAACAGATTTGGCTGTTCCCGAAAAGGCACTTAATTGTTATAGGATTACGTTGTCAGAAAAGGTAAAAAAGATTTTAGAAAATGTTATGAGTCATATATCATCGCAAGTATTAAAGGTGTTAAACTTATAACAACTGTTTTCGCGGTAAATTTGTATATATATATATATATATATACATATATATATGTATATATATATATATGTATATATATATATGTGTGTGTGTGTGTGTATTCTTGTGGGCTTAATATTTGATAGTGAAAATTAATTTGTATTCATCTCATGTAATTTTCTTACTGTGTATATTAGTAATAATATTTTATTTATTATAAATAGTATTACATTATTTACAGATTATAATAGCGTGTTTATTACAATTGCATAAATTGTAAAGAATATAATTACAAAGAAACTATCAGATTAGATTGTAATTGTATCTTTTCGCATTCTACATTTTATCATGATTAACCTAAAGGGAGCATTTGTTCTAATGATTGTATTATGTTAATACAAACAATAATATGTCCGGGTCATAAAGTTAAAGGGTTTATCTATTTTGGTACCAACTTTATTTATTCTTAAATTCCGACGTAAGCAATATGTCGGATTTCCTTCTCTGTTGGCTTTAATCATTTCTGACAGGAACATATTTTTAGTTTTCAGACCAGATTTGCCGGCTAAATTTACACATTGTTTTCTTTCTAATGTCGACAAATTTTTCTTTGGGGCATGTTTTTTACATAAATAATATGGAAAGTGTCCGACTGATTCGGGTTATGAAATGATAAACGAGCTTAGTATGGCATCTGCTAAACGAAGGCAAACTGCAGTACGGTTTGATTGGTTAAGAAAATAACGTGGGAGAATCAACAGACTCATTTTAAGTGTTCGCTAGTGTGGTGGTTTATGTGCTCTTCGTTATGTACGATATCAAAAGATAAGGCTTTGTACGAGACTGTGTGTCTACGCTTCATATATATATATATATATATATATATATATATATATATATATATATATATATATACTTAAGAATAATGTAATGCAATAAACCTACTATTGAATGGGTTAAAGAAATATACTTATTTAAATGTATTCTTTCTCATAATAAAAATCCTAGATTTGAAATTTCAACTTTTCAAATCATAAAATTTAAATTACTAAATAATATATATATATAATAAATAATGTGCTATAGTGTTTTTTAGCATTGCATATATCGTAAACAAAATAATCAACCTAATATTGTGTGCTTTAGCTGTTGTTTAATCAGGTAAATTCTTTTCTTAATCTAATGCACTAAATTCTTTGTTTTTTCATGCTGTTTCAGTCAATGAGTTACTCATGATATATATGTATGTGTATACCACTGACAGAATCTAATTAACCTTTGGATGAATTTCACTATGTATTATAAGACCTGGAAGGATGGATATTAAAATTATGACCACAAAACTAGATTAATCGGCCGCAATCTCAAAACTTGAAGCGTAGCAAATGAATCATGAAATACACAGTAAAGATATGTATTCTTATAAATCACATTACTGCGCGTTTTAAAATATTCCATGTCCCATACACCCACTATATAGAATTGCGTTATTATTCACATAATATTCGTTTCAAAAAAGTCATTCCTCAGATAAATATGTTAAAAATACCAGAAGATAGAATATGTAGTAGACTAATAAAATGAAAACATACATAGGTAAAATTGGGAAATACTGTAGATATGAAGGCACCGGCAAAAGAAATGACATAAAGAAATTAAAATGAACTCAGCAGACAAAGGATCAGCACAGATAAAAGGACTATAATCAAGGAAAAATAACACAACCATCAATAGCAACAACAGTAATACAATTATTATTATTATTATTATTATTATTATTATTATTATTATTATTATTATTATTATTATTATTATCATCATGGTCATCATCATCATCATGGAAAAAAAATAATAAAAATAATAGAAATGGGAAAGTTTAGCAACTCAGCCATGCATACAAATAGATAAGAGTTCGCAAATAATTTGATTTATTATTAGATCAATTAAAATTTTGCTCACATAAAATCTGTAATCACAAGACAAAATGTACAAAGAATCCTCGGGTTGACACTTATATAGTCGATAACTACTAATTTGATTTGACGAAATTTTTATTTACAATTAACTTAAGTCTTTCGATGTAATAAAATCAAGTCTCATTGTTATGGTGATTAAATCATATTTGTGAAATTTGCACATAAAATATAATTACATTCGAGGATTTTGACAAGTGAACATATTTCTTGAAAAGGAAACATTTCAAATATTTCCGAAGACAAAATTTAAATTCGCCTCTTCGTAACAATCATTTAATCTACTATGTATTCATTTGTATTTTGAAACATCAAATAATATTTTGTTTCTGTTCGATAATAAACTTTATTTTATCTAAAACATCAAATAAAATTCCGCCATGAGTCTTCTCTAACATGGCCAGAAGTAATAAAAAACACTAAATGAATCTAAAATGTAAACTGTCTTAATATTACTGTCTGGTTTAGTTTGATTTGATAGTGTTGTTGTACAGCATATCAACTTATAAGGTATATTTAATGAGTAATCATGTTATATTAGTAATAATATTTTATTCCAGCCGGTTATATTATACGCAGATATGTATTCGTGTGTGTTTTGTAAAATTTTGTTTGAATTGTAAAGGATATTATTTTTCTTTTTCAATCTACAGAACGTAATTACGTATTGCAAGGGGAAAATGAAATAGAAACAATAGCATCAAAGTAAGGTGCGTTTTAGATCATGAATCCTGATCCGACAGCAACATTTAATATTTGGAAAACAGAGGAATTAACTTAGGTTTTGGAAAATGTTATTGGCAGCTTGCACAATTTTATTAATGAACCGTCAGAATTTCTATAATAATCGAAATAGTATACTACTTTTACTTTTGTTTCTGTAACATATAGTTAACGAAGAACTATTGCAAGAGTATAGAACGTTTTAAATTAACAAATAACAGAAATATAAAATCGTAATTTGATATAATATGGTGTCATAAAAGACAAACAGATATAAAGACTGAAAAAAGTTTTAAAATGTTTTTCAATAGTAATGTTCACTCAAAAAAGATACAGTTCGATAGTAAAATGACGTATGCATGTATGTATGTATGTATGTGTGTATGTATGTATGTATGAGGTAGATCCAAATGAACAAAACCGCGTTTAAAACGGCTGGATTTTTTAAAATAAAATATTTGTACACAAGAACACACGTCCCGAAGGTAGACAATGATGACGAACTTCACACATTATTTACAACTAAATATACATAGAATCAGACGATATATATATATATATATATATATATATATATATATATGATGATTGCAACGTCGTGTCAGACAAGAGCCACTCCCTCAGTCAAAAAAAACTCAAGCCGTTTGAAACGCGGTTCTGTTCATTTGGATTTTTCGTCTGATTCTATGGATATTTAGTTGTAAATAGTGTGAAGTTCGTCATCATTGTCTGCCTTCGGGGCGTGAGTTTTTGTGTCCAAATATTTTATTTTAAAAAAATCCAGTCGTTTGAAACGCTGTTCTTTTCATTTTGATTTTTCGTTTGATTCTATGTATATTTAGTTTGTTTGGAATTTTTTTGTCAAACTCATTATATTGTACAGATCATCCTGATCATTGAGGATATATGACTTTTGGAACGCTACTTAATGTGTACATGTATGTGCATGTGTACGTGTGCGTATTCATATGTAAGTACATGCTTATAATGTGTGCCTCTATTTGTGTATGTTTGAATGTGTGTGTACATGCATATGTATATTTGCGCGTATTCTGTGTGTATGAATGTATGTGTGCATGTATGCGTTTATTTCCATGTGTATGTGGAGTGTAGAGGGCTCCCGTAAGCCGTGGTGAAGCAAATCTCTGATTAAAAAAACATAAAGCGGGAGACCAGTACCCACATTAAGCTGGTCTGCAGTTTAACTTGTTACTTGCTATCTTGCTCTTGCTTGTTACTGGACCTCAACATTTTGAACCGAGAGAGAGAGAGATTTAACTGTCGTACAAATCTAAATCTCTGTAACAATATCTTTGTATAGATACTCCCTCAGGCATTTGTCTATAAAATAGTCCTATAGCAATGGAAAAGTTGTAACGCGTGTAGGCTTGAAATGCTGGAAGCATGTAATAATTGATCTGCCATCATTATATGTATCCGTGTGTGTATGTACGTATATGTGTACGTATGTTTATATATGTGCCTGTGTATGTATATGTATATATATATATGTGTGTGTATATTTATGTATACATGTATATATGTTTGTGTGTGTTTGTATGTATATATGTATATATGTGTGTTTGTGTATGTATATATATGTGTATCTATGTATATGTGTATGTTTGTGTATAAATGCATAGATATGTATGTATATGTATATGTATTAAAATACATGTGTATGTATATGTGCATATATATGTACGTATTTGTATGTGTATATGTATGTGTGTTTGAATTTGTATATGTGTATGTATACATGCGTGTGTATTTGTGTATGTATGCATGTGTGTATGTATATGTATTATGTATTGTGTATGTATGTATATATGTATATATGTGTGTATGCTTATGGATATATGTGTGTATGTGTGTGTATGCGTGTACGTATATATATATATATATATATATATATATATATATATATATATATGCATATATATATATATATATATATATATATATATGAATATATAGCAATTACCGTCTTCAGTGGCATGTCTGCTTCAGTGAGTGAATTCGCCGGTACCACTATAATTAAAAAAAAAATAAATAAATGAAATAAAAAGTCATGTTAGGGCTCATAGACTTTAAGTGTCTTAGGGAGTTGCACTCGTCTGGCAAGACGTTGCAATCATCATCATGCGGTAGATCTATTTGAGGATGATTTCTCTCAACGCTTCACGAATTTCAACAAATGAGTGGTAAATAATCTATATATTAATATGCTTGTCCGTACGGTGTACGTCATCATCATCGCAAACATTAATTAATGAACTTCGTCATCAACATCGCAAACATTAATTAATGGGAATTATCTCCCTTTATTGTTCAATCTTTATTAGTTAAAAAATCATTAAACCGTTTTATTTCCCAAAACTTCCCGAACAAAAAAAAAAAGAAAAATATAAACTGTCTATTTATGGTTCCGGATTATTTTGAAGACAATTATGCATAGAAGGTATCGTTCCTCAGTTAAAATAATATAGTATTTTACTTACATTTGTAACGATGTCTTCTGTTTATTATTGTATTGTAATACGGAACGCGTATTCTATTTTATTCAGTAATAAATATATTTTTTACATTTAACGTTACGTGTTCGTTTTTTTGTTTACTGCGCCACTGCCATTTTATCTTTTTTTATATTTTTATTTACTTTTGAGTGAGCCTTACATAACAAACATATTTTTAGAAATACATGTTACAAAAGTCAAGAATGACTTTATTAAATAAATCACCAAAGTCATCATTCGCAAATACACTGAGTAACACAGAGTCAGAACATATTTTACGTCTTGTTGTTTTGTTTTCTTTTGTTTTACGGCATATCAATCCTTTTTCGTGTTATTTAATGCCGAATCGAGTAATTTTGTCACATTTATACAGCTCCACGTTGTTTACATAGTTATTACTTATGTGTTGTTCGTTTTATTTTGCTTCTTTTACAGGCAGTCATCATCTTCTAATGCCCACTGACAGGGCATACATTTTTAAATACCATAAAAATGGACGCAACATTTTTTTAATATGAAATTAAACACTTTGTTTCATTACTTATGATTTAATTTATTTAAAGAAATAGTTATTTCCTATTTAAAGATTTTCAGTATATTTTATTTAATTGAAGAAATATTTATTGTGCATACATATATTTTTTCCATTATTTTTATTACATTTTTAGGTGAAGGTTCAGAATAGTTAACCCCCCTCCCCATATTTAGAATGGCTTTCAGCATGATTCTTACAATAGCGGTATCAATTTTTTTTTTCGTATTTTAAAACAAATAAAAAAAAAGATATAAGATCATACAATGTTTTTCCTTAAATCGCTATTTAGGTGAAGGTTCAAAATAGTTAACCCTTCTCCACATAACCGTTCTTTTTTTCTATGCAGAAAAATACTTTGTTTCAATAATTATGATTTAAATAAATATTTATTCCTTCTTTCAAGATTTACAATATAATTTATTTAACTGAAGAAATATTTATTGTTCATACATATATTGTCCCCTTATTTTTTTACATTGTTAGGTGAAGTTTCAGAATAGTTAACCTCCTCCCCATATTAAGAATGGCTTTTAGCATGATTCTTACAATAGTGCTATCAAAGTTTGTTGATTTTTCTTATTTAACAAAAATTATAAAAAAAGATGCAAGAACATTTTCATCTGAAGCAAATCAACTCCGGTGTAATTTACCAGAAAATAATGCATGTATCCAAAGTGTCTTTGAAACCATAGTTACAGTTATGGAGAATATTCCTTATGCCCAAGCTTATAAAAACATAAGGGCCATTGAATTAGAAGAGGAAGCACGTGCTATAAGGGAAAATATAAAGCCAAGGAGAGCTTCGATGCATTCCACCGCTGGTCCAGATATCAAAATATTGTACACTCCAATAAACAACGAAATAGGTGTAGTATTTGTTGGTGAGGATGGTGCTCCACCTGCTAACAGAGATATTATTGTTTACCCACATTCTCAACCAACACACCGAATTTCTTATCTGTCATGCCACTTGGAGCCCATGATATATCTCATATTATTTCCAAATGGTGAAAAAAGCTGGCACATAAACATGCAACATAGGCCAGAACAGCAAACAAGAGTTCGCAATAAAGTGATAATGCAAGAGTATCACAGTTATCGCCTTGCAATTAGAGATTCATTCAGTATTATCCATAGATCTGGTAAACTATTCCAAGCCATCAAAGTCAACATTTGGCTTAATGGATCTTTTAGCAAGGAATGAAGATGGCGATCCTGGTATACCAGTTATTCTACCATCTTCATTTACAGGAAGTCCTAGGAATCTTCAACAACTGTATCAAGATGCAATGGCAGTTTTCTGGAAATATGGAAAGCCAGACCTATTCCTTACCTATACATGTAATCCACGATGTCCTGAAATATTAAACAACTTGGGGTCATCAGAACTTGCACAAAATCGACCTGACTTAATATCACGTATGTATCATGCACATCTAACTGAACTTTTGAAAGACATTAATGACAGACATTTATTGGGAACTCCTGCTGCATATGTTTATGTTATTGAATTTCAAAAAAGACGGCTACCACACTGCCACATGATCTTAATGTTGCGAGATCAGGATAAGATCAGAACAGTTCACCAAATTGATGCAATTGTGTCAGCAGAAATACCTGGACCTGAAGATCAAGTTTCAATGGTACATGGTCCATGTGGTGCAGTTAATCCTAATTCTCCTTGTATGAGTAAAGGATTAGGCAAAAATATTTCCAAAGGCATTTAGAGAAGAAACAGTAGAAAACATTAATGGATATCCGACTTATAAGCGTGCAAATAATGGTGACTCAGTTCAAGTCGGTAATTTTACTGTTGATAATAGATAGATAGTCACTTTCAACAAATTTCTTCTCAGAAAATATCGAGCTCATATATACCTCAGTCAAGAGTATAAAATACATATTTAAATATGTTTATAAAGGACATGATAGTGCAATGATAGAGGTCAATAACCATGATTCATCTATTAATATCTATCAAGGAGAAACAATGCGATCAGAACGAAGAGATGAATCAAGCAATATCTATCATGCAGATATGTATCATCTCCAGAAGCAATGTGGCGTCTTTCTGACTATAAAATGCATGGACAGTCTCATGTTATGTACCGTTTAGCTGTAAACATGCTGTACACATAAAGGAATTTCTTACTGATGTGTTTTAAAAGATTTTAACTACCGTGGGATTTCCACGGGTCCTGCTAGTATATATATTTTACAAAGGAATCGCAACTTATCAAGGCCCAGAGGCCACTCGACGATAAGCGTTAAAGAGACAATGTCATAGTAATCGTTAGAAATATAAGTTTGGTAATTTGCATTACTTAAAGGGAACTGCTCATAAAGAACTTGTTTGCGTTGAACTTGGAGAATACTATATTGTAGTGAGCTGGAAAGCAGGCAAACGGAAGAGGGTTCTACAGGTGTTCTAAGAATTAAGCTCTGTTCATGGAATCCACGATAAGGTTTTGGCACAGATAAAGAGTGGGGGAAACTATTGATAGTGGTTTTCGCTAGACGAATATTTCTTCTGAATGTTTGGCGAGGGCAAACCATAGACTGGAGCTCAGACGAGCACTTGCTATGAAAAGAACGATAACACAGAGATAGGCTCGCAACGTCTCTTCTGTGAGAAAAAGGTTACATGGAAGAGAAAAAGGCATCCCTCTATTTTGAACTCTGTCAATGTAAGATAAGGTCTTTCTAGCAGCCTCTTCCTATATGTGGCAACAATACTCCATACTTGGATGTATCTGGCTCTTATATAGTTAGAGATTTGCATCAGCAGGTAATAACTACTGGATCGATAGAAGGATCCCACCAATTTTTCAGCGATCTTAGCAAGAGATTTGATGTATGTATTCTATTTCAACCTCAAACCTCAAAACGAGAGCCATTTATCTCAATTAATGCTAGTTGGGGATCAGAGCGGTAGTTATATAAACATAGAAGCTTGGTTTTAGAGGCACAAAAATAAATAGCCATGTATTTTCCCATTTAAACAAATGCTTATAGCCTTAGGATAGAGCATCAATGAGAATTTGGTAATTTTAGATCTTTGGTGTTCTGGCGTAAATGGTAGTATCATCAGCATAAATGCCTATGAATGATTTGGAAGATCATTGATGTAGATCAGAAAGAGAGTTGAGCCCAAGATGAAACGCTGAGAGAGTCCAGCAATGATACTATGAACTTTTGATTTCTGCCCATCACCCAATACTCTTATGAAACTATCAGAGAGAAATGATTAATAATTGAAAATGCATCTTTGTTGTATTTAAGCCTGTGACATTAAAGCTTGAACGGCCACATCGGAGAAATAGGAAAATTAATTTTAGATTTTATAAAATGTATCATGTTTTAATTAATATTAACAATACGTTTTTCTCTCAAAATTTGCCGCTATCACATAATTTAATTAATCGTCATTTTTCGTAACAATGTGCGGTACATGTTTCTGTAAAATTATAACAAACTATTTAGCGCCTAGAAAAACAAAATAAAATTCCGTTATTGCGTTTTATGCTTACAAAATATACAAAACATAGTATTATACTAGAAGACACTAATAAGATCGACAGAAGACCCTATGTATTTTAATAAAGTCATATTTAAACTAGACAGGTGTTTTTGCAGCAACATGGTTAGTAATCTTCTTGCAATCAACACACAAGAAAATATCTAACAGATACGGCATATCACGTTCGTGACTGGTATATTTTTTATATATTATACTTGCTTTAATTATCATTATTTTTTATTATTGTTAAAATTAATATTTATAATATAATATCAGTATTACATGTGATAATACGAGTAAAGAGGCACGTTTTTGTCATCATTTAATTAATATTATTTTAATATGAGTATTATTATAGAATTAATGAAATGTCTGTGTTTTCCTGCATTCATATCAAATAGTTTCTTTCCTCCTAGTGATTATTGATGGACATTATTTTTCATTAGTAATACAAATCCATAAGTGTTATCGCCACGTCGTCTTCCGGTCATCTCGATTTCTTTATATTGCAAGCATAAACGTATCAGGCGTGAAAACGCAGATTATTAGAGTACTAGAAGCAATGTTGGTTGTACACCATTCCTTTGTGTGTGTTTTGTAAAACCTTTCCACTTAAGAAAGTAACAATAGAAAAAGACTACTATTACTTCTGCCTTTTACTGATGAGCCGTTTTACAACCAGATATACAATTAATAACGACGGGAATTTAATAGAATAGATTTTAGTTTTATCCGTACGCACTGGGAACATTGCACATATAAATTGTCATTTGCCAACATTATACAACACAATGTGAGAGAAAAGCAAAACAAAAATAAATACAAAATGGCATCAAAGAATTGCAAAAATAATACAAGAGAATATTTTACGAAGACGTTTTGTTTTCCCGCCAGTTATTTAAGAGTAAAATGTTATCTTGTCTCTGACAATTATGACCCTGCTCACAGACGTGTAAGCATTTCAAAAGTAGTAACAATTCTATTTCGCGTTTACACATATTGCAGAATAATATGTTTGTATTTGTCTTTTCTTTAGTGGAAACCAACAACACGGGCAGTTGTAATTATTGCTGAAAGTAACTTTAAAAAGTGTGATTTCTTTTCAATGTATTCGTCTAGATATCTTTTGAACGCTCTATCTACCTAGTTATCTCTTTATACATCTCAATTAATATATATATATATATATATAGAGAGAGAGAGAGAGAGAGAGAGTGAGAGAGATAGATACATAGATATCTATCTATATAGGTACGTATTCATTTCCCTGCAACTTGGCATATGCTGTTTTCATTTAATTCCACTTGATGATTTATCAATAAAACATTATATTTTGATTTGGAGGTGAAACGCATCTTTCTTATGGCTGCTGCTATGCTTTTTTATATGTATGCTTTTTTTTTGCTAAAACACATAGTTATCAGATACAAACAATTTAAATTCTACGGCATACTGACATGATCTTTATAATCTAATCGTTAATAAATATATATATATATATATATATATATATATATACACATATGCATATATATACATGGAAATATAAAATATTTGTTAACTAATTTAAATTGAAATTAATGTAAAATTTCGTTTTTGTGTTTCCAAAATTAATTTACTCCAAAGCTTAATATAAAAAACAAACATCGGATTTATTATTTTTCTTATAATAACGAAATTCCGAATGGTAAAAATATACTACATACAGGATGAGAGAAAATATATGTAATACCTTATTCTTAGACAAAAATTATAATTTAACGAGACTTAGGATGCACCTGACGTATATATCACATGTATGCATCTTATTTAAGCATCTAAAGCATGGAATCAATTTTTAAAACAAACCAAATTCGGAGTCGAATAAAGCGTTATTTTTATGAAAAATAAGTAAACAAGTAAAATAACAGCAACAGCAATATTGAGATGTAATTTATATATCCAGGATTAGTAATTGTTTGAAATACAGTCGGGTAATCCTCTAGTTAAAGTGTCGTTTTGTAAATGTTAATGGTGTGGCATTAGGTTCGCGACCTGTCCCTGTATAACTCGTTTGTTGTTTAAGGCAATCAGAACAATGTTTACTTACACCAGTGAGCGTATGACAGACACACTGAGGAAGCTGACATCGAGAACGACTGAATTCGTTCTTCCAAATAATTGACACTTATTGAAAATACCAATTCTCAAAACGTACAAGAATTGAGTGATAATAGAAATTAATATCTTGGGCCTTAGCGAAATAAGTTGTCTTGATTTCGTTAATTTTATGCATGAGAACAAAACATCCTATTCACATGTGGACAGCATGAGATTAATTAATGCGGAACTGCAGTCATCATGAACAATGCTACAAATAGTGACCTTGAGGAAAGGATATTAAGAAATATCTATTAATAGTAATAACTTCACATGCGGGGATGACTGACAGTCAATGTTATTATTCACTAGTATTCAAGGCAACAATGAAAAAGAAAATAATACCAACAATCTATTCAAAATAAAGTTAAGTAAAACTGGAGACGTTATATCGTCATTGTTATTAGTAGCATAAACACACAGATTGAGGGGGCAAAAGAATGAAGTTCAAACACATTCTTTTAAAAATGCGCAAGAAATGGCTAGAGGTTTATCAAGTTTGCCGCATGAAGAGCATTTGTAGTATTGTCTATGATGATTGCAATTCTACATTGATTAATTTTGATTTAAAGGCAAATATTGAAATTATTAATGTTATAGACTCGAAAACGATACTATATTATATAAGTAAAATAATAAGCAAAAGTTTCTGCCAAAATTAATTAATAAATATAACAAATTAAAAATAATATTTAAAAAATACACAAAATGTAATAAAAGAGCATACTAAACAAAAATAACACACACAATGGCAATAGATACAGAAATAAATAGAAATGAATAAATCCAATCACCATGTTTTAGAACACGATTTACTTTTAATAAGAAGTATTCACATACGAGGTCACACACATACAGGATATAAAAAAGACGTCAAATAATGATTAGCCGAAGAATTATTTTTGATAATCTCAGCTATTGCGTAATTAAACATTATCCATTAGGAGAGGATATGAACGAATCCGATTAATAAATATCCTTGACTAAACGCCTCGTGGCTATATAAAACAATCTGTCACACGACCCTGAAGCATCCTACCTGGATTAAATGGAGATGCATTTGCGTAGCTTACTTGTAAATAATAGTGTGGAACGATAAAATTGTCGCCCAAGAAAGGACGACATTATTCCATTTCTGTTTGATAAAAACCGGGTTTCTTTTATGTTTGGTGCAGACGATCTACTAATTGGCCAGTTCTGTCCAAATTCTAAGAGCAATAGGAACCTGCTATCATGTCTGAAAGTTACTCATTGTTCATCGAGCGGGATTGGAGATGCCCTGCTGTACAATGTACTTTTTCTACCGATCAGAGTTATGACACCAGCAGCATTTCCAGCGCCCTTAAAATACAACTCCATACGATGCAACGCTTGAAGGCACAGCTAAACAAAGTTTCCGGCCACAGTTGTTGTATTTGGTGAAGTTTCATGTGAGGACCACATAATGCGACCACACTTCTTCGAATACGGTTCGAAAGTTAACATCTAAGAGTGCCTGGATGTGCTGAAGAGTTTTGTGATAACCTGCTACAGTCAAGTGGCTGCTGGAAAATCTTAGGTGTGGCAGCAAGAATCGGCGCTTACCCTCGTCCAAACAAACCCAGTTAGGCTTCAGAAAGAGTAATACATTTGTACCTTTCTCTCATTGCCCCTTTCTACCCCTGACTTGAATCCGATAAACTACTTCGTTTGGTTATATGCTGAGAACATCACCACAACACTAAAGCCAGCCTGATCCACGCCATTCGTCGAGTATTTGCTGAGATCCCGCCGACGATTGTTGCAAATAAATGTTTCCGAGTTCCGGGTCTATGTTCACGCGGTGTAAATGCAGCTACAATGACTTCATGTAAGCTCTGAAATTTGGTAGGTAAACATTATTCAAAACACTGATTTCAAAATATTACATGGAAGCCAAGCAATAGACGATATACATCCAAATAAGTTCTAACGACAATATCAAAGAGCAATGTATTTCTTCATTTAATAAATCATAAATGTGATATTACTAAATCGTGAAGTAAATCCAGAAACCACCAGAAAAAATAAATTAGGTATGGAAAAATCTTTACAGATAAAACTTCCTAGGCAAGTAAAATAAGATGTGCAATTGATACGTTAGCTGCCAACTTAAAATAACTTGAATTAATTAAATATAGCTTAAAATAATAATACATAAGATTGATATTATCAAAACTATGATCTTACATTTAATTAAGTTCGTTTGAAATCAGCAGAGTATTTTTTTACATTTGCTTTTGGTATTTTAATGAAGATAGGATTTTTATTTTTCTTACGGTTATGATTGTAATTCATTTTAATCAAACTCATCTCTGTTAGTTCGATGAATTTCCATCAAATTGGAAAATCCGCTACACATTTTCCTTGTAATGACATTCATCCTCCATTTTTACTTGACAATTTTCTATCTTCTGTTGTATACACATGACCTATTTTCTCTTTTCTCTCATAAGTTTTTTTTTCTGATTATGCTCTGTGAATTGGAGGGAATGATATAGCAATGATGAATCTTACATAATGTTGAATAATCCAGATACCCGGGGAGTGACATTAAACGAAAAGTCGATCGATCCCAATTTTGGATAACAAAGTCCGGGAGAAGAGGGCAAATAAAAGTCGGCCACGTCTGTATTAAAGATCTGGGAGATGACGTGAAAGGAGAGCCAAAGTTTAAGACGCAAAATTCGTGATCAGCGAGGGTCCACATTTTTGAGAAACAATACAAATTGAAGTGTCGTCGTCATCGGGGCAAAATATATAAGGATAAAGAAAAGGGAGAAACGAAGTCGAGACAGGTTAACGAGAAGGTGCTAGCAACACATTATATATCACCACTTCAAACAACCCCGTCACGCACGTTATGATACTTTATGATGATGTGTTTTTCGATGTCGCCAAGGAATATATAAATCAAAATATTACAAAAATGTTTTTTTAGAAATGAAATGGACTTAAATATCATTTGACGATTAGGCTATCAGAGAAATATAAAACACCAGTTTTGGCGTCGATATTTTTTACTGTGTTCTCCCTCTTGAAAAGAGTTTATATATATATATATATATATATATATATATATATATATATATATATATATATATATATATATATATATATATATATAAACAATTGATATGTATATATATGTATGTGTGTGAGAGAGGGAGTGTGTGTGCGTGTTTGGTCGTATATAAAAATATTGCGTTATTGTGCATGCAGTGACACGATAAAAAACGAAAAACTCAAATTTCGATAAAAATTAATGATTTTTCTTTTGTATTTTCTTATAAATATTATTGTGATTATTTTTATTTCCACATTGTTGTTTTTCTATTTGCATACTGTTGGAAATACCATGATTTAAAAATAATAGCAATAAAATAGAGCAATAATTCTTTCAAAGTTTCGTCCAGAGATTACCCGCAGAATTAAGAAATGCGGTACAAGGATATTCGAAGGTTCTACGGGGGGAATACATTCTAAGGAATATAAGACTTTTAGAACATAGAACGGGCGGTGGATATAAGGTGTGGTTTGAAGATAGAGAAAAGTATTTTAGTAAGAGTTGCGGATTAAGGAGAATGGCAGGCAGCACTTTTGACCACTAAAAGTCAAGTCGGTCTATTTGTAAACGGATTAATGTAAAATAATGAAAGTTTAAAATGGTTAAAATAAAAAAAATGTCCTTTGAAGAATATTTCGGGATTGTGGTAAATCCCAATAAGTATATAGTAGAAGTAGCGAATATGAGGTAGGGTAGAGCAATAAGAATTCAAGATTATATCTAAAGAATAGTGCACGTAGCAGCAGGGGCTTATAGTACGATCTATGCATGTAATGCATTAATTAAAAAACAAATTCCAGGAGTTTTTATAGAAGGTCTCAGAGATAAAAGGGGTTAAATGAGGGGCGCAGTTCCCACTCTTCAAGCAGCTCATCAGAAAGCCTTAGTAGAAGTAAGATAAAAGATCCGGCTTGATGCAATCCATGAATGTGAAGACGAACGCATAGAGTTTTGTACCACTAGATGGAGAATTCGTTCAAGCAGTTCCATAAATACGATGAGAGAGGGAGAAGAGAGAACGAAGCAGAAAATAGGGGACTAGTATATAAAACTAGGAAGAAGTAAAGAGGTTGGCAGGTCATAAAGTGCTTCTGCTCGGGTGAAGAGGGTCACATGTAGAGAAACTCTAAGTGACGTATCCAAGGAAATGGAAGCGCCTTGTTCATACGAGGCCCGACAAACGGAACAAGAAGTTACCGAGGCACGTGTTCGTTTGGCAACTTGGGTACAACAAATTCTATTACAATTAGATTTTAAGAAAAAATTATCGAGCTCTGATGGATACGGGGAAGAGGTTTCGGTTATAAATAATAGTGTTTTCAATGCACTGAGACAGGGGCCTGAACTTATAAAAAAAGTAGTAAATTTAAGAACAGCAAATGCGTCTCTATTAAGTGTGGAAGGTCTGACCCGATTAAGGATAGGAATAGAAGGCCAGTCCACAAAGCTGATTTTTTTTCTCATGGAAAATCTTCTAAAACACATACATCGTTATGGCTCTATACGACCGGCGATTTATAAAAAGCATTTCCAATACCACCAAGCCGTTAGTATAGTTTACGAGGAGACATGCGTGTTTTCAATGGGATGATGCATGTCAGTTCGTCTCACACAGCCTAAAAGCAAAGCTCAAAGACATGATAACACTTGCATATCCCGATTCTGATAAGAACTACAGGTTGTATAAAGATGCGTCCGATCATTCAATTAGGGCATGTTTCAAAAATGGTCTATGATCCGAGAGAGGGTAAATATGTTGAAAAACCGATCTATTTTTATCTCATGAACTAAGTTACACTAAGATTAGTGAGCTACGATAGAAAATAACGCATGTGTGATACACTATGCCCTTAATAACTTTAACCATCACTTGCACAGTGCAACGTTCAGCATCTACACAGATCACATCCTCCTAGAATAATTGTTGAACTAACTGATGCTAAAAAGAAAATACGGACATGGTCTTTAAGTATGGCTGGTTACAATATACAATACCTGACCAGTGAAGGGCATGTTAGTACGGATCTCTTTTCATGCGCTATGGATTCGGCCAGGACAATGGTGATCACCCGGTAAGGATAGATAATAAGAACCTCAAAGTAATAGTAAAGTAGAAAGATTCTATAGAACGATATATGACGTCTTAGCCAAGAAGTTAGGGAACAACGAATATTCATGGGATGTTTGCATCAATCAGATGTTAGGCTTCCATCTGGGCGAAACGATAAAGTGGTCACCATAATACTTGCTTTACGACAGATATGTTATTCTGCCATTGGCTTGTAGTGAGCATCACGAAATCGCTCTACAAGCGATGTATCGGACCTTTACTTCAGTTAGAAATAACATTACGGAGGACTCGATAAAAATGTTAAGTAATTCAATTGAAAAAAAAAAACGATAAACTTCAAGATTGGTGACTTATTTTCTAAAAAACTACCAAAAAGGAGGTAAATAAGATGCACAATGGAAGCCGTACTATATTTTTGTTGGCGTCCTTCCGTCTAGATAGACGATTGAGAATCCCGCCTTAAGGTTTTCAGGAGTGGTGACGACTGTTGCTGTGATTGAGCAGACCGATGCGGGAGCAGCAGATTCTGTTGCAGTTCCGGCAAAGATACCCTTTGTCATGTCCTGCCGATGCTGCTGATGATGCTTTCCTTTTGCGCCTGCCTCTCTACTCCTCCCACTGTTCCTCGCTTCTCTCCTCGCTCAGGCGGACACATTTATGGACTTTACCCTTCTAGGAGTCACGGTCCGCTGCATAGCATGCAACGTAAACAGGGTTGCTTTTGCCGAATTTTAAGTCCCTTTTGCACACATCCTTAAATCTGAGGAGTATTCTACCGGTTGGTCTACTGCCAGCAAAGAGCTTGCCATACAGGATGTCTTTGAGGATTTGACCATTCTCCACACGACCGACGTGCACCAGTCAGCGCAGACGTTTCTGGGAGAGGAGGGAAACATGTGTGGAAGATTTGCTTTGGCAAGAACGTCTTTGTTGGGAACGCGGTCTTATCATGTAATGCCTAAGATCTTTTTTAGATTGCGCAGATGGAAGTCTGTGCTCTTGATAGTTGTAAAGAGTCCATGTATCACTGCAGTAGGGTAATATGCTGAGGACACAGGCTTGATATATCCTCATATTTGTGTTTATGGTCAGCATGTTCTTACTCTACCTCTCTTTGTCAGGCGGGCCATAGCTGTTGCCGCTTTCCTAATGAGGGTGTTTAGCTCAGCGTTCAGTTAGAGGTTGTTGGAAATAATGGAGCCTAGATAGCTGACGTCGTTCACCACCTCCAGTGTATGATCGCCAATGGATATGTAGGGGACGTTGCTGACATCTTGAGCAATGATATTTTTTTCTTGAGGCTTATTGTCAGACCAAACTCGTTGCAAGCATGGGCGAAGCGAAGCGCTCAATTAATTGTTGAAGGGCTTCCTCAGTATGGTCCGCTAATGCTTCATCATCTGCGAACAGCATTTCCCTGATGAGGGGCATGCGGACTTTAGTTTTAGTACGTAGACGGGCCAGGTTAAAAAGGCGTCCATCTCCTCTTCTGCGAATATAGAAGCCAACTTCAATTTCATGAAAAGTGTATAGTAGTGGAAGTGAGAAGATATGCCAAAAATAGTTGGAGCAAGAATACAACCCTATTTCACACCACCATGATGGGAAAAGAGTTTGAAAGTCATCCATTGAATTTTACGGAGCCCTTAATGTCTTCATGAAAAGAGGTTATCATTCTCAGAAGTTGGGGGGGATCTATATTTTGTAGTGTCACAAAGAGGCCGCTCCCACTAACTAGGTCAAATGTCTTTGTGAGATCAATAAAAGCGAGGTACAGTTGTTTCCTCTGCTCTCGAAATTTCTCATTGTTGTTGAGACGCCTACTAATTAACATAGGCGGGTTAGTGAGCTATATAAAGGTATCAATCACCAATACCGGGGGAGTTCGGCAACCTACAGGTCCAATAGGCAAGACGCCTATATTGCCTCCAGTAAGACATGTAACACGCCACCTGCCGGAATATATCCAATTGAAGTATACCTGAAGACATGTAAATATGTATATAACTTTTCTTCCTAATATATTATTGATTACCTTTACTTTCGTATTCCTGTTAATATTTGTGTAGACACAACACTCATGTAGTTGTCGTAAGGAGAAAACAATGTCAATAGTTGGCCTTTCTGCTCTAAAACTGAATTGCGCCTCTGGGGAAACTCTCTCTTCAAGTGACTGGAGTCTTTTCAAGAAAACACGAGCAAAAACTTTTCCGACAACGCTGAGCAGAGGGATGGCACGGTAATTATTACAATCACCGCGATCACCATTATTTTTGTAAAGCGTTGTAATGTTGATGACACGCATGTTTTGTGGAACCGAGCCCTCTTCCCAACATTGAAGCAGAAGTTGATAGAGATGATCAAGGAAAACTGTATTTTTGCGGGTCTTGATGATTTCAGGTGGAATGGCATCACTAACTGGAGCTTTACCACTAGCAAGGGCGTTAATGGCTTCAGTGAGTACGTTAGGTGAATTATCCAGCTCACCCATGGATGGCAGGGTTTGTATGCCTCCAATTGCTGCGTCATTGACGATATTCTTATGTGAGTATACCTGTTTAGAGTATTCAACCCGTCTCTCCATTTGCTTTCCGCAGTTTGTGATGATGTTGCCTGAGTCTGATTTCAGTGGTGCAGTCTTAACTATACTTGGGCCGAAGGCCACCTTCAGTCCCGCCTACATCCCACGAACGTTTCCGCAGTCAGCAGAAAGTTGGATGCTGCTACATAGGTTCAGCCAGTATTTGTTAGCGCAGCATCTGGCAGTCTTTTGGGCTTCACTTTTGGCCTTCCTGATTGCAGCGAGTGTCTTCTCAGAAGGATCTCTTTTATACTCAAGCAGCGCAACGTGTTTAGCTGAGATAACTGGCTCTAATTCAGTGATTCCCTCTTCCAACTAGTCTGGATTCTTCTTTTCCTGTTTGCCAAAGGTGTCCATAGCAGAGTTGTAGAATGGCCTCACGAATGTGCCCACACCCCTCCTCCGCTGTATTGGTTGGACAGTCTTTTAAGGCTTCCTGGTGTGAGACTTCAAAGCGCGCATAAGCGTTGACAAAGCAAGTGAAGGCTATATTTATGCGAGGTCGTCCTTTTTGTTTATTTTTGTGGATTTTTTTGGTTTGATACAGACTTTAGCTGCAACTAGCGGGTGGTCAATATTGCAGTCTGCACTGTGGTAGTTGCGGATATCCTGGACATAATTCAGCGAATTTATTCTGGTAATGATGAGATCTATTTTGTGCCATTGACGGGACCTAGGGTGCGCCAAGACACTCTGTGATATGGTTTTGTTTAGGAAAATATATTTGTGATGCATAAGTCATTGAATGTGCAGAGCTCGAGAAGTCTCTGGCCATTTTCATTCACCTTGCTGAAGCCAAAATGACCGATGCAACAAGGTCAGGAGTCATGGTCGGCTCCGATAGGGCATTGGAATCACTGAGGAAGTATAGTTTATCTGAGACAGGAATGTCTTTATGGTGCTCTCCAGCTCCTCATAGAGCTCGTCCTTTACCTTAGCACTAGAGTTGGGAGTGGGAGCCTAGATACTCAGGGTATTCACTGGGCATCATTCGCTGGAACGAGGCATGGGGAGGTTTCTTGGCGTGCCTTTGGATGGAAGTTCAACTGCGGACACTAGGCTGTTCTTCACTGCCAGTCCAACACCGTGTGGGTGTGGCTTCTCTGGTTCCTTATCTTGCCAGAAAAAAAGTGTAATCCTGTTCTCTGATGCTGCTACTATCTCTGAGTGTCGTCTCTTGCAAGGGTGCAATGTCAATGTTGAGCCTCTGTAACTTGCGGTTTATTATAGCTGTCTTTCTTGCGTCGTCAATTTGCTGGAGATCAGTGAGAGTCGAAGACACATGGTCCTAACATTCCAAATTGCTCGTCAAAGCGCTGGCGGCCTTGAAAACTTTAAAGATTTGGTTTCAGTTTTTGCAGGTGCACAGTTTATGATCTGCTTATCAGATTTTGTCCTAGGTCCATCACCCAATGAAGCAAACATACCGTGGCGAGTCAACATCGGAGACAACCCGTAGCGCTCAAGCTTACGCCAATATGCTCAAGACTTATAACCACGTAACTGCTGTCCCAAGTGTTATTTCTCTCGCTGGAGCAGCGACAATGAAGAGTCCTCTGCAGGACGCGAGCCTGGGTAAAATATATGGGAGTCCTAATTTGCCTAGTACTTAAGACTCACCTCTCTACCTCACTAGTGTGTTCCAAAGGAAAGCAGAGCAGTACGTTTGGCACAAGTTTGGTTGCAGGAGTTGACAGAATCAGTTTTCACAGCACTCTGGTCCGCCTTCGGGTCTCAACTCCTTATTTGATAGGTTTACTTCCTTACACTTAACTGTTGGATCAGTAATCTCTTCCGCCCACTAGCGGTTGAAAAATTAGCAGCAGTTCCTCCGTTTAGATTAGTAAGGCAGTGTAAATATCACCCTATCAGGTGGTTTAGCCCGCCAGCTGAAGCGGTGTACCCGGGCGTGACGCTTGGAGTAAGCACGTGAGAGATTAGATGGTGGATGGAGTCCAGTGTCACTCATCTGCCCTAAAAGGTAAGACACTGCATGCCAAGCTGCCAAAGGTACTACCTCTATGCAGCGCCTCCTACACCGTATGTAGAAATAGAAAAAAGGTCATGTTACGTAAAAAATTAGAGATAATTTAACAGGCTCTATAACGAATGCACATGCGAACATTTCAGGGTAGCGTCTGTTGAGGAGTGGGATATCCTCACTACAGAAAAACCGTTAAGCAAAATAGCATTTGCTACTCCAAGGAATCTAGCGATTCAAACAGCGAATAAGTCGAGGAACAGACTTATTTTCCAATACAGAAGTGTCGACATCAAACGGAAAGTTCGGATTAGGAAGATCACTTACAGAAAAGTAGTTTCGCATAGGTTAACGGCACAAGAATCTATCGGCTTAGATATCCGTCGCTTGCGTCAGGTGCGGGTGCAGTAAAAGAAATAGGACAAGAGCGGAGAGAGGAAGAGTAAAAAGAGATAATAAAATAGGTAGTTGATTAGAATGGATAGGGACCATATTCTGTTTTTAGTAAAGATAGGAAACTCAATCAACACTCAGTAAAAAAAGAAAAAAAAATTATTTTCCCGTCGGTCCATTCACGAATAGTATGTGACATTGTAAAAACATGATTTAAATAAATTAACTCGAGCAGAAGTCTGCATAGGAAAATCAAATGCCATTTGCCCGATGCCAATTTAATAATTGGGACGCGGTTACCGTCGATGTTTAATGAACATGTATCGAGGCGTGTCCTGAACAAAAGTAAAATAAATACTTCGCACACAAAACACGTATTTTAAAATGAATTAGGAAAAGGTGCGATATGTAAAAAGAACCAACATGTATTATTGACAGAGACAATGTGAACAAGAACGAATGATAAAAACAATCACAACATAAGAGAGATAAAAGGAAAGGAATGCTAAATTCATCCAATGCAAATGTATATTTATAATTAGAATTGTTTCCAAATTTTTTAACGTTAATTTTGGTAACATGCCAATCTAATTATTTCTATTGTCGAAAGCAAAACTTGATTGCTCTTTTTGCCTAAATTTAAAAAAATGTTTCGAATTTCTAATGAAATTGTATTTGTTCTTTGTAGAAGTTTTTATCCTTCATATTTTGTGTTTTGAAAAATAAATAAGGTCTGAATTTGTTCTTTTTGAGGTTCGTACTTTCCGATTTAATTTTCATTTCATTTGTTTTTATTTTAACAGAAAACATATTCCAAGTACCGAAAAGTAAAGAAGAAAGAGAACATGACTCCTGAACAAGCAATTGTGCAACAAGAGATGTTTGTTTTTTCTTTCTCTTTGGTAAATTCAAGTTTATCCTATGTGATGGTGCATTTCAGTGATCGGGTAAGTTACTGTAAAATGAAATGCATATATATATATATATATATATATATATATATATATATATATATAATATTTTTTTACTATAATAATTAAATACCTACCTGTATCATCCTTTCGGGAATCTTCAGTGCATATATATATATATATATATATATATATATGTGTGTGTGTGTGTGTGTGTGTGTGTGTGTGTGTGTATGTATGTGTGTGTATACAGATAGATATATAGTAAGTTATAAATATATATGGCGTTTAAGCCACACTGAATATTCCGCGTTTAATCCACTAGCATAAGCCTGAACAATCCTTGAGTTGATGAAACGCGGAATTTTCAGTGTAGCTTAATCGCCATATATATTTATAACTTACAAACAAGCTCTACTTACGTTTTGAGCCCTGTTGAAGTAACTACTTAAGGTTTACGCATAAGTTTATACTTTCGTATAGTAATTTTGTGTGAGTATATGAAGTAGTTAAATATATATATATATATATATATATATATATATATATATATATATATATATATATATTATTTAGCCGGTGAGGTCTGTGTTACACACTCCGATTATTTTTCATCCAATTAGCAACCACGCTACACGCTTGCCTTCTCAATTTTATCCTTAATTTTTACATGATTTTTTTCTTTACTTATGCTGTATACACATGATCTATTTTCTTTTCTTTCATAAGAATCTTTTTTGTGTACATGTTCTCAGGGTCGGACGGAATGTTATAGCAACGGTCAGTCGCACATTACTCTAAACTCTAGAAAACTGCAAAGTAGGATACTCCTAATTTGATGTTTGTTTTTTAATCCGGATTAAGCTTACTAGGCGGAGTTGTAGTATTTGGTTTGCGTTATTTTTTATACAAAAAAGGTAATAATGATTAGGACAAATTGATTTCATGCAACGGGATATCATGATGTTGTTGGGATAATTAGATTAAATTGGTTCACTCGGCAGCACGATATTGCCAAAGTTTAGTATCTTGGGACATCCAGACTTACCGAAAATAAATAAAAAGGATCTTATCTATTCAAGCGATCTATAATAAACCAAATCTCTCTGGAATGGAAACGATTAATCTTGAAAAGATTCACGTCGCAAAAGACTATTACTATGACTAACAAAAATAGTCTGACGACAAGCAAGAATTTTATGATTATATGTGGGGTAATTATATCAATGTCCATCTAAATGTCCACAAACAGAATGTCCAGCTAACACAATGTCCAGCTAACAGAATATCCAGCTAAATGCCCAGCAAACACAATATCCAGCTAACACAATGTCCAGCTAACACAAGTCTAGCTAACAAAATGTCCAGCTAACACACAAAAAAACACTCGTTCTGAATGCGTAAAATCTGGTTGTAGTGTCGTAAACAAGGATGTAAAAAAATAGAATCTCTGTCGGGATATTCGGATTGTCCTTTTGACTTCTGCCATCAACTAAGCAGGCAGAGAAACAAGATATCGTATTATAAGGATGACCTAACGAACTGTGATATAGGAATAGACTGACACAAGGTATACAGTGATGATTATGCGTAAATCAGTTGGGGATGAAGCTGTGCGGAATTCTAAAACGAACTTTCTTGAATTACAGCCTAATTCAAAATATCGCTGTTTTCAGAACGTCTAATATTACTCCATTTAAGAATATCGATCGGCTTTTTTTGAATAGGTTCATTAGTGATGATCAACACTGGTTTAGTTTAAATTGGACAGAATAGATATACGTGGTCTGTATGTGAAACGGTGTGCGTATTTTTACATACATAAGCGAAGATAAACATGGAAAAACTTTCTTTTAAACTCACGTTTCTCGTGCTTTTTGTATTAAAAAGGTGTCTTGTTGTTGCCTGAGGAAATATGTATTCACATAGTGTTGCTTAGCTTTTAGATGTTTGTATAAAAAGGAAAGAAATCTGAACATTGTTTGAGCAGAAATTGCTATATCATTTTTCCTATTATTCTTGTAGATTCTAAACTCATATTTATACGAACAATTCGAAATAATTGTTCCAAGTTTGATTGGAAAATATAATAAAAGTAAAAATTTAACAAGTTTGTATGTATGTATGTATGTATATATATATATATATATATATATATATATATGTATATATATATATATATATATATATAGGGGGCGCGTGTGTGTGCGTGTGTGTATGAGTTGTCTGTATGATATACGCATATGTATATGCGTGTTTTGTCTTTTTCTCTATCTGATTATCTCTTTTTTCAACTAGTTATTATAAGCTGATCCGGCTGAAGTTCTGTCTGTTTGGTAAGAAAGTTTTTGCGGTTTTTAACTTTTAAATTCAGATAAACATATCTCGGCTCCAACAAAAATGTATTGATCGAAAAATGCACGATCAGACTCCACACATATTTGCCAACGCAAAACAAGTGTATTTATGCCCGTAACGTAAAAAATGTGTTTAATGACAGTGAAGTTCCTGAAGCCGTGTTTGATATCGCTTAGATTTTTGAAGCATTTCTCACGTACAAATTTGTCGAGAGGCTTTTAAAATGAAGGTAGGTGAGAGGTCTGCAAAATATGCTTGATGATACAAGAGTTTGGTAGACCAATTCTGTCAACTTTTATAGGGTTGCTTTAGCAAAATACAATCGGGTATTGCAAAGAAAAATAATTGTTTTTATCTGTTAACTAATGGTGGATGTTCTCGAAGTTTCTTATGAATTTAGTCCATTTGGTGACAGTAATTATCTGGCATAATGGTTTTGCCTGGATTAAAACAAAACCTGTAACGTTTCCCAATAAATAAATTGATGCTTATTGTTGTGTCTGTATCAATAACAACACGAACGCAGAAAGTAATGGTAAAACAAATATATTAAAACGGGAAGCTAATACAGATTTACAGAGGTGCAGTTGTACTGCAGTTGGAAGATTGTGCGGCAGAGGGCGTGTAAAGTCTTTCATGGAGCAACAGGCACATGCGTCTTGCCTATCCGGCGTTCGAACACAGCTCCCCCGTCTTACTTTATCTTTAGCCTGTTCACCTACGTATGCTAATTAGACGGCGTCTCCACAACATCCCCTCCCAAGATTTGAAGTCATGTAGATTTCAATATATTTTCCTTTTGGAGTTCATTATCATTGTGTCTATAGCCTTTCTTTTCCTTCCCGATCTCTTTGTCTCGGGCATGGTTTGTGGAGGTTCAATATTAAACGTTTCGTCTACAATATCAATTGGATATTCCTGTTCCTCAGGTTTGTCATGTTCGTTCTCCTTCCTATGACGTTTTCTCAATTGATTTTGGTGTCTTTTGTGTATCCCTTTTGGACCTTTCATCATGTAAACCAAGTCGCCGATACGTTTATCTACCGTACCAGACTCCCAATATGAGATAATTTGTTTAAAACATTTAAAATATACCTGATCACCAGGTGTAAACCTTTTACGTAATGTGTGAGTCGTTTTATATACGACTGCTTGCTTTGGTATTAATTTATCAAATGGTGATTTTATTTTTATCGCAAACATTAATTCTGTTGGTGATAATTTTGACGGTGTATTTGGGTTCTCAGTTATCCTGTATATTTGCAGGAACTGTTGTAATGCTTTATCCGTCGGTGTCCCTATCGATTTTCTAAGGTCACGCTTTATCGCATCTACAAACCTTTCCGCTAATCCATTTGATCTAGCGTGGAACGGTGGTGTGGTTATATTGTTTACCTGAAACGATTCACAAACATCCTTGAAAACACTTGAAGTAAATTCTGCTCGGTTATCTGTGGCTACAATGTCTGGTACCACAAAACGTGCAGATATTTCATGCAGAAAACTTATTGTGTTATCTGTCGTTGGGTTTTTGACCCGCTTTACTTCCGGCCATCTGGAAAAACTATCTACTATGATTAGGTAGTATTGTCCCTCGATCGGTCCAGCAAAGTTTAGATGAATGCGTGACCATGGATGGTCAGTTTTTTCCAAGGTTTATGAACTATCGGTGGTGCCTAAGCGGCGAACGTACAACCTTTACATTTGTTTACTGTTAATGCAATATCCACATCCATATTACGTCAGTAAACATAACTCCTCATAAGTGTCTTCATCCTATTTATACCCGGGTGTCATGTATGAAAATCACGTAAGATTTTTTTCTGCAAGGTTTTCGGTACAACCACTCTTTCACTATATAATAATACCTCATTGCATAAGGGAAATATACTTTGCGTTTTTCCGCCATTTCCCTTAATTTTTTTTATGTCTTTGATGACGTTGTCATTTTCAGCCTCCCTTTTTATATCGGTAAACGTGACTGGCAATATTCTTATTATAGTCGCAACCGTCTTTTTCCTTATAATTGGAACGAATAGCTGCAATTACTGACTCTTCAAGGGGTTCATCCCTTTTCGATGTAAGCTTTGACAATCCATCCGCATGACCTATTTTTCCCGAACGTAGATGTTTTATTTGAAAATCATAATTTAGCAAGATCGTTCCCCAACGGAGTAACCGATTTGCCGTATATACTGGTAAGCCCTTTTTTAGCCGAAAATAGTCACTAAGGTCTTGCGGTCTGTTTCCAGTATAAAATCTGTCCCGCACAGATAACGGTGGAATTTCGTCACCGCGAAAATAATGCTTAATGCTTCCTTTTCTATTTAAGTTTAAGTTTATCTGACAGAGTTAGGGCCCTAGAAGCGTGCGCTATAGGTGTCTTCGTTCCATCTGGCATGATATGCTGTATACATGCTCCTATATCATATGAGCTCGCGTCACTCGCAACCTGTATTTGTAATTTTGGGTCGTAATAAGTTAAGGATAAATCTGACGTCAAAGTCTTTTTAATTTGCTCAAATGAGTCTTGACATTCTTTTGTCCATGTCCATGGTGTTTCATTCTTTAATAGTTAGTTCAGCGGAGCTCTTACGTCGTGCATTCCTTTGATAAATGCTTGGTAGTAGTTCGCGAGACCTAAGTAGCTTTGTAAAATCGTCACGTTATGTGGTTCTGGCATGTTCCTAATTGCTATCGCTCTTTCTGGATCAGGGCGTCGACCATCTTTACTTATTATTTGTCCTAAATACTTGATTTCGTCTAGACAAAACACACATTTGTTTTCTTTCACCTTGAATCCGTACTCGTTTATTTTTGTGAACACTTGTTTTAAATGCTCTATATGTTCACTTATGGACGCGCTCCTTATGATTATGTCATCCAGGTATGCACAAGCACAATCTAAACCGTTCAGCATTGTGTCAATTGCTTACTGGAATATCGCAAGCGACTTTTATCCCGAACGGTAATCGGTTATACTTGAATAGCCCTTTGTGTGTGTTAATGCATAAAATCTTTTAGCATTTTTCTTCTATCGCAATTTGCAAATAGGCGTCGGACAAATCTACTTTTGAAAAAATTTTCCCACCATTTAGTTTGGCAAAAATCTCTTCCGGGCTTGGTAAAGGGTAATGGTGATCTTGTAGCATATTATTTAACCCGGTTGAAAAGTCTCCACAGACTCAATTTTTTTTCCGATTTCTTCTTTACGTACACTGTAGGCGCTGCCCAAACGCTAGTTTCGATTTTCGATAAAATGGCCGTTCTTTCAAGTCTGTCTAATTCGCTATCTATTTTGTCTAATCCGGCGAACGACACATTCCGTGTTTTCTAAAATACTGGTGTTGCATCCCTTTTTAGCTCGAACGAAGCTTTAAATTTATTGCATCTTCCCAGTCCCGTAGTAAATATTTCTGGAAATTCATTCTTTAGTTCATTTTTAATATTTTCTGAGGTTATGGTGCAGCTAGTTATTTTTTTACAAAAAGCGTTCATCGGTTTATCCCAAATGTTGAATTTTTCAATAAAATATGTCCCCAATAAATTCTCGCTTTCTTTAATTACGATTTCTTCGTCGTGCTATTTAAATGTCGGACGACTTCCCCTTCGAATTTGATTTCGTCTCCTGTCACCGTTATTGCACCCTTACCTGACTTTTTCAGATCGGTTTATCCAGTTTTTTCCAAGTTCTAACGTTTATTACCGAACCAATCTGCTCCAGAATCAAGTTGAAATTTTATTTGTTTGCCGAAAGTATTAACCAACACATATTTTCGTAAATTGTCTTTCTCTTTGTCGTTTGTTCTCATTTGGTGTATTCTATATTTTGTTCTGCAACAAATACTCTTATGTCCGATTTTGTCGCAATTGAAGCATCTGATATTTTTGTAAGTACAATCCTTCCCCAATGTTTTTCATCACATCTTCCGCAATTATTACTTGGTCCAATTTTTTTTATAGTTCCTTTGACTTGAATTGTAATTTCGTTTTCTGTAATTAGAGTTTGAGTATTTATAACTCGCGTAATCTTTTGGATTTTTACGAGTCTCACACTTTCTTTGCCCTGCGTTTCTGCCAGATTTTTAATCTTCCTTATGTACGACACTCATGCTTCTTCTATATCTCTGGAGTATTTTAGTGATACTGGCCTTTGACAATCTTCTGCTAACTTTTGCCGTGTCAGACCTTGTTCTGCCTCTAATTTTGAGAGAACGCGTCTTCGGATCTCTGAATGATTTGTAGAAACTAGCCCCTGTGCAAAAATTAAACATTTGAAGTCGTTCACCGTAAGTTCCGATAATTTAACATTGTCGCAGTGTTTATTCACTACTGACACATATGTTAGTTAGTCCTGCTCCTCCGTTTTCTTAAGGTTCATACACGACCATGTCTTGTGAAAAAGAGACATGTTAGGTCCGCATAACTCCTAAAGAAGTTTTACGGTCTCAGCGAAATTTAACTGATTCGTTCTCCTTCGCAATATGAAATCAACAAATTTGCAATGTTCACTGGTACCAAGCTTTCGAAGTAATAAACTTACTTTCTTTGCGTTTGACCAGCTTTCGCAATCTGTTTCGAAAATATCTTCATACCTCTTGAAGTATGCCTCAAAAGGTTTACCCTCTTCCGGTAGGTACGTGAACACATCTATGCTATTCACAATTGTTGCGTTGGAAAAAGTCGTGTTGCTTTCCTGTGCAGAATTAGTCGTTAATCTTTCCAACAAATCTTTTTGACCAAGTTGCATTTGCTCTATACATTTAAGAAGCCGTTCATTCTGTCTTTCGAATCTTTCTTATTGTCTTTCGTCTCTTGCTTGTAGTTCTTTCTTCTGTAATTCGTCTCTTTCTTGTAGTTCTTTTTCTGTAATTCATCTATTTCTTGTTGTCTTTCGTTTCTTTCTTGTTGACACCTTCTCTGTACTCCGTCTCTTTATTGTTGACGCATTTACATTTCCGCGAATAACTTGATAATATTCTCCATTTTGTTTTTCAAATTAGTAAATCAGTCACTTTTACAACTTCCTTTCTTTAAGAACTACGGACAACCGATTCCTTTTGTTACGTTATTAATTACGTACAAGAAAGAAAAAAAATCCCTTCTTAGTACACTGAGAAAAAAACACTTTTTCTTTCAAAACAGTCTACCTAAATAAGTTCACGGTATCCTAGCGAAACACTTTTTTTGTGTGCGTGCACTTTGCAGAAAGGGTTACTGTAACTTTCAAGTTTTTTTTCGTAGGCACTTTGAAATAAAGTGATTGCTGTTTTTTTTTTCAAGTCTCCCGGGTATTGAATTTCCTTTTTAAGTAGTCACAAAAAAAATCTTGGTGTTTTGCAAGTATCCAGCGCCTGAATATCGCGTTCGACAATTTCGTAGTTGCTGCGTTTTAAACATTGAATTCCCGAGTGAATTTTTTTCAACCTTTGACGAGTAAGTATTTCCCGAATACCACTGTTGAGTTTGATGGTGTATTTTCTCATGCGTAAATCGTTTTTCGAAATCCTGTCGTCACTGTTGTGTCTGTATTAATAACAACACGAACGCAGAAAGTAAAGGTAAAACAAATGTATTAAGATGAAAAAATAATACATATTTATAAAGGTGAAGTTGTACTGTAGTTGGAAGATTGTCCGGCAGAGGGCGTTTAAAGTCTTTCATGGAGCAACCGGCACATGCGTCTTGCCTATCCGGCGTTCGAACACAGCTCTCCGGTTTTGCTGACTTGATACCTTTATCTATAACTTATTCACCCACATATTCTAATTAGTAGGCGTCTCCACAACACTTATTAAAGCTCACTATGCTGTCCGCAGAACTTAATATGTTGTATTAATCGTTTAGACACTGAGCTATATACTTTTGCACACAACTCAACAGTACTTGATCTATAGCAAAATGATGAAATGGATTTTAGCTAAGGAGACATCGTTTTTCATACCGATTAATAGAAAAACATTGCGATGGGTCAAATCTGATGAAATCTGATATAGGTGTTTTTAGTGGATCATGCAGAAAAAATGGACATTGCCTCTTCTCTCGTGGATGTGCAATCATATATTTTGCACTTTTTCTTTCGTAAATGACTTCGGTTTTAAATCACTACCGATTAAAGATCGTATATTTTCTAGTAAAGTCTGACATAACGTTCGATGTCTAATTAAATAGCACTTAGTCTTGTATGTTAGAAAACTTTTATTTCAGTTATTCAACAGAAAAGGTGGTTTCTTTTAACTATATTAAGTCGTAGTGCAGATTTGTCTCGAACACACGGGTGGTAAATATTAAAAATGAACCAGCACTAGGCTTGTTAAAAACATTAGTTTAATTAGTAATTCATTTTAAGAAATAGATGATATAAGATTAAATACCCTTGAAATTTCTTGTGAGGATTAGCATCGTTTTGTAACAAAAATTGGATGATATACATCATTAAGAGAAGTTGTAATTTGGTATGATTGCCTAATAAGTAATTACTATAAGTCAACA
Organism: Euprymna scolopes; assembly: GCF_053919585.1. Classification (NCBI taxonomy): domain Eukaryota; kingdom Metazoa; phylum Mollusca; class Cephalopoda; order Sepiida; family Sepiolidae; genus Euprymna; species Euprymna scolopes. Next base: position 58,223,909 of record NC_136487.1, read on the forward strand.
ATCTTTTTCGGCTACTCAAAAAGTTCGATCATCCAAATACTGAATTAAAATTGTTTCAGATCGGTCCCAGGTCATTATATTTACACGCGAAAAACAACAGTATCTTCCTCTCTTATTCAGACAAAGCAAAACTCTTATTTTTTATGGCTTTATAGGAATCAGTAGGTAAAATCCTACGTAACTAACTAAGAAAAAGTGGAATAAAAAACTAAAGCCTTTACAATCGACGCGAGTAGAGTTCATCAATTCCCCCCCATCAGTTTCAGTTCGATAGTAAATTATACACCGAAGCGAAATGCAGCAAGAAAACATTTTTTTACATTTATAAGCCTGAAATATGCGGGTATTAAAATTATTATATATATATATATATATATATATATATAGAGAGAGAGAGAGAGAGAGAGAGAGAGAGAGAGAGAGCAACAGCGATAAAGAGATTGATAGGTAGAAATATAGATATCATACACAGATACGCATACACACATATACACACATATATATATATACATTGAAAGAGATGGAAATAGATATTATACATATATAGATATATACATGTATGAAATCCATGAGAATTAAGCTAAACAGAACCATCTGCATGTAATTCTCATGAGAGATACTTTTTAGATTATATATATATGTGTTTGTGTGTTTGTGTGTGTGTCTGTGTGTGTGTTATGCATGTGTGTACTAGTAGTAGTAGATATTTAGAAGGCTATCACAATGCTAGGAATGAGATATAGTCGGTGTTGATGAGAGAAGATGAAAACAAGTGGCGAGTTAGAAATCAGTAAGTACATACATATATGTCTATATATATATATATATATATATATATATATATATATATATATATATATACATATATTTATTCAACTGTATAAAGTACAACTGTCTTATTTGTGATGCCTGTGGCAATATCCATTATATTCCGGGAAAAATACCCCTTTTCAAATATTGGATATGAAAGATCGATTCAAAGCATGTCGGATGAAGGAGCGATAAAAATGAATTTTTAATTAAATTATATTATCATATTACCATATATCTGTGTTCTAATAATCATTTTAACACAATAAGCTAAAACATACGTGCTGACTTACTGTTTACAATTTACAATTTTTAAAGTTTGCTTAATGTCTTGAATCGTATTAATTTTAAAATGTAGTCTGCACAGAAAAATTATTATATGGCAAATTTCTTTAATACTGGCATCGTCTTTGTCGTTGTAGGCTTAAAAATACGATTGCTTAAAAAGATCTGGTTCCATTTTCAAAACTGAGAAAACAATAATAGTAATAATAATAATGCAAATTAAAAAAGTAATAAAAATTACAGAACATAATTAAAATTTAAATTAGATTACATTACTAGCTGCAGAAATATACTGACGTCTTTTTACATAACCATTCAAAACCGAATCGATTTTTTATTTTACATGACATGTCGGAAAATTGAAACGGATTATGAGCAGAGGCGAATTTCAGTGATTTTGCTTAATTTTGCTGATGCTAGAGTTATATATATATATATATATATATATATATATATATATATAAATAACTCAGTGGCTTATTACCATGATGACATAATTAAAGCGTGTGTATTTGCTAAAATATTCGATATTCAGATTAGCCTTAACTGCCATAAGGCTTTTCTCTATTTAACAGTGTGATGATATAATATGGTGTCCGACAAATAAAGGCCGATGTCAAATGTCCTTCGTAAACTAAGTGAATTCATTATACAATATAGCTTTTTAACCTTGTTAATTTGGCTTAGATTGCCGGAAAGTGATGAAACACTTGCATAAAGACCCTTCGGTACGTTCCTTGTGTCTTTAACGTGAACTCCAGCAATTGCTTTAAATGTGTGTTTTGAAATTTCAGAAAATACATTTTTATCAAATACCTAATTGAAATTAAAGCCGGTTATTGCTAAGGCTGTGACAACAGAATATTCCTTCCATTCTTTTGACTCTCAAGTATATATCCGACACAGGCACACTTACTCCACCGAAAACCACATCCGTCTATATAAAACATATAAGATATTAACGGATATATATTCAAGAGACAAAACAATGAAAAGCATATGCTGTTGTCACAGTCCTAGTGATTACTACTCCAAAAACGTTAGAACCATATTTCGTTGTCGGCTGCGGTTTCCTATCAGTCTTCTTCTGAAGTTGATGGCATTGTGGAAATAGTCTTTGACTAAATTGTCACTCGGGTGAGAACAGCATATTTATGTCCTTTTATTATATGTGTATATGATTTCAATTTGTATGTCTTGGAAATGTAATAAAACTTAGAGATTAATTATTAAGAATGTAAAATCTACGAAAAACTCAGCCAGTACTTTTCAAACAAACTAACTTTTTTAAAATACCTATTTCTATTGCATACTTTTTATACGTTACAGAAGAATTTAAGTAATCGTTTTTCAATCGTTTTAGATAGGTATTCTTCAATCATCCTGTAGTAAGTTTCAGGCTGTGTTTTGCTTTAGGGATATTTCGCATGTTTTTTATGGTGGTACATATGACTACGTACACTAATAATATCCTCTGAATAAGCGTGTTAATATTTATTGATTTGCTTCAATACATTTCGTTTTTATAGTTTTGCTTGAATATTTATAATCTCGTGTTCATATTAGAGATGGCATGGATGTTATAATCCTCTTTAAGTAAATACTTAAATACAATAGCGATTCTTCACTGCACGTATTTCAGCTAACCTGTCTCGTTCATAAAAGTTTATGACAGTTTTAAGAATCCGATCATGTTCCCAATAATAACATAACCTTTGACAATGTAAAAGGAGTTATATAAAACAAAACTAATCATTCTTCTTGAATTCGATGCGATTAGAAAAAATAGTCCATTGATTTAAAACAAAGAACATTATTTTCATCTAAACAAAAGAGAGAACGCTTCAAAACATACTTTTTATAGGTTTGTGTATAAAATACCTATAGAAAGTTTACGGGGTCGAAAGAAAGAGTTGAAGCTGTCAAATCCAGACGAATGTTCTCTGGCAATTCTTTCCCTATTTGAGATTTGAATAAAACACATTGTTTCACAAGATCGCGACTGGGAAAAGAGGTCGAAAATGATTGATCTTATTTCATGTTATTGCAAGGAATTAATCGCAAACCATGTTAACTGATATTGAAAAATGATGGCATTATAAAAACACTTTAATGACCTTTTTGAATTGTTTGTACACAATTGAGACAAACAGATTAAACGAAAACCGAAGATAAATATGAGTACACTTATAATCTGATTTATGAATCAGATTGTATTAGCTCATAGTATTAGATCGTCCCCAGACATATAATCGAGATGTTAGTCAAATATAACGGAATTAGTTGTCTTAGACCCTACGTAGAGGGAATACATAGGTCATGCTATTTTACCTTGAAATAAAATACACTTAAAAAGAATTGCTAATTGTTAACTAGAAGGTTGAATTGTCGATACCTGACGTGTAAACAGCACCTAATACATGTATTACATCACAATATTCTCTCTAAATTACTATATAAGCCCGTCCGTCTCGGTCTGTGTACTGTCGTTTAATGATGACGCCGGCTGCTTCCTAAAGTAAAGCAAAATTCTCTGTTAATAAATAAACAATGATTAACAAATTGAACACATTAAAAGCCGGCGTTACTATTTATATAAATAAATGTAGTATATATCATCTTTAAAACTAATCATGCCTGTCGCCATTTTTTCAAAGTTCATTTCCCCCGAGACAAACTGCCGAAAAATTGGTCAAATGATTTCATTTTATGTGAATCATTCTTTTATAGGTTTATAACCAGTAAGGATAACTTCTAATAGGTAAAAATTAAAACGAATTGAAACTAGGCAGGCGTAAGTCAATTTAAATTGCCCTTGTATCCATGCGCAAATATACGTTTATACACTAAAGTAGATTCATTTTAAGTTTATTTAGGACAACGTTAATAGTAAGATGAAATGCTCGAGAACGAAATGTTTTGGCTCTGATTCTAGCTGATACAATCAGGATACGCTTGAATATGCTATTTTAATTCATGCAGATTACGTATTTATTATTAAGGAGACAATTCTCTATGGGTATTATATTTAATCTAAGAAATAGTAGTTAAATGACAACTAATATATATATTGTTTTTTTTATTTCGGATATGTTCGTATATTTACTTTATTTTATATATGCATGTATATATTTATTTATATATATTTATATGCAAAAATATATATAAGTAATATATTTATGCATATACATAATATTTATATATTTATATATTATGTAATTATATATAATATTAAGAACTAATAATGCACTTTGTATATTGTGGGTGTAATGATATTTTGAAAGTGGTGTTTAGATGTATCCAACTTCAAAGACGTACAGCGGAATGTATAATTTCCGAAATCTGACATAATCAAAAGCATGCTGGGTTATCTAATTGTAGAATTTTATATTAAAATGCAGAAATACGGCGCTATGATGTTGAGAAATTAACGGAATGTTTGTGATTAAAATTTGCTTATTTATAAATTTCTGTTGCGATTCAATTTCAGTATGAATTGATTTTTAAAGCGTTATCTTTTCTGCCGCTATTTCAGAGTTCAATGTACTTTGCTTGCGTATATTAGCATACTGCTTATATTAGCCATATTTTAGAAATTAGAATGAAATTAATTACATAAATAACAATGTTAAAAACATAGTGTCATTAGTTTATACAAAAGATTTACTGATGTCATTTTATGCAAAATACAGCCGACAAACACAACTTTTATCTGATATAGAATGATATATTGGTATAAGTTTAAAATTACAGTGTAAACTTCGTAAGTGTAATTATAGGAGAATAGTACGAAAGTTATTGCGAACCGCAATAGCAAAAAAATATTAGTTGTTCACAAAGACCAAGATATTTTTCAGCATGAAATGTGTCCCTTGCCACGCACCAGGAGAATAAAATCATCTCTTGTGAATGAAATGACCAACGCTTGGAAGATTGGAAAACTCCATCCTTGAGCTCAATAAAATTGAACTATTGCGGTGGGAATTGAAGAATCAAAATCTCGAAAGTTTAACAATAATGCTCACCGAACGTTGAGAGTTGTCAAGAAGAATAAAGGACTTTTTCACACTGAGCTAATTAGACCTTGTTCTATGTGATCCCTATATGATTGAAGCCATCATTAAAGCAAGTGGCAGCAATACTAATAACTTCTTTTATTGCCTGTTCATGTAATAACTAAAAAGGCACTATATGTCTGTTTTGTACATGCATAGATATAAAACAGATTGCTTCTATTATAACTAATAATGACGTATTTTTTCTTGATTCGCGTACTCAAGTAGATATATACTATTTACTATTGCTGATCAACTGGGACAGTTTACAAGTGACAGGCCGAGATTTTAGATCCTTTTACGCTAGTTTAGTTCGTCTTAATATAACCAGCCATTATCAAGGTAGGCGATACAATCTGGTAATTGTTTCTAGTTTTATGTTTGACTGAGAAGAAAGTACGTCGTTATTAAATGCCAAGAAAAATTTTACAGCCCATCGATCTCAATTTTATACTCGAAAAAATTTAATGTCAATTGGATGGTGGAATGCGTTAAGATTATTCATTTTGAGTTAAGAATTCTGATAAGCGGATAGTGACACACTACATCTCTTTTCCAAGAACTCTTGTAGCTGAACTAGTTCAGACCATATTGGCTTGTTATTTCTGTCAGACATTGCTATAATGCAGAAGTGAGGTCCTTCGAGACTGAGTAAACCAAGCTCTTATTATTATCTGTCCAGGCCTGCATTTTCAGTGCAACAGACCAGATGCTAAATATCATCCTGTCACGATACAGAAGGTTGAAAGTTTCTCGTAATGCAACGCTATTCCTTTAAAACTTCATTGCAGTCTTATAGTGCCACCAGATTGTACCGCGTATCTTGCGTGCTTGAGGTATTTTCTCAATAATTAAGCTGTTTTCATCAGTATGGTACTTTTTCATTGGTTCAATGCATTCTTATCTTCCGATTTTCCTATGATTTTTAAGCTACTCACTAATGTTTTAGTGCTACAACAATTATTTGTATTACAATACTTTTTATTGTTTTTTTTTTTATAATGCGTTCGCATATCTAACATTCCGAATTTACTTTTTTTTAATAATTCTTTCTTAGTGATCGCCACATCGCACACTGTTTTGACTGCAAAATCTGAATTTTCACATCTCGTTTCATACATGTTGAAAAATGTTTGCTGAAACGACCGTAATGGACTAAGTTAACATTGAGGTTGTAAAATAAAAGCATAACCAGCTCTAGTAACGTATTGAGCAATATATATATATATATATATATATATATATATATATATATATATATATATATATATATATAACTTTATAGGAAACGTTCTCTGGACAGAGAAAAAAGCAACGTAAACGATAATATCACGATAAGAACATACGACATTGCGACGGAAGCGTCAATATAAAGAGAAACCGATTCATCACTAACAGCTGCGCAAGGAAAAGCGCATAGAATATCAACATAAAATACAAGACAAACGAGACAGAAAAATGTAGACTCTATGGATACACACAAAACGTTAAACTACATTATAAGACACTGCAACAAACTAATAACAATATATAGAAACGAACATGGCTGTCAGTCTACCGAAAACTATAAAAATTATCGCATTATTAACATACAGAATTGTTAAAGAAAAAGGTCAGACTAAGTATTGGAAAATGTAATACCCAGAATGCTGTGTGCTATAAAATAAATTGGGCAATATAAGTAAAGCTAGACAGACTGGAGTAAGATTAGGCAATATGTAGACAAAAAATACGACGAAACGAAAACAAATAAAATTATGGTTGTTCGTAGGGGCCAGCGTCGACACTAAAATAGCGGGCACTTCTGGATTCCACTGTATTTCCTGTCAGTGGCAGTGGCAGCTATCCAAGGCCTCTGGCTTTAATTGTTTTCACTGTTATTTACTGGCGATTAGTGCTGAGTTGATTATTTGCTTTTACTGGCGTCTATTGGTGGGAACTGGATGCCTTTGCAATTCAACTGGAGACTCGATGGCGGCCATGATTAGTGTTGCCCTCTATTGAAATACTCGTTACTTAATTTGACTCTCCCGCACTGTCGTACACTGTCAGGCGCTGGTATACAGTGACTGTCACTGGATGTATGTGGCGGTGACTGTTACTCTTGTATTGGGACGTTCACAGGCGATTACTGATCGACTTTGGCTGCCTTTACAGCTGTCTCTGTTCATTCTGGATGTGCAATGTCGATCACTGACTTCCATGAGCAATATCGGTTTCCATTATAACGCTTTGAAATAAAATTTAAGCGGATAATTGCGTTTACAGGCAGGCTATGTGTTATTCTTCCACTATCAAGCATGGCCAGTATCATGTACCGGTGAACGGCTCTGAAATGAAATCGACTTTGGTTATTGGCACTTCATGAAAGAGATGTACACTGGCGGGCATTGCTGAACATTGGCCGGCACTCACGGGTAAATTGCTTTTCTTCAGATGTCGAGCACTGTCATCCAGTACCGGACACCGTCATTTATTTGCGAATACCGTTATTCGTCGTGGTCATTGCTCTTGTGAAGATGTAACTTGAACTTCTTGACAGGGTGGTAAGTGTCAGGCAGTGTTGTTGATGATGATAATAATAATAATAATAATAATAATAATAATAATAATAATAATAATAATAATAATAATAATAATGACAACAACGACAATAATAATAATAATAATGACAACAACGACAATAATAATAACAATAATAATAACGATAAAAATAATAACAACGACAATAATAATTATGATAATAGTAATAATGAATATAATAATGACAACAACAACAGTAATAATAATAATAACAATAATGATAATAATGGCAACAACAACAATAATAATAATAATAATAATAATAATAATAATAATAATAATAATAATAAAGATACAAACCTGAACAATGCAAGCACACCAGAACATTTGAAAACAATGAAAGACAAATTTTCCAAAACGTGACCGGAGAAAAAAAAACAGAACGATCAAATCATACAGAAAAAAAATGCCATATTGGAGTAAGATATGGGGAGAAAGTCAGACAAAACAGAAATACGAGATGACTGAAAGACACGAAAGAAAAGCTACAACAAATCGAAACAGCAAGGAAACCCTAAAGTAAACCATATGAACAATGGAAAACTTGAAAGCACCAGGACACGACGGGATACATGTATACAGTTTCAAGACATTCACAGCTAGCCCAACACAAGAAAAGATGTATACAGGAAACAAACGTGCCAAATTGGATGACAGAAGGCAGAACACTGATACAGAAGGATGCAAAGAAAGGAACAATCCTTAGCATCTATAGGCCTTTCACGTGCTTACCAACTATGTAGAAAATATTAACAGCACAACCGGAGGAACAAATCTATCACTCGCTAAATAATCGTGGACTATAATCGTGAGATGCAGGAACACACGATCTGCTTTACATAAATCAAAAGATCCTATAGGAGGTAACAAGAAGAAAAATGAATTTATCCATGCATGGATCGACTATAAAATCGCGTACTACAACATCTGACAAGTTTGGATAATAGAATGTTTTAAAATGTATAAAATACCAAGATGGATATCAACGAAATAGAAAATGCGATAAAAACAGGAAATCTGGTATTCACAGCTGAGAGACAACACATAACAAAAATTAACATGCAAAGAAGCATCTTTAAAGGAGATTCAGTATCATCATTGCTGTTTATAATAGCCACAAAACCCCTAAACAATATGCTGAAAAAGTTCCAAGCTGGATACAAATTCTCTAATACAGAGGAAGAAATAAACCACCTAATGTACATGTACGACCTAAAACTTTTTGCAATATCCGATAAAAGTAGGAGAGACACTAATAAACACTTCCAAGATCTTCAGCCTCGATTTTAAAATGGAGTTTAGTATGGAAAAGTGCGCACTACTATTTATAAGTAAGTGAAAACCGGAGACATCAGAAGGCATAGGAACTACCAAACCAAACGGGGATGAGGTTTTTAGGGGAACAAAACACCTATAAATACCTGAGAGTTCTGGAAGCAGACACCATCAAAGCCACAGAAATGAAAGAGAAAATTGGAAAATAATACCTCAGGCGAACAAGAAACCTTCTAGAAATAAAATTATATAACAGCGAAGCGACACAGAAACATCGACAAAATAGAAAACAGAGAGATAAATGATAAGACGAGAAATAAAAAAACGGAAAGAAAAATAATTTTATGGAAGATTCATAAGGATGACAAAAGATGAGAATAACGCAAACACGTGGATATGGATACGAAAATGACACATAAGCCGAGAAACTAAATCCCTAATAACCGCAACAGAAGATAACTCGATAAGAACATTCTCCCTCAACGCAAAGATCGATAAAACATAAGAAAACAGTAAATGCAAACTCTGTGGATAAGGAGACGGGACAATAAACCATATATATCAGGTGAATGCAGCAAACTGACCCAAAAGGTATATAAGCTCAGACAGTGAGAAGGGTAGTACATTGGAAATTATGCAAACAACTGCATCCCGAGCGTACAGACAAGTAATATAAACATTAGCTGGCAACAGTACTTGAAAACGGTAATCACAAAAATCTATTGGATATGAATATATAAAACTGATAAACCCATCCAAGCAATAATACCAGATGTCGTAATAATTAACAAGAAATTAAAATCCTATCAATTCCTATACTTTGTTGACCACAGCGTGACTATCAAAGAAAAAGAAAAACGGACCAATTACACAGAGCAACCATAGAGTTGAAAGGGGTATAGAAAGTGAAGAAAATAAAAAATATACCTATAACAGTAGGAGCACTGGGAACAATCCCGACACACTTTGAAAAAAGAATGGAAGAAATTGGAATCAGGGAATGACTGGAAAAATACAAGGAACAATAATAATGAAAACAGCTGAAAAATTTAGGAAAACCCTTGAATGTAGAGACACACACGCACACGAACTACAAGCGCAAGCCAGACAAACTACTGCAGAGACAAAAATGAAGCGCTGCGTGGAACAAAGAACATTGAAGCTGCATAACTATAAGTTCTCTAACTCCACATCCATCTCCTCATTCTTGCTCCTCACCCACAAACGAGTGGGACCAAATAGCTAAGTAGTCAAGGAGGACGGAAAGACCGAGAAGTAAGCACTGACCAGACATACATTGTATAAGTGTGAATAGAACTAGCCTATGGGGGGCTTATTCCCACTTAAATTTCACTAAAAATCAATGGACGTTGGCAAAGAGAAATCAATGGCAAGCAGCTGTTGCGATAATGCACATTTATTTGCAAATGTTATCGAAAGAGATGAAGAGTACTGGAAAATCTGAGGAGACTTGTGACTCAGCTTCTACGGAACACAACAGGGTGTGTTTAATGAGATACTTGATGACCTGCGTGAAAGCTCCTTGTGAGCCAATAATAATAATAATAATAATAATAATAATAATAATAATAATACGTTGTTACTCTATAATAAAGGGTTGAGTGTTTGTTGCGTCATCTCTAATAATGGATTAGAAGAGATGACGTGTTATATTATATATTTATGATGTATCATAAAGGGAATCGTGTGTGAGTGACATGTATTTTCAGAACCTTCCTCTGCTTCTTCGATGTTGGACCATCTGGAATTTCTCGTCCTGGAGGGAGACTTGATACCTGTTTTTGGATGAGGATTCAATCACTCCAAGACAAGGAATTAGTTCTATAGTTTATTTCACTTTTCCCAGATGTCCTGCAGAAGGTGGAACGTGAAATCGGTCTGTGGGTTCTTCTACATACGTCAGCGTTCGTCCCCCCAGCGAAGAGGAGGAGACAACGGGAAGCCGTCCGTTGTCTTCTGAGTCCAAATCAAATCTCAACGATTCAGCTAATCTGATCACATGACTCACACGCAATCAAATCAGCTGATCTTTTACTTCCGGTCAACGTGTCTACACTATAATTAACCTCTCCCCCCTCTCTCTCTCTCTCTATCCATTCTCTAACATTCCTTTCCCCCTTATTTATAAAAATGTATGACGAAGACATACATTTTTTTTACCACCCACTTTTACTAAGGGATCCTAAGCTCACCCAACTGTCAAAGGAACTGTCATACCATTATTCAATAAATCATAAATCAAATAAATAAAATTACATCTACAAATAATACCATGTGGCGCGAATCCTTGCGCCCTCGAAGGTCAACAACTCTCTGTGACTCCATGGCCTCCATATCGCATCTTCGGATCATGCAGAGATCACGATATCTCTCGTCACGCTATAACGCGTTTCCACAAGCACATGCCTCATACGAGATAAAAGATTTCTCTTATAACATTACGAGAGCATTTTCCTATGTTCCGAATTACGGATCCGGAGAAAAATACTACGAAAAAACGACACAAAAAAAAAATTCTACAACCATTTCGAAAATTAGAATAAATATCGACTCTTCCAAACTTAAGAACTAGTTGACCCTTATTCAACCCAGTAGTGTATTTTATCAGAATATTGCTAGTGACCATTAATACTAGATGTACTAATAGCAATAATTAAGGCAGTCACAGTAACTCGAGAAGCATAACCCATAATTAAATAAAAAATAATAAGCAATATAAGCTTTATGATTGTACGCGAAGTCATAATTCATATAAAAAATTGTTTATGGGTCTGTTTAATAAGAAAACCCTCTTTTAGAAAAAAAACGTATATTTATGCTGTTTCCCGCTTCCATATTTGTGAATTTCCCGGTGGCATTTAGCTAGGTGTAAACTGAAACAGAATGCCCGATGATTTCGGCTTTTGTAAACGGACTAAATTCAAGAAAAGAGGAGGATTATCTAGCACCTGTGAAGGACACAGTCCCTGAGAGAGTGAAGCAAATTATATTTATTTTCGGAAGGTGACGAAATGTGCATATTCTTGCAGGAAAATATTCTGAACTATTAGGTTTGAATGATTTGTCGAAAGCTTTGCATAGATATTGCATTTTCATTTTTTATTGTGCCGGTAATTATGTGTGAAAATGTTATCAATTAAAAATATGTAGAATAAAATATGTTTTAATTATATATATATATATATATATATATATATATATATATATATATATATATATGTGTGTGTGTGTGTGTGTGTGTGTGTGTATATTTGATAATTTGATATTAAAATTCAAATTAAAAATTAAAAATCTGTTTCATAAGAAGGAACACAACAAAATTAATAATTTGTACGATAATTTCGGAAACGATGTTTTTATTGCGATAGACATTAAGTCATGGACAATAATTTTTACATATAGTTTTTTTTAAACAAAGCGTTCATTTGGATGTTGATTGTAGCTTATAAATGCACGAAAAAAAAAGCCGAACAAGTAAAATATACATCTGCCTTACATAAAAAATCCTAGATTTATTTATGGTATCTTTTTTATATATAGAAAAACACCCACTACTTTTGCTGATGAGGAGACGTTTTATAAAAAAATAACTATATGTCAAAATTATTGTACATGACTTAATGTCTACCGCAATAAAACCATCGTTTCCGAAATGATGGTACAAATTATTGACTTTGTTGTGTTCCTTCTTATGAAACAGATTTTTAATTTTAATTTGCATTTTATATTATCAATCGCATAACTAAATATTAGAGTAGCTCTGGGATATTTGCCTATCGAGCTTATTATATATCTGCATTACAACGAGCAATTTTTTCTTCTTGCATTTTAATTAAATTAGTAATTTTACTATCACATTAAAATACAATCTGCTCTTTAGACTACTGTTCTAACCCCTTTAAATATATATATAGGTGCGTATATATATGTATATATATGCATATATATATATATATATATATATATATATATATGTGTGTGTGTGTGTATAATGAAATCAAAGGGGAGTAGTGTTTACCTGATATACGCAATGTTAAACTTCAAACTAATATAAATAAGAGTATTTATATGTAGAAAATTTAGTCTCAACCGAATAAAAACGCTTAATACGCTATTGCTTATTGAACGTTTTTATTCGGTTGAGAAGAGATTATCATATTTTATATTTTTTTATTATTTTTTTTTAAATTTATAACTACAATAAATTGCGCTTTCACTTAATGACTTAACTAGCAAATTCTAGCAACCCTACGAATATTATTTGCTAATTTCTTTATGTTATCCGATGAAAAGAATAACAAGAATATCATTTTTGAAAACTCCGCTGAATAAGGACATTGTAAATTGTTTTTTTACAGTATTCAGTCTTACAAAAAATTTTGATTTTAAAGTTCAACGTACAGTTTTAATTTTCTTTTTGTAATATATATATATATATATATATGTATATATATGTATAAGAGCAAATAGTTAATAAAACCTGCCAAAAACACTTTAAAAAGAGTTTAAAATATATTTAATCTGAAAAGGAAACACTTAAGTGGATAGTCCTTAATCCCCGGAGTTTCGAAGGAATACTTTCCTTCTCATCAGAGGGTAGGAAGTAGCAAAATGCGGGATCGGATTTTGCATACAAAGTATTTGATGAAGCTGCAAGTAAGTCAAAGAAGGAGCATGGTGAAGTAAAATGTGACCTCACGCGAATTGATAGTCTGGTGAAAGGTAAATTATCCAATGCCGGTAAATTCCAAAAATATAAATCCAAGAAAGTTAATTGCATTTCTATTCGCACACATAAAATCCAAGGAAATCACGCAAGTGGAAGATGGTAAAATATAATCCAAAAGGCCGAAATCCATGGAATAATTCACAAATATGTATAAGGAAGAGGGGAGAAATTTCAATAATAATAATAAAAGAAAAATAAGATATGCGTTTGACATGGCTGCAGAGACAAAATGTAATTAAGAAAAATCAGAGAAGAAGAGGAGAAAATAAAAAAATTAAATGGTGATAGAATTAAATATAAAATATAAAAGCAAATGTCAAAATGACCCAGACAAAATGGTGATAAAAGGCGCGAAAAATATAGGGAAAAATATAGGGTAAAAATAGGGCAACTGAAATGTATAGGTTATTACTTGAGAAAATATCGGCAAATGTTTTTAAAAGACACTAAATGGAATAAATAAATAAATAAATAAAAATAAGTAATAAAAAAATAAAATATACAATGAAAAAAAATTAGGGGAGAGGATGGCCGGTATCTGTAAATTCCGGATAAAGCAATTAAGTCTCTAAGTGAATGCAGATAGTAAAATATAAGTAAATATACATACAGGATATGAATGTGTGGTTAAATTGATATATTAGATAGATAGGAATATTTAAAGACTAAAACGGAAATTTCAGAAAAAAACCGACCAAGCAAAGAAGAAATAAATTTGTATATATATATATATATATATATATATATATAGATATATATATATATATATACGAGCAAACAGTTAATAAAACATGTTAAAAACACTTTCAAAAAGAGTTAAAAACTTATTTAATCTGAAAAGGAAACACTTGATAAGTGGATAGTTTTATTTTATAAATATATATATATATATATATATATATATATATATATATATATATATATATATATATACGAGGTGCAGTAAGCTTCCAGAGTTTCTTTTCGTTTGGGCCCTTTTTTGGTAGAACAAACATAAAACTCTAGTCCCTTTCGAAGTAGTCTCATCCGGCTGCCATCCACTTGTTTGATCGTACCAACAAATTCTGTAAGAAGCCATTGAAGTCAAATTTATAGGGGTATCATTCCTTGTCTAGTGCCTATCATCAAAATGAATAAGAGGTGTTTTGGCTTAAAGAAGTCTGAATTCCATATCTGTTATGTTGGAATTTCTTCTTGCGAATAAGATGACCTTATTTAACAGGATTGGTGAGATTGATTAGTAATAATTATTGATAATCGAAGTAATAAAAATAAGTCTCTGTTTATCCTTAAGGTTGAGGAACCAATTAATTACCGTGTCCGATCATTTGAAAAAGGGTGAAACCAACATGTCCTTTCTACGTAAGGAATAATACTATTTAATATTTTTATTGACCAAGCCTAAGTCGCAGCTAAAGGAACAAGTTAAACTAATAGATTTATTTTCCTTCTGTAAGAATTAACATGAATAATATTTATTCCTATTTCAGTACGGTAAATTGTTTAATGTAGTGGTTTTAACATTGCTCTAAAGAGCTTTCTTTATTAAAACTATGTTTATAAAGAAATTATAATGCTTATGCAGAAAATATACAATGTTTATTTTTTGTTAGATTCTTAAGTTTAATTAAATTTTCATTGTAGTTTTTTGCTTATTAAATTCTCAAGGGGAAGTACAGACTATTAACAAATAACATCACTCTCTATGAGGAGAATAGCTTTTTAATAGTAAACTCCTTATTTCAGCACGGTATCTTCTCTGTACACGTACGAAATTTCTTGAAACTTATCCCAAGCACGATACATCAGATACTTGAAACGACGAAATAAAAGCTGCTGGGAACATCATAGTCGTCTTTTTAAAAACTTTCAATATTTCTTTGTATTTTATATCTAGTACGTACTTGTCTTTACAGACATCTTA
The DNA here is from genome assembly GCF_053919585.1 of Euprymna scolopes. Taxonomy (NCBI): domain Eukaryota; kingdom Metazoa; phylum Mollusca; class Cephalopoda; order Sepiida; family Sepiolidae; genus Euprymna; species Euprymna scolopes. The sequence goes on from NC_136487.1 coordinate 58,239,591, forward strand.
TTTACCTTTCAGCATAGTTTCATTGACGCAAGCTTTTTATGTGTACGTTTAGAAAATGTGTTTTATTTTTCACTACTATATATATATATATATATAAGTACATTTTTGGTACAGCAAAATGGAAGGAGAAATTTCAGAGGAAACATAATTTAATTTAAATACCAAAAAACAAAAAAAAACGGGCAGGTGAAATTATTAAAATTTCCTTAAGGCCTTATCGTCTGACCCTCTAAGAAGAAACGTCAGAATGATAAATTAAAAACTAAGAAAATTCCCTTCTTTCCTCATTCGTTTCTTAGTTTTTAATTTATCATTCTGACGTTTCCTCTTAGAGGGTCAGACGATAAAGTCTTAAGGAAATTTTAATAATTTCACCTGCCCGTTTTTTTTTTGTATTTAAATTAAATTATGTTTCCTCTGAAATATATATATATATATATATATATATATATATATATATATATATATATATATAATCTTGGAAGTTTTTAACCTTTAAAATTACACAAAAGGAAAATTATATTTTATTTTTCATCATTCGTTAGAAAACTATTCAGTCAGTAAGTCATTCAATCACCATGATTCACTACACCAGGTTGCTGTCTCGAATTCACTATAGTACCAGTAATAATTTATTTTTAAGGGATCATCAGTTTTTTACCTTGAACGACTTTTTGGGGGATTGAAAAGCAATACAGTATATTACATCATGACTCCCCAGCAGTGTTGATCAAACACTACCTCCCTTAATCTTAGTAAAAAAACATGTTACAAATATTAGATCTAGTTTACTATTCTTAATTACTTTATATAACCTATTCATGTTATAAAATGAATTTCTTACCCGTGAGATTCATCTGTTTATATATATAAAATAAAACTACGTATCATAAATGTAAAATGAGAGAACCTTCTAGTCTAATCATAAAATTCACACTTAATATAAATTCTTACTGTTTATGAACAGTAAATATCATCAGATGAACGTGAATAATATCCACGATTTCAGGTGAAAACATATTTTTCCAGATTAAAGGTTTCAAAGAAACACAACACATGAATTAAATGCAACATACCATTTTCCACCGTTGAGCTTATTTGCCTGACAAATTTCGCGCTTATAGACCTGGTCATGATAAACGAATATAAAATTTATATTTAGTTAGCATTAGTTCTTATTTAGACAAATTCATATATTTTCCATTCAATGACTGATTACGTATCATTGTTATATTTCATCATTTTTTGTCACCATTACTGGATAATTTTTCAATTATTCATCTAATTTTAGTTTTGCACAAATTTTAAGTGTATTATATGTTAGGGACCAACTTATATTAAGTATTCGTTTTTAATACAAAGAGAATTGCAACGTGTATACAATAATTTAAACTTGGGTTTACTGTATAATGATGTAAGATCCCACGATGATGTTTTTACCAGTACATCAAGGAAAGCTAAAGCAAAGTTCTGCTCATTTTGATAAGTATACATTAATACGAGTTTCATATTATTCAGGAAGGAGAACATTATTTGCCTCCATTTCATCATTAAAGAGATCTAAACAATAACTGTTTTTCGTAGAAACCCTAAAAAGTGTTCACAATCATTTGTCTCGGGAGGGATACCTAATCTATTAGCTTGTGGATTGTATTTTTAAAACTAAATTCAATAGATGTTGTAGCAAATTTTATCCACACTAGAAATATGGTTTTACGAGGGGCGTGCAATAAGTAATGCCCCTGACCAACTTCCCATAGCAGTAGAGCAACGAATCTTGGCACAGTTATTAGTCTTTCTCTACATAGGAACCACCTACACTTATGCATTTCCCCCCTCGTTTGATGCAGCTCTAGAGGCCGTTTTTGTAGAACAGCCCAGATTGGTATCCAACCACAACGTGACTTCAGACATCAAGGCTACATAATCTGGGAAACGCTTTCCTTTAAAAAAACAACTTCATGGCTGAGAAAAGGTGAAAATCAGAGTGTGCAGCGGCAGCAGAGTAGGGAGGTTTTTGTAGGATTTTATAACCACACATCCATGATTCTGATCTGGCGACATGCGAGTTGTGGAGAAGAGCGTTGTCCTGCAGGAGGAGGGTATCTTTACTGACCTTGCCCCGCCTCTTGATTTTGATAGCTTCCCTTAATTTCCTCAAAAGTGAAGCATAATAGGCTCCTGTAATTGGGGTATTTTTTTGCCAGGAAATCTGTCATCACTACTCCGTCCTGGTCCCAGAAGACTGTGAGCATGACCTTGCCAGGGGAGGACTGCATCCTTGCCTTCTTTGGAGGTGGTGCGTCCAAGTGCTTCCACGGCATTGACTGGGCTTTGGTTTCTGGATCATAATGATGGACCCAAGTTTCATTCTGTATGATCAGTCTTTTTAAAAACTTTGACTCATCTTCTTGGTACATCTCAAAATTGATCCTCGAGCATTCAACGCGTTCTTGCTTCTAGAATGGTGTGAACAACATGGGAATCAATCTGGCAGACACCTTATGCATAATCAAATGGTCATGCATGATAGTTTTCACAGACCCTGTACTAATCTTGACATCTTGGCCTATTTGGCGAATAGTAATGCGCCGATCTTCCAAAATGGCAGCCTCAACTTGACGGACAGATGCCTTATCAATGACAGAAGGGAAACGACCAGGTCTGGGAGCTGTTTCCACAGACTGCCGGTCATATTTGAATGCACGATGCCAGCGTTTTACAAGGTCATATGATGGGGCATTATAACCATGAGTTTCTTTCATTTCATCAAACGTCTCCTGTGGTGTGCGTCCTTTCAAATACAAAAAAACCGGATCACTGCTCGACATTCAACAGGCACCATTTCACACCTGACTCAGTTCAAACACCACATACCCCATAGAGATATAAATCATTACACATGCAAAATTTCAGCTTACTTATTGCACGCCCTCGTAGGTCTGAATTGTTCCGATAAGAGCCTCATAGTATCTGAAAAGTCTGTTGTATTCGTTGATAATATAAAGTCCACGAATTTACTATCTTCGGTAGGTCACAGTTTTCGTAATAGTAGACATATCCTCTTTTCACCGTGCCATTATAAAGACAAGAGTCTTTGCCAAGACGTGATTCATTCATTTCACTAGGGACAAGATGGGGCTCAGAAAAGTTGTGATAAAAGTAGAGAAGATTAGTTGTAGATGCATTAAAATTAACCAGACAATTTTCTCTATTGCACTACGTATTCAATATCAGAAGAACTAGAAAGCCCTTTTACACTGCCGGTCTTTAAAGTGTTCATGGATTTTGGTGTCTTATGCATAATTGTCTACGAATGATATAAGAATGTAATTTGGGGCGTCATTGATTAAGATAAACAAGAGAGTTAGGCTCAAAATAAAACAATGAGGGATGTCTGCGTTGATATTGTGAGCTTCTGATTTACGCCCATCGACGACTGCTCTTATACGCCCATCAGAGAGAAAGGATTTTTAAATTGACAAGACATTTCCGAATATTCCGTAGTGGCTATCTTGTGAAGTAGATGCTTATTGTAAAAAAATATTGTATATGTCAAGGGCTATTGCTCTTGAAATGAAGCTCCAGTTTAGATAGTCATTACTCCCCTATGATATTAAAGTTAGTGCATCAGCTGTAAATCTAGCAGAACATAAAATGTATTGCATATTACTGAGTAGATTATTATTATTGACGTGGTTGAGCATTTGTTTATTCATCACAGATTCCAGCAACTGATTCATGACACATAGGAGCCTGATTGGACTGTACTGAGGGGCAGATGGCTTATCTACAGATTATTTAAATATGGGTCAGACTGATGAAACTTTACAAGGTGTTGGTAAGCGTTTCTGAACATTTAGAAAAATAAAACTCTGTGCTGTATCTATTAAACGACTTAGATTATAAAAAACAGTTACTCTTCGCATATTCAATCATACATAATCGTAAAATAAAGAGAACATTGTAGAAGGTTAAAAAATACGCACTGTTCAATGTTATATGTATATAACTCCGTCCCAGAAGAGTGGAGTTTTAAAGATAGAGATAGCTATACAGCGGGCATCGACTGGTCTAACAGGTGAAACTCCAAAAAATGAACAAGCCCTTTCGTTAGCAAAGGGTAAGGTAGATAACCTAAAACTTTCCAAGTAAATATTTTATATATATATATATATATATATATATATATATATATATATATATATATATATATTTAGTCTATGTAACCATACAGATATGTGCATTCACAATTTTAACACGGGCTGGATGTATTTATTTTAAAAACAATCATATATAGTTCATTCTCATAATCAACGGAATCTTAACTGAAGTATACGAACTGCAATTTCGTTTATGAATAAATCACACTTAAAATTTCAATGAGAACAAGCTTTTGGCGTAACACTGAGTGAAAAATGTGCAAACAAATATGGAATCAAGTGTAATCGAAGACAATTATTTTAATGTCAAACAGATTTGTAAGATATAAGTTTAAAGGCCAATAAAACTGGTACTTAATTATTCTAATTTTATTTCTACCCCGTTTAATTTATTCAGAAGTAGAGGGCTTAATTGATATGTGTTCTATATAGTATGAACTTCCAAATATTGACAAAAGGCTTATCAGTTTTAGCTAAATTTCCGTACTGGTTGAAAAAGAAATTTTAATAATAGCATTGCAAATCTAAGTAATGATTCTCCACTTATACAGCCTTAGACGGTATTTTCAAGCATTCATATATTCACCCTGAAGCAAAGTCTATACATATCATTGTATTTTTGTGCTATCAGATGACAAGTTTTCAAATGAGTATTAAAACTGAGCTATGAAATATTATGAGGATTCGATAAAATAAGACGTATTGATAAACAGAAAATAATGGCAACAAACATTGTATGTATCGAATGATAATAAGGACTCATTCCTTCACTGGTAACTATCAAAACGTCACTCGGCCTGAAGTCCGAATCGTTGCTACTAGAATCCTGGTTGGGTTATTGTGCAAACTTTAATTCCAACCAAGGAAAAGAAAAAGCATTCCCATCAAAAGGTTATTGCAGCAATCAGGAAAAAGTCTATGAAGATTTATTCGAGAATTGTAGTTATTAACAGGCCACGATTATTTATGTTATTTGATTAGCCATACTTGTTTTCTCGTTCGTTGATTTATCTTTGTTTCTATTTTCTTCCTGGTTTCGTGTTCTTTTTGTTTAATATTATCTTTTTGCTTACTTGTATTTTCAATTAAAATCGGATGTCCATTCTGCGTTCCTCTTCTTTTCATTCTGTTTATACATTGTTTTATTTTATTTTTTCTCAGAATTCTGCAATAACATGGAAACGCTAAATAAATTAGCGTTTGACTTTCGAGTTGAAACTAGGAAGGTAAGCACGTGAATACATGCGGCCTTACTGTCAGCAACACAGGACTCGTTCAAAGAACCAATTGTTGTGTATGATACATAAAACTTTCCACAAAAAAAAAAATCAGAAATTGCATTATCTCTGACGTGTCTTTCCAAATTATACTTTCAAATAAAACAAACAATCTACTCCGGTGATGCTTCAAAGGAAATAAATGTCGTTGAATTAAAAAATGGTTATGCATTCTTTGTTTCAAGAATTGTGATTAATGAGAGAATGCCAAGAATAGATAGGGAATCACGTTCAAGGAGAATAAAGAAATAACAATAAAAAGTAACGTTCTCTTTGAAATATGCGTTAGGTGTCGCCAGAGAAATAAAGTAAATCAATTTCGTTAATATACTAAACCTGCAATATGTGGATTTGAAAAGGCACGACGCATTTAGAGAAGTGATTAAGTAGCAACATTAACTAATGTTTTAATTAAAGTACGACACAAGGTTTGAATTAACAGATAGATTCAATAAAATATGAATTTGCTCATAGGATAACGAAAAGGGAATTTTCTGATCGTATTTAAAATAGATCCCTATAAAACGTTTTATGTAAGGTCAGCGTAAAAGTAGTATATTTACATTTTTACTAAGATTATCATCTGTAAAAGTAGTATACTTACATTTTTAGTAAGATTATGCTTTAAGTTAAAAAGTGTAAGTATACTATATATATTTTTAGTAAGATTGTACCTCAGGCTTAGGGTAGCGGGACAGTACTACTGTCAAAGAAAAAGTAAAACGCCTCCTTCCATCTGCTAGTCTCTGGGAGAACTTTAGGCATTGTCGCGCTCCCACGTAGCCTCCGATAAAGGTGACTTGGTGTAATGAAAGTAGATGGTTGATGTAATACAGAGGCGAACAGAAAATATAATCATGTTCTTAGTTTCGTATTTTGTTGTGTGGAGTAGAAAATACCTCTATATACCAGTATTGGTATTGCTCAGAAAGAGACTTCAATATAATATCGGTATAGCTGAAAAAAAAACTACGGCAATATCCCAGGCTCTTTATTTAGGAAACAGCGTGAATAGCGTTCTAATGTAAACACATCGCTCGGTAAGGATTGTCACGATAAACAGGTTGCACCTGATCGTCCTACAAACTAATCTCCGACAACCAGTAAACTATAAGGAAAAAAGATCGTGGGTAGAAGGAGACGGGAACGATACTTATACATATACGTTCATAGTCTGAATAGTTAGGTAACATTAAAAATGATTAAAAATAATGAATTCATGAATGCCTTGGAGGAGAAAGATAGCGGGAGAGTAACAGCCGTCAATGTATGAACCAGATAGAACACCACTTGAATACTTACAGCTAGCTCTTTAGGAATAGAATGAAATATATCGAACTTGTCTTATTTTGAAATTGGCTGATTGTAAGATGTATTTAAGACCACTGATACTTTTCTATTTTGATAAATGTAACAATGTCTCGTAAACAACTTGAAGTGATACGTAGTGTACAGCATAATCACGCTGAGACACCGGTTCTCGTTAGAACACTGAGTTACTAACATAGTATGTATATATATATATATATATATATATATATATATATATATATAGAGAGAGAGAGAGAGAGAGAGTTAGTAAGTTATAAAATGTATATGGCGATTAAGCTACACTGAATATTCCGCGTTTATTCCACTTTAGGATTCTTCAGGCATATGCGCGAATTTTGTGGTTGTTTGTCGTTTTTATATGCTCCTCTACTATTGAAATTTTAGTTAGCCAATCAGCTATTAGTACGCCACAATATTTGCGAAAGAAAACCCAAATAACAAGAAATATTACGTAGATATGACTTCCTTAGACTTCAAAACTCGATACTATGACCACAAAAGTACATTCAACAATAAAAAACACCGTATGAAAACAACACTAGCTAATAAATAATGGGAACTCAAGGAAAGCGGACACTCGCCGGTAGTCGAACAGAAAATAATAAGACAAGCTACCACGTGTAGGGACCTAGACGACCCGTAGATTATGCCTTCATGAAAAAGTTGCTATCCTGTACTTTAAAGAACCCCAACATCTATTAAACTGTAGAAGGGAAATAGCAAACAACTGTGTTCACAGGATAAAATTTACTTTAGGATAGCGATACAAAATAGTTTCAAAACTAACAAAACAATAGAAAATAAATAAATAAATAAATCAAATAAACATGAATATACATAAACGATCACACATATCCGTGTGTATATATATGTATATATATTTGCATATATATGTGCGTACACATATGTATATTTATATATAAACTAACATTAAAAAAACACAAACCCAGATTTAAAAAAGATCAATAAGTTAAATATCCAGGCTAAATAGAGAACACACAAAGGAGCAAGTACACCAGAGGTCAAATAGGCCTTTGTCCGATAAATGCATTTTCATTGGCTGATAGGAAGGGCGCGGTGGATACTAGTAAGCTGATTTGCTAACTATGATTTCAATAGAAGAGGAGCATATAAAAACAACAAACAACCACAGAATTCGCACTTAAGCCTGAAGAAAGCTAAAGTGGATGAAATATTCAGTGTAACTTAATCGCCATATACATTTTATAACTTACTAACTAGCTCTGCCTACGTATTGGGCACGTTTGAAGTAAATACTTAAAGCTTACGCATTAATCTATACTTTCATATATTAATTTTATGTGAGTAAATTAAGTATATATATATATATATATATATATATATATATATATATATATATATATATATATATATATAAAGCTGAATGTGTGTGTCTGGTCACGAATAGGCTCCTATATGGTTGACTATTTTAAAAAAATGATTACATATAATGATAGATGTATTGAGACACAGGAGTGAGTATGTTTGATCTGGCAGAACGGTGATTCATTAAAATTGTGGGGTCTTCGTTCGCGCCTGGTCCACAAAATATGGAAATAAAAAAATTAAAAATAAAAAAACAGTTACAAGTGTTTCTGATAAAGATGCACATGAGAATACTTCGCTAAGTATGTTTTTACTTAAATAGGGATGGTATAATAAAATTGCGGGGTCTGCGTTCGCGCCTGGCCTCCATAGAATAGAAATAGGCATACACTTTCATAAAGACTTTTCATATCTATCTGCGTAAGTATACTTTGATAATTATATTTCAGTTTGAAGAAATATGGTATAATAAAATTATGGGGTGTCCGTTCCCACCTGATCTCCATAGAATGGAAATATCTCACAAAGTTTTACAAGGGTTTTTTAATATAGATCCACAGAACATTGAGAAAAGTGTTTCAGTGTGAATATCTATTTTATTTTTACTTTCATCATATTTTACTTTGGTTTTGATACCCCTAAATCCAACCAAAATTTACAACCCTTCCTTTTCATAACGTATCATACTTTCATAATTCTGAGTCCATTTTCTGTAGGCTGCTTTTGAACCCAGTCAACGACGGGTACTTTTGCTACTATATATATATATATATATATATATATATATATATATATATATATATATATATATATATATGATGGCAGCAAATTCGCTTTCGAACATTGCCTTCACTCGATATAGCAAGACAAAGTTATATAGAAACACGAAAACATTCAGTGATGTGCCGCACGAAGATGGCTTTTAAGCCCTGGCAAACTCTGGCATTCCTTGGCACACATTGTACAGACGTGTGCACCACTAGCAGCACGTTCTTGATGAAAAATGATAAAAAAATGTAGAATCAAATGCCGTTTCAAAACCGCCTGCCGTTTTGTACGTCCGCCCACAGTTGACACAGGTTTACTCTGGCAACTCAAGATTGCTATGTGGCCCACTGCGACGAGGAGTAGTCTGGTGGTCTCTGCTCAGACATATTCTTCGGCACACCTCACACTTCAGACCAATTTGGCGCCCCCTCCCATCCACGACTCCTTTTACCCTCTCTTTCCGGATATCGTGCTTCGGCTGCTCGAACTGGGTTCGATCCGCCTCAAACTTGCCCACACCTCCCCGTAAGTCCTTCTCCACCCTCAATGATCCAACGCAAGACTCTCCCAGGTTCTTTCATCAGTCTTACATTTTTTAAGGTGGATCTTAAACAATCCTTGAATCTCAATTTAGGCTTTTGTGCCAGACGTCTTCCCTCAGCGAGCTCGCCATAAAAGAGTTTTTTGGGAAGTCGACTGTCTAACATCCTCACCACATGTCCACTCCATCTCAGTCTATGCTTGATGATGTGAGCCTCAATGCTAAGGCATTGGGTCCGTTCAAGCACCTCCACATCACTGACATGCATCTGACAACCCAAGCCTAAGATTCGCCGTAGGCACATCTAGTGAAACCGCTCGAGGCGTCTCAAATGCTCCTGTATGTTGTCCAAGTTTCACAACCATAGAGAAGAGTAGAGAGAACACATGCAGCATAAAGCTTAATTTTAGTTGGCAGCAAGATCCCATGACATCTCCACAAACTCCCATCCAACCTTCCGTAGGCATCACTTGCCCTGGTGATCCGTAACGATACCTCATCATCCAGGGCACCGGATATACTCAGTGTGCTACTCAAGTATACAAACTTAGTGACAACAGCTATCCTTGACCCACAGATATAAACTGATGGCCCATAGTATGTCATGCCCGGAGCAGGCTGATACATTAAGACATTTTTTTTCAGATTGATGGACAGGCCTATTGCGATTCAGGCAACCGCAAGGCGCCCACAAGATGCTGTATATCAGTCACCCTATGAGCCACCAGATCACAGTCATCCGCATAGAGCAAGTCACGAATCGTGTTAGTGAGTACCTTTGTACTTGCATTGAAAAGCTTTATGTTGAGCAACCTCCCAGTAGTTCGGCAACGAATATAGACACCATCAGAGCAACCCCCAAATGCCATCCGAAAGACCATAGTGAAATAAAACGCAAAGAGTGTGGGAGCTGGAATGTCACCCTGCTTAACGCCATTTTTTAATCAGTCAGCTTTCTTCCAACGTTGATTACAACCTTCATGTCATCGGAGAAGAGCTTTAAGAATGTTACAAACCTGCCAGAAAAGCCAATCTTTTTCAGAATCTCCGACAAAGCATCCCTATTGACTGTATCAAAGGCCTTAGTTAAATCGATTAACACCTGATACCGTCCCTTTTGCTGTTCTATACATTTCTCCTGTAGTTGTCTGGCTTTAAAAAGCATATCCACTGTCCCTCGAAATCTGAAACCACACTGCGACTCGGGCAAAACATCATCAGCAATGCACTCCAGCATTCTGTTTAGCATGATCCTACAGAGCACCGTACCGTACTGACAGCAAAGAGATGCCCGATAATTTCCACATCCATCTCTGCTACCCTTCCCCTTGTATAGAACTACCATCAATGCATCCCGCCAATCATGCGGAATACACTAATCCCGCCAAGCAGTGTGAAACAAGTCCGCTAAGCGTTGCACTTTCTTAGTGCCAGAACATTTAAAGATCTAGGCATGCAAACGATTCGTGTCAGGAGACTTTCCGTTGATCAGTTATGGACAGCTGCTTCAACCTCCTGGAGAGAAAGAACCCCTGTCAAGATATCCTTAACCAGATTGCTAGGAATCGACCTAACAAACTCTTGATCAACGTAAGAAGGTCTGTTCAGGAGGTCATCAAAATACTCGCTCCATATATGAAGAATGTCGTTAGCGTCTCGAAGAAGATCCCCACCATTCCTCGAGCGCAGAGGAGTGATAGGTGATCTGGATAGTCCGTAAACCGCGCGCAGTAGGCTGTATAAGACCTTGGTGTTGTTCGAATCCAAGGCGAGCTGTATTTCCTCAGCTTTCTGTCTCCACTATTCATCCTGAATGTTACGCAACCTCCTCTGCACCTCGTGCTTGATTGTCTTAAACTTGTCCCCCAAATCGCTCGTGCTCACCATCCGTCAAACTACTCCTGAGATAAGCGTGCAGTGGACTGGCCTTTGAATCAAGCAGAGCCTGCATTTCAGTATTATTCTCATTGAACCAATCCTAATGTTTACGCTCAAAATAACCTAATACACTCTCACATACCTCATAGACAGACTCCTTAAAAGCAGGCCAAGTGTTTTCACAACCATTCTCTTCCATCTCCTAATCTAGTTTATCCCTCAAAATATTGTCACTTAGAAGGGCAACATTAAGTCGCTTTGGGATAGCCACACTAGCTCGCCACATCTTCGGCTTCACAATACACTTAATCCTTGCACGGACCAACCGATGGTCGGTCCAACACTCTGCACCCCGCATGACACGGACACTGCAGATATCCCTCATCTCACGTTTTCTGAAGTGCCATTGTTTGGAACCAGGATGCATCAAGATCGTCTTGTATTTTCCTTCTGCTGAAACACGGTGTTAACGATTTTAAAACCTATCTCTGAACAAAACTGCAACAACATCAGACCATTGCTATTACACTTGCCCACTTCGTGTTTACCCAGCATATCCCAGGATCCAAATCTCTTCTCATCCTAGGATTAAAATTCCAAAAATGAAGATCTTATCAGCAGAGGGAGTGCGTCTAACAACACTGCACAAAGCAAGGTAGAAAGCAACTTTTTCATCTTCTGTTGCATCCATAGTGGGTGCATAGATACTCCAAAAAGTTGTATAACGACTAATTACCAGAGGTAACCTCATAGTCATGATCCGGTCACTCACACTACAGGGAAGTTCTTCTAGGCTAGAAAGAGTTGATGCTTTTATAGCAAAAGCCACGCCTGATTCCCTGTTACATTTATCCCCTTTACCTCGCAAGAAAAATGTGTAGGCCCCAGATAACTCAGAAAACTGTCCTTCATCAGCCAGCCTGGTCTCAGACAGAGCAACTATGTCCATGTCATAACGTTGAAGTTCCTTAGATAAAAGAGCAGATCTACGCTCTGGGCGCGTTATTGCCGACGGCAAGTGAGGCAGCGTCCGCACACTCCAACAGCCGATGGTCATTGTCATATATTTCCTCGCAGTAGCATAATAACGATCGGGGAGCCCTAAAACACATGCCGGGCCGGACCCTGGAAATTCCAGTTTCCTTAATGCTGTTTACGTTCATAATCATATTAGCCAACTTCATTGAATGTTTTCGGTTTTATGCTACAGCCAGCCTTTTTCTTTTCTTTCCTCTCACTATCAAGATGCACGAGATGGTAGAAAATGTATCTAATCTATATCGAGCAATGACTGTGCACGAGGATTGTTATAGTGAGGAAAGACTTTGCACCGAGACAATCCCACTCTCTAAACAACTGACAAATTGCTCCAAGAAGAAGACCAAATCAACATCATTGGATCCAGCTTTCATTGCAGGTTTTATATCAGAGTTTTCCTTCTCCTAGGGAGGTTGCCTTCACTACGGCTTACAGAGCCCTCTCCACAACCATGCCATTTGATCCATGACTGGAACTTAGGTTGCTGGGACGCAGAGCATATTCCACACGCCGGTGGGTCATATATGCCGCAGCTTACAGGGCCTAACTCCTCTGGAGGTTTCTGTCAGGGTTACCTCACCCTTAGCATTTGGTTAAATAACATTGGCCAACAAGGCAGTTGAGGTCCAGTTATACGGCGCAGGACACTCGCCATTCATCAGAGCCCCGTCTGCGTGGCAGTGGTCACGACGTGCACGTGGGGTTGATTTGTCTGGGAGAAGCACAGAAATACGCTAAGACACCTGTGTGCTTTTAACACACGTCCACACCAGACCTTGACCACTATATATATATATATATATATATATATATATATATATATATATATATATATATATATATATATACTACCCATGACCTATTGGGTCAGTGTGTGTTATAGCTTGATATGAAATTTGGAGTATACAGAATTAATGTATAAAAGTGCAAAAATGTGATTCAAGCCCGCGTGAGAAAAAACATGGCCACCAGTTAAAACAATACGAAATACATTGGAGAATAAAGGCCTTAATTTCATTGTGCTTAGATTAAATAAAATGTCCTTTCTGTAAGAGGAGTGTCATCCGCTGAAAAAAATTGAAAACAATACGAAAAGAACAAATTTCCATGGAAACATTGTGCATTGTACATATCCACCCTAGTATTTGTGTGTGTGAAATATATACGGAAATATAAATTAACTGATTATGTAATATTCAACGTTAATACCTTTTCGAGGCAAATCTCTAAAAAAAAAGAAAATCCCCCCACACACACGTTTCGCAGTGTTTCTACATATTTTCAAAATGTTTTGAACTCATGACCCCACCCCAACCCATTTGCCTTTTCTACCTCCAGCCTCGCCATCAAACTCGAAAATAAAAATGCTACCGACTACATTTTTCACTAAGTCGCCAAGAGGTAAGGTCTCATTTTACATTAAATGTATATAGGAAAGTGAGCACCCATGCTAAAATGGTGAATAATTATTTTCTTTTAAAGTCCATATTTTACACTATCTTTTAAGACCGTTGAAACGTATTAGCCCCGAAAAATAGATTTTGATGTCTTTTTAATGTTAAACTACGCCGGTCATAAAAATCCCATATATCTTACTGGTAAATATATGAAATGACAAGTAGGTCTTTTTTTTTTACATTACAGGAACATAGTTGCTTTGTTTGTTTGTTTTTTGTAAACAATTCCAACTTAAAATGAAAAATACAAATAAAGTAATCGTAATCAAATAATTTTGGACACAAAAATTTTAGTTTTTTAAGCAAGTTTTAGTTTTAACGACGCATAACTTGGGTAAAATCAGCTTTTTAAAAAAAATATGTAAGGGCATATGAACAATCCACATGCCTTTTACAATTTTTTTCCTTTCATTTTTTTCCAACTATTTCTATGGGTTATGTGTCACTAAGTTACCAGATTATAAAGAATTGAAAACAATCAATATTTAAAACTTCGAAAGGGGGTTAGTTTCACATACAATATTCTAGTAAGTCGATTCCATATTTTCAGAACCAATTTTCCGTTGGCTCCTGCAGCCCCTACCCCGCCTTTATTATTGTTTTATTTTCTTTTTACTTTTTACTTTGATAAAATACGGTCAGTGCCCCGCCATTATATTTTAAATGTTTATTTACGACTTTTTAAAAGGTGTTTTTTAACGATTTTTCTTTTTAAATTTTTTAACGTTTTTTTTGTTTTTTAAATAGTACCGTTGTTATCCCATTTTTACCCCAAACATAGCACAGTGCCACTTTGATGTAGGGGATATTATCAGAGTAAAACATTGCAGGACTTAAGAAGCAATATGTCTGGTTACACTACACTTGAACTTCTGCGTGTCGGTACTGTAGGGATAACAGGAACCCGGAATAGAATTCCAAAGTCTTGCAATTCGGGGGAATAAAATATTAAAGTAGAAGTACTCCTTATATCTAGGGATCTACTGTGTAGAGTTATGGTTTTTGCTACTTGTTGGCTTTGTCGACGTTATTTAGGTAGTGAAGATGTACAAGGGCTTGTAGTTCATCGGAGCATCCACAATTAAAATACATGTACAACAGGCAGATAGATGCGATATTTCGTCGATGGGACAGAGGCTAAAGCTTTAACGACAGTTCAGGACTTATCAGGTAAGCGACTCTCTTTTGAACCCTGTCGTGGAGCGAAAGACTAGTAGCAGATGCACCATCCCAAATATAACAACAGTACTCCATACATGAGCGAATGATGACTTGTAGGATACTTTCAGGCGTATGTAATTTTTTACCAAGGTAGAGAGAGCCTACATTCCTCGCAGCGGCCCTTACAATGCTCTCAACGTATCTGTTTCAACTCCTGTTGTCTGTGAATGTTAAATCGAGGAGTTTGATTAAAATCTCTAGTGCAAAAACGTTAAGTATTTTTTTTCTAAACTAATCCTCAATGTTTTATGTTACATTGTTTTTAAACTTGTTTTATTTGTCTGTATTTCTCCTGTCTTTTTGTCTGTATTCCGTCTTATTCGTCCTCCCCCTCCTGCTACAAAGCTAAACGATAAAAACAAACAAACAAAATGCCGGCAACTAACGATAAAAGAAAAATGCCGGAAATTATTCTCTAGAGTAGATAAACTTAGGACTTTATAAAAAGAAGTTAGAACTTTTTTAACAAAAAAAAAATGTAAATTAGATATTTTTACATATACGAACGTAACGACTTTTATTCTATAGATAGGCACTCGACCAAGTTATCCGGAAATAGAAATCTTCTGTCGTTCTAGAAAGACATATGCTAGCTAACAGTTGACAAAAAGACAGCGGGCGGAATCTCTAATGCAAAAACGTTATGTATTTTTTTCTAAACTAATCCTAAATGTGTTATGTTACATTGTACTATTACTGCAAGCTTGACTGTATTGAAAATACTTGCTTCATGCTGGCAAATCAAACCGTCTAACATAGTTAGCCTTATGTTCAAGTACATTCGAAATATAATACAGTGCAAAGAAACAGTTACTCATGAAAACGAACCTCCTAAAGTAAATCCTTGAATAATTATTTAAACTCGAATGTTAATTAATATTAAGCGGACTTTACAAATTGATAATAGTTAATTATTGGATTTTAATTAATTATAAGATGAAACTCTAATGATTCAAACTCGATAGATAACGACAAACTTCCACCCATTATTATGGGAGGGGAGATTATCATCAAAAGTGTCCTGAATTGTTAACTCTACTACTTAGATATAAATAAGTCCCTTGTCCCCATTCCCCTTCTCCCACCCTGTTTTTTTAATGGAGAGTAGATAATACAGTGGATGTGTTATCTGCAGCTCCAGTAACTCTCGCTTCTCCTATTTTGTCAGTCAGTCCTCATTCAATGAGTGATTTTTCAAACAAAGGGTGAAGAAAAAGCTGCTTAAATGTCGGTAGTACTTGGTGACCAGTAGTCTGAGATGTCGGAAATTTTTCTGTCTCTGTCTGTCCTTGTGGCCATGCCACTAGTAAGGGTGCTAGAGGTAAACATTTTGTCTGGGCTGACGTTATCCGCCTGATAGTCAGGGACCCGAACCTTGGATTAACTACTAAGGAGGCTGTCCTATCAGCAGGCGCAAAGTACTGGGACTGCTATATTGCCATTTGGTGAGTGGATTTGGACCATGCAGTAGTCTCTGGTGGGGCCTCTCGATGCCATACTAGTGGGTAATTATTACGGCTTTACCTTTTCGTGTACTACAAAAAACATTTCTGTCTTTTTCTCTCTTACTTTCCCTCTCTGTATTGCTCTAACCAAGTATGCCGACTTATTCCACAAATCCCAAAACCTCAACATGAAATATCTCCAGAATAAAAACTCGATACTACCAGGTCTCCTCCTTCAACAACAGGGGTCTACGTTCCAACCTTCCAGAGGTTGAAACCCAATTACAGGAGACGAAACCGGACATATTATTTCTAAGTGAAACTGGAATAGGGCCGACCACTTCCCTAGATGAGTTCATAATTAACGGATACTCCAATTTAACAGCAAAATCTGACACCCAAGATCGCCATGGGCATGGAATATGTGCCTACATTAAGGATGGCTTCCCGTGTGGCAGGGATATCTCTAGAGAAGATCCTAATTTACCTTATATGTGCTTCCGGGTTGCACTTGCTAACACCACTGCATTTATATTTGCCCTCTATAGGCCCCACAACAGCGGAGTTACTATCTTTAAGAGCATATCTGAGAAAATAGACCACATACTGTCTTCACATCCCTCTGCTAACATCTACATCTGTGGTGACTTCAACGTCCATAACGTGGAATAGCTGACCCATTCAAATAAGACAGATGATGAGGGGAGGTTTGGTCATGATTTTGCCATTGCTTATGACTTCACTCAGATTGTTCGCGAACCCACCTGTGTGCCCGTACACCCGGTCAATATGCAAGCCTCTTAGACCTTTTTCTCTCAACTTCCCCTGAGCTATGTTAATGTTCCGTTCATTCTCCTCTAGGATCCTCTCACCACTCCCTAGTATCAGTTAAGATAAAAACGAAATGTAAGAAGCCCCCAGACGTACCCCTCCACCGTACTGTATACCGATACTCTATGGCTGACTGGGATAGCTTCCGTACATTCATATCTGATTTACCTCTGCACTGCATGGTTAAAAAGAAAGTGTCCTCTATAGTATCAGATCTGACCGAATGGTTAATTGTAGGCATAGACCAATTCATACCATCTAAAAAATTCCAATAAAAACCTAACATCCAGCTATGGTTCTCCCCAGAATGTGCTGCTGCTATCGCGCATAGAAATCACTTTTTCCATAGCTACCAACGTAATAGATGCACTGAGACTAAAACTGCTTTCAGGACTGCCAGCAACCACTGTAAAAGAGTAATAAAAAATGCAAGAGAGCTATATGCTCAGTCTGTTAAATCCAAGGTAGCTGATCAGCGGCTGGGATCCCACCAGTTTTGGCAAATAACAAATAGGTTCCTGAACAGAAGTGTGCGTTCTATCCAAACAATTATCAATGGATCAGAGGTCATCTCGTCAGCATAAGACAAGGCCAAACTATTTGCAAAGAACTTTGCAGCTAATTCTACCCTATGCGACGAAGGCCATCAACTCCCCATATTTCCTCCTATAACACAGAACAAGCTAGGTAACATACAAATATCCGTGCATGAGGTCGCCAAGCTAATCAAGAACCTAGATTCCAGTAAAGCAACTGGCCCTGATGGCATCACAATTATAGTGTAAAAAAAGCTTCAACCAGAACTTGCTCCCATACTTACGAAACTATTTTAGCGCTGCCTTAAGGAGAAGTGCTTTCCGACTCCCTGAAAGACCTCATCAGTTTGCCCTGTATTTAAGAATTCAGGTGATAAGTCATCTCCCTCTCAGTACAGACCAATAAGTCTCCTGTGTGTTATGAGTAAGTTGCTGGAATCCATATTAAATAGAGAAATAGTCAACCACCTCAGCAGGAATAACCTTCTTAGTGACACACAATATGGTTTCCGCTCTGCAAGATCTACCGCAGATGTGCTGACGGTTATATCCCACAGGATTAGTGAATCTCTTGACAAAGGCTTCCTTTCTATGGAAATTGCTCTTGACATATCAAAGGCTTTCGACAAGGTATAGCATAAGGGTCTACTTCACAAGATTTCCATCTACGGTATAACTGGAAATGTTTTCTCAATCATTAAATCATTTCTCTTCGATAGGCTCATAAGAATAGTGGTAGATGGACAAAAATCGGAGGCCTGCAATATAAATGCTGGAGTCCCTCAGGGGTCAATCCTGGGCCCAACTCTCTTCCTGATCTACATCAATGACCTCCCTAAACACATACTTAAATCATTCGTTGACATCTATGCTTATGACACGACCATCTACGGCAACACATCAAAGGCTGTAAATGACAAAGTTCTCTCTGATTCTCTCTCCTCTGATCTCGAGCGCGTGGTTCAGTGGGGGAAGATGTGGCTGGTTACCTTTAACGCATCCAAAACCAAACTCCTATCCTTATATCATCAACGCTCTAATCCCCAGCTGGCATCAATTGTGATGGATGGCTCTCGTCTGGGCGAAGCCCCGTGTTTTGACAAACTTCTGGGTTTGACTTTTACTTCTGATCTGAAATCGAACATGTACATCAAGTCTGTTGCCAAGATTGCTGGAAAGATGGTGGGATCCTTCTACCGCTCCAGAAGGTATCTCACAACTGAGTCAATTCTCTATCTATATAAAAGCCAAGTATGTCCAAGGATGGAATACTGTTGCCATATCTGGGCAGGAGCTGCTAAAAACAGCCTATCCAGCATTGACAGAGTACAAAATAGACTTCGTGGTTTAGTGGGGGATGCCATTTTCTCTACCCTGCATCCTCTCTCCCACAGAAGAGACATTGCGAGCCTATCCTTGTTTTATCGTTATTTTCATGGCAGGTGCTCGTCTGAACTCCAATCTCTGGTCCCCCCCTCGCCAATCTTTCACGAAAAACACCCGTCTAGCTGAATCCACTGTAAAAAATTTCCCCCACTCTATATCTGTGCCTAAATCAAAACGCGAATTCCATGAACAAAGCTTCTTTCTTAGAACTTCACGCCTGTGGAACTCTGTTTCGTCTGCCTGCTTCCCTCCGGACTACAACTTGGATGTCTTCAAGTCCAATGTTAACAAATTCCTCATGAACCGCCCCCTTAATTAAACACTTCATCAAATCTCCACACTAACGTAATGTACTTGCAATAACCCTTATCCCTGAGTGGCCTTCGGGCCTTAATAATTGGTGATCACTGTGTAAAAAAAACAAAGTATTTACATGTAATGTATCTTTAGCAATAGCTATAGATGGTTTAGAAGGTGTCTGGTAATTTTTGAAAGAAACCAAGCTTTGAATGTGACCATCTATTTTTATCACCATTCCACAACAGATTGGAGGTCATCCTCAAGTGCTTTTTTTCCATTTTCTTAGATATGTGTTTATTGTTCCTCGTCATGCTTGTTATAGAGCTTGGTGTCATCAGCATATATACCCATCTCGGAGACAATTTTATCGGGTAGGAAATTTACGAATATTAGAAACAATATTAAAATAGACCCCTGAGGTACACCCGCATTTATATCATATTGTTTAGATATACGACTGTCGAGAACAACCTGGCGTCTTGTAAAGTATTCGTTCAGTGATACCGTATGATCAAATTTCCTATGAAGATAACCATACCATATCCTGTCAAAAGTCTTAGATATAGCTAGGACTACCACTCTACCCTCCAATGCTTTCTCCAGTGTATGATATGTAAGTTAAAGAATTACAATTAGGATATCCACAGTATAACGAGCTTGCCTAAATCCATAATGTTGGATGTTCAGAAAGGTAGAAGCCGTAAGGTCATGACTAGACCTTGGTTATTATCGACTCAAATACTTTTCAAAAAGCGGATGAAGGCTAATGGGGCAATAATTTAGTGAGTTAGTTCTTCCGCCAGAATTCGTGACAACTGGTACCACATATTCAGTACGCAGTATTCAGCAGCCAATAAGCAACATTTGTTAAGTTATGTTTTGTAAAGTTTAGAGATGACTTAAGCAACTTCAATGGAGTATGTTTTTAATAGCACAGCCGAGATGAGATCGGATCCACATGCGTTTGATGTGTCTAGGTTTTTGATGATGTCATGTACCTGAGAAGGGGTGATTTTCAGATCATCTAGTGTGGCAACTGTCCGCAAATGAAAGTCAGGCAGTGAGTCGTTTGCTGGATTAAATGTGAAGTTTAAGGAAAACTGACAGTCAAGCATGTAATCCTTCTCGGTTGCTGTCTAATAGATATAAATATATATATATATATACATATAATATTTATATATATATATACATATATATAGTTATGTATATGTGTGTGTACACATACATATATGCATGTATTTATATATGTGTATATGCGGATAGGAGTATTATGTGTGTGTCTGTGTATGTATGAATTTAATATAACTATGTATATTGGGTCTTAATTTTTTTATTTCACTTTCTCAATTTTTCATTTCTATTTATATATGTATAAGATGGATGTCTGGAAATATAAGCTTTTACTCTATTACTGCATTAAAAAAATGAAATAAATTTAATATCATAACTCAAGGGTAATTTGTTCGATCATTCATTAGTATTGAGATAAGTTTAAATTGACCATACCCAGCTTAATTTTGTACGAGACCTTACGTCTGATAATGTTTTATTTTCGTTTTTGTCTCTCCGTGTACGTTTCTCACTTGACCCCTTCTTATTTGCGCCCGACAACCTCACTCCATCTACAACACTCTTTCCTACTGGCTATCTCTTCCTTTTTATTAATTTTCTCAATTATATTTTATTACTCACTTTATTCTTTTTTATAACTTTGTTTTTTACTATTTCTAATAAATACAAACGGCTGATATAACTTCTTTCGGTTTTTTAAGTCAGATTCACGCCTGATTAGCGCTACTAATTTGAAAAGGCTGCTAGATTGTCCAAACAAGTTTATGGTGAATTAAGATACATTTCTCTTATGTTTTCCTACTGACACATAGAAATATACACAAATTTATAGATCAGGATATACGCATATATATAAACCCTATATATACAGCAACGGTAAAAAATTCCGACTGTCGTTTGGGCGATCGGGTTTCGATCCTGGCTTGAGGTAGTTGTTTGTCTAGCCGCACTGATTAGCAGTGAAACAGCGAAACAGTACTGTATGTGTGTGATTATAATGCTCCCAATCTTAGGTTAAGCATTTGGGAAGAGAAATACAAATTACGATTGTGTGTGTAAACAAATTCAGCTTAGGTACTTTGAACAATGTCAAAACATTGTTAATTCACTGCCCGCATAGAAGCAGCCGTATAGCGCAACGGTTAGAAGTTCTGACTGTCGTGTGGACGATCGGGATTCGATTCTGGCTTGAATTAGTTTCTTATCTAGCAGCTCTGCTGAGCTGCGAAACAGTGCTGTATGTGGATGACTATATATATATATATATATATATATATATATATATATATATACACATTTTAAACTACTTTCTATAATTGTATATAGATTGAAAACTTGATAAGTTTCGTCCTCAACGCATTTCCTAACCTATGTTAATAATTTTCAATTTTAGCTTACGTAACCCTCCTTTTGTTTTATATACGCATTTTCTACTTACATTTTTAATCATTTTCATGTACATAAAATATGTTAATATTTCACTTTCCGTGGTATTTTCTTCTCATATTTGGTATAGTTTACTTTCTACAATAGTTCTTATTATTTTCCTGAGAATTCTGTAGAAAATAGGGTGGCAGCGTTGAGAACAGGTTTACTTTCCTTTTTTCATATATATATAAATGGATTTTTCTGTTCAATACTTCCGGAAAATGTAGAGACAACCAAGTTGTCTGATATCTATACAATTGTTTTAATCGTGTAAAGAAGCTTTTTTTCGAATGGTGATAATGACGAATCCAAATATTTAACAAAAAAATGATTTTTGGAATTCGCTCAATGTAGTAAGTCAATGCACTCTATTTTATACTCATGGGCACAGCATGATTTCTCAATCGAATACTTGCCAATATCAGCTTCCGATTCTGCAAAAGAAGGGAGATCCAATGATCTTACCCTTCCCTCTCGATTCTTCGATACGTACTGATTTATACCAGTCTTTAAATGCAAAGAAGTCTAATTCACATAATCAGCATCGCACTGGCATTTTATATAAAATATTACTGCTGTGAATGTAGAGCAAACTATCTTTATGAAAGAAAAAACGACAACTCTCCTAGTATATATCAAACGCAAGAAAACAGAAAAGAAACAATTAATAATAATTCTAACAATGTTTTTAGTCAATTTCAAACAATTATTCCATATCCATAGAAAGTAAAATAAACGGGACATTTTAACGGCCCACATATTTTAGGGGATTTACAATATGTTAGCTTTTCATAAATGCAATCATTCAATCTTCTGGATAATCAATATGAATGATTATTTTCTCTGATCTTATCTTGTTCGGTGTCTAGGCGAACAAATAATGAGGTTTCTATAAATAAACGTATGAACTAAGCTGATCTTTCTTCATTTTGGCACAAAAGAAAACCAGTTCACATGCAGAGCACTAATAGTTAGCTTTCTAACAATATTTATTAGAAATCCACCCTTTGAAGGTTCAAAAAGAACATGTCATACAAGACGGGAAAAAGGTTACCTTTATAAGTTTCCATAGTAAACGCTAAATCCCATAGAAAGAGAATTAAACCGTAGCTACCGAGAAAGAAGGCCAATGCATATGACAGCGTAACGTCACTTCCTAATTAAGTTGTAGTTGTATGGTCATGCTAACAAGCATAAAAAATATGGCTACCAATATGTGTTACCGATTGTCCATGTATGTTCTAAAGAAAAAGAACAATTCTCCATTCGGAAAATAATTATTATAATTACACATTTGAGATAATTTTAATCAAAATATCGTAAGTGAATTCGTGTTTGAACTTTTATTTTTATTGGAGAAAGTCGAATATTTCATTTTATTTTATTTTTTTTTACTGCAAAACAAACACTTTTTATATAAGCATTTTTTTCAGTCCGTTCTTTTAATAATAAATAAAACTTTTCACTGAGTATTTTAAAATATTTTTAAGTAAACATTTTTCACGGCAGTGTTTTTTTTTACGATTGGTGAATTATCAATATTTTAGCACCGGGCGTAATTTATTTCTTCAAAATATATTTAAAACTTCAAGTTTTTGTTTTTTATAACATTTGAACTGTAAATAATTTTACATGACAGGTTTGTTTTACTATACACATAGTTTCGAAAAAGTTATCAGAAAACAAATATATAACAAATAAATGTTACCAAAGGCAAGATAAGTTACTTTTCTTCCAAACATACCGACATTTTTCTTTTTAAAATATATTGATAAACATTGTATGATTTTCGAAGCGATTACACGTTTTAAAGTGAGTAAAACCACTAAAAATCTTCCCAGATAGATAGAAGAGTAACTTATCTTGTCTTTGATGACATTTATTTCTGATATATTTGTTTTTGACAACTTTTTCGAATCTATGTGTATAGTAATACAAACCTAAAAATTAAATTTAACTTGAAAATAATATTTAAAATATTCGTGCGTACACTGCACAAGCACCCTTATTATCATAATAATAATAATAATAATAATAATAATAATAATAATAAACTGGTGTAGATAACATCGACTTGCGCCACACCACACCAACTAGTTGTGAAGGGTCAGGGAGGGTGGAAAGACCGAGGTGAGAGAGTACTGACCAAATCTCCATTGGAAGTGCGCAGTTGAAATCTTGTACCTCGGGGAAGCATTTTGTCACCCAAACCCCAGGAAACTCCAATGGCCGATGCCAACGAGAAATCAGTGACAACGGTTGTTGCGATAACATGTAATCATCTGC
Organism: Euprymna scolopes; assembly: GCF_053919585.1. Classification (NCBI taxonomy): domain Eukaryota; kingdom Metazoa; phylum Mollusca; class Cephalopoda; order Sepiida; family Sepiolidae; genus Euprymna; species Euprymna scolopes. The sequence continues at coordinate 58,263,899 of NC_136487.1, forward strand.
ACAAGTGGTCAAAACGTGGAGAACACTGGAAATCTGGGGAGATGTGTCACTTGGTCTCCAGGGAACACCACAGGTTACTGCCAGTTAGCAATCACTGATGATGGCTTTGAGACAGCTAATACGCTACACATTTTGATGAAAAACATTGTGAAAAAATTGACATAGAAGAACAGAAAACCCAAATTTAAATATAATTTCTGTATTTAAAGTAATAGTTATTTAAATATTTCAACATATAATCATGTGGAGAAAATCCAGCTTCCCAAGAAGTGGCACTCTGGATAGGAACAAAAATAATCTCAGTCATGAAAGATTTCTCCTCCACCGACCGAAGACAGAAAAGGTAAAGTGTAGCATCAAAACAGACACTACATTGATCTTGTTCCGAAGGCCAAACATATTTGTTTAATGTTTTTTTAATTGTATGTTCCCTAAATTCATAATTCAGTTTTATCAGTATTAAATTGTATATTGCTTTAAAATTACTTAATTTTACATAGATAATATTTATATTTTATATTGAATAAAGTTCAGTTTCAGTATTAATCGAACTGTGTTCCTGGCCCTTCGCGGCCTGGGCAACAAGTGTCAAGCAAAGACAATATGAGGGAGCAACCCCACATAAAAGACCTTGGTCAATGTAAGGAAAACCCTTCATACCAATTGTCACTATCCAGCTCCCCTACTCCCCGGGGAGTTGGTCCCCATTTCCCCTTCACTCCTCACATTAAAATCGGCCTTGTGACTAATTGGCTCGGTGGGGGAGAAAATAAATAGCCTTTTTCTTTTTAAAAATGTGTTATTGCTCTTTTTCAAATTGCCCTCATATAGTACTGACAGTCTGACAAATCTTACGTACATTGCCTGCAGACATTTTTCAGTTAACAGGCCTTCTTCTTACTCTTATTGGCCGTGATTACACCCATTACAGAATGACGAGGCCAACAAAGAAAAAGGGTAGTCAACATATCTTACATACGTAGTTTGTTTAGATCCAGAACTAAAAAGAAAGTATTGATAATAACCGACGATGATATCAGCTAAAATTGGGGCCAGTGAACTCTTATTGTAATATTGGAGACCTGGCAGTTTATAATATCAGCGTATCTGAAATCCACTGATTTATTATATATGAATATAAGTTAAAATAAATATCTCTTTAGAAACACCAGGAGAGGTCAGGATATCGCCATAGAGTGCGTTAGTGAAAATATACACAGTCTCTTATAAGACATTGGCAAAGAGATTAAATGGACACATAAAGGATATCGCAAAACCCGAATCTCATTCTTGTATACATTAAAATAACCAATACGAATCACGTATGCAGTGCGTAGTATATAACTTCCGCACAGGTTGAAAAATTTCTAAATGCCATTGAGCCAAAATAAAATACGGTTTGCAGATACTATCATAGATAAAATAAGTCTCAGTGGAATACATTTTCCGTGAATTTTAAGGAGACCATAAAGTCTGGGACATAGTGAATCAGAGTCGTATGCTGTCATAAACGTCTTTCGATAAAACATTATTTTTAAATAATGCGAGTTATTTTTTCATTTCGATTTCATTCCTGCAAGTATTACCTGCCAACGTTAAAAGACCAACTTAACAGAATATAAAGATATCGTAGAGAATCGATAACTGCATCTAAACTTCGTCGTTTGGATCTATTATCGCAACTACTGCCTCTTCGTCAAGTTCACAAATACCGATATCTGAATTTGATGTTTAACGGTTTCAAAATGCATTTTATTCTTAACAATGTTGTTGCGGGAAATGGAAGCCTTATTATATCGAAGTGACATATTTTATTCCAGCAAATACATTCAGTTTAGGTAAACAAAACTTTGAATAAATCAGGGTTATCTCTTTATTATTAATAGTAGGGTACTACAAAATCTACTTTACAAAGCGCTTTAATTCCGATACCTGTTGAGACAGTTTCCAAAAAATTACATATATGTTTATTTTCATTATTTGCATTACAACCATATCCATTTCAAAAGTGCTTAGAGGTAGAAAATTTATCATGTATATATATATATATATATATATATATATATATATATATATATATATACATATAGTAAGTTATAAAAAATATATATGGCAATTAAGCTACACAGAATATTCTGCGTTTGATCCACGCTAGGATTCGTCAGTCTGACGAATTCTAGCGTGGATGCACAGCGCAATATTCTGTGTAGCGTAATTGCCATATGCATTTTTATAACTTACTACTTAGCTCTACCTATGTGCAGAGCACTTTTGAAGTAAATACTTAAAGTTTACGCATAAAATTATACTTTTGTATAGTATAGTATATTATATGATTAAATTAATTAGTCCTATATATATATATATATATATGTGTGTGTGTGTGTGTGTGTGTGTAAACGAACATATTTTTTTAAATTTGCATATAAACAAAGAACAGAAATATTTTTATCCGACAAGAGATACTAATTTAAATTAGAGAAATCTTTAGTCCCCCGAGTTTCAAAAAATGCCTCTTCCTCATTCGAAAAAAGATAATAGCACATTATAATGATGAAATAATATTTCAAGTATAAAATGAAACTGCAAAATATGAATACAAAAATATTTGCATAAAAGGAAAAGTGTTTTAAATCGTAAGTAAGGATCAAGTGGAACGCGTAGATTCGGGATTCTCTCGTTGAATATTTTCCTCTCAAGTCTCTAATTCCTTCCCTCCTCCTCCTCTCTTTCTCTCTCTCCCTCTCTCTCTCGCTTCGAAGATAAAAAACAAGCATTTATTTCTTCTCTCTCTCGCTCGCTTACCTAACAATTTACGATTTTCTAAAACACAAAATAAATTCTGCAGAGCAAAAGAAAAATAACAATACAAATATCGAAAAAATATAACTGTACTTACATCTAACAATTTACAGTTAAAAATAAAACATTAATCTTTTCTTGAAAAAAATATTGTTACCTGTTAAGATTTTTTCCATTTTTTATCTATTTCTGTACTACGGGCACTGCCAACCCACACGGGTGGGTACTCTGACAAGGATTAGTACGGTTAAATTTAGGGGAATTATTCTTCCACCCCCCCAATAAAAATGGGCGTTTCTGCTCTGAAAACCGTTCTTTACATAGCGATATTAGGGGTGTCTATTCCAAACGACTTTCTTAAGAAAGGGTGTTTAGGGGTTTCTAATCCGAAAGTCCTTGTTAACGTTGGGAGTTTGAGATATCTGTTCCAGACGCCCTTCTAAACGTGACAATACTAAAAGAAGTGAAGTGAATAGCTTGTAATTGTTTAGTTTTACACGTTCGAAATAGAGTACATAAATATGGAAGGTACTTTTATACTATCAGTGGAAGAATGGAAAGAAGAGGAAGACTTGACCACCAAACGGAAACATCTAAGACTGCTACAACTGATTTCGATTACTATAAACAGTTTATACACTGTGAGAATCCCTGGCCTCTAAAACTTCTAATGGGCCAGTTTTTTGTACTTTTATTGATGCATACTTATTTACGAATTCCCTTAATTGCTTTTTTAAAATTCAAACTGTATCTGCGTGTTATCACCCCATAACTTGTTGCTACATTTTCTGCAAGGGAGGGCAGGCTTTATCCGGGCAACACGGTTTAACGAGTCATGTTAGTACACCCCCACATACATATATATATGTATATATATATATATATATATATATATATATATATATATATCAGGACACTACTACAAATATTACACAAATATTTAACACCACTTACTATTCTTACGCACTAACTCACGCCGAAACATGATACGATAGAAATCGCAGTTCATGACATCGTATACTAAATATCATAAAAGTTTAAAAGCAACCCATCGGCAGTAGCGCCTACATACGATCACGCTTGCACTGAAATTATACTTATATATCAATATAATACTTCCCATGCGCTAATCTGATTAATAATAATTACAGTCATAAGAATTAGAAAACATTTTTCTTTTCCGATTATGAATACTCAACGAAAAATGTATCGTCATATCTACGCTTTTTGTCCATATATGAGAAACTGCAACTGCAATTTTCTATGTTTGTGTTTATTTTATGTTTTTAAAAAACATTTAAAAAGAAAAGCCCATGGGCATCTGGTAAATATATTTATTTACACTTACGATCTCTCATACAAGTTTACATGCTTGTGGGACTCTGTCATAGGTATTTTTATAATCGATGCATGCGATGGCTCTGGTTTTTTCTGCTTTTTACCTCTTTCAAGATATATTAGTTTGGTGTAGAAAGCCCTACTTCTTTTCCGGCATCAGTTTTCTTCTTTCGTCAGCAGTCAACGAGTGCTAAGGAAGGCGTAGATCAGTTTACTTAGTTGTGCAATTCAAGATCTTCACATAGTCAGTAAGCAGCTTCTGGCTTGTAATTATTTGATGTTACGTCGTCGTAATTATATGACTTTACGTCGTCATTTTGTATTAACGTAGTTCTCCCTTTTGGTCATTGATGTCGGTACTTATGTATTGTGGATACATCTTTTCGGATGTTATACCAGCCTTACATGTAGTGTAGTGATCTTTTTAATCAATATGTATATATAACATCGTAGCCCGGTGCTTCCCAGTTTTGCTATTTCCCTTAGGGTCTTCTTGAGATTTCGTCTTTAATTTCAGGTTTTATTCCTTCTTCAATTCACCAAAGTTCGATTCTTAATGTTTTAGCTATTTGGCAATTCTGTTGTTATCTTGAGGCCATCCCTATTTTTGGTTCAAGGAGTTGTTGGTTTCTGTTTGGTTCAGTCGTTCCCTTTTTATTATCTCTCTGTTCGCGTTTTGATAGAATTGCCTTTCATTTGTTTCAAACATCCTGTTTTGTCTGTATTGTCCATCCCAATTATAGTGTTAAAAAAGCTTAAACCAGAACTTGCTCCCATACATACGAAACTATTTAAGCGCTGCCTTAAGGAGAAGTGCTTTCCGACTCCCTGGAAGACCTCATCAGTTTGCCCTGTATTTAAGAATTCAGGTGGTAAGTCATCTCCCTCTCAGTACAGACCAATAAGTCTCCTGTGTGTTATGAGTAAGTTGCTGGAATCCATATTAAATAGAGAAATAGTCAACCACCTCAGCAGGAATAACCTTCTTAGTGGCACACAATATGGTTTCCGCTCTGCAAGATCTACCGCAGATGTGCTGACGGTTATATCCCACAGGATTAGTGAATCTCTTGACAAAGGCTTCCTTTCTATGGAAATTGCTCTTGACATATCAAAGGCCTTCGACAAGGTATGACATAAGAATCTACTTCACAAGATTTCCAGCTACGGTATAACTGGAAATGTTTTCTCAATCATTAAATCATTTCTTTCCGATAGGCTCATAAGAGTAGTGGTCGATGGACAAAAATCGGAGGCCTGCAATATAAATGCTGGAGTCCCTCAGGGGTCAATCCTGGGCCCAACTCTCTTCCTGATCTACATCAATGACCTCCATAAACACATACTTAAATCATTCGTTGATATTTATGCTGATGACACGACCATCTACTGCAACGCATCAAATGACAAAGTTCTCTCTGATTCTCTCTCCTCTGATCTCGAGTGCGTGGTTTAGTGGGGGAAGATGTGGCTGGTTACCTTTAATGCATCCAAAACCAAATTCCTATCCTTACATCATCAACGCTCTGATCACCATATGCCATCAATTGTGATGGATGGCTCTCGTCTGGGTGAGGCCCCGTGTTTTGACAAGCTTCTGAGTTTGACCTTTACTCCTGATCTGAAATGGAACACGTACATCAAGTTTGTTGCCAGGTCGCTCGAAAGATGGTGGGATCCTTCTACCGCTCCAGAAGGTATCTCACTACTGATGCAATTCTCTATCTATATAAAAGCCAAGTACGTCCAAGGATGGAATACCGTTGCCATATCTGGGCAGGAGCTGCTAAAAACAGCCTATCCAGCCTTGACAGAGTACAAAATAGACTTCGTGGCTTAGTGGGGGATGCCCTTTTCTCTACCCTGCATCCTCTCTCCCACAGAAGAGACGTTGCGAGCCTATCCTTGTTTTATCGTTATTTCTATGGCAGGTGCTCGTCTGAACTCCAATCTTTGGTCCCCCCTCACCAATATTTCACGAAAAACACCCGTCTAGCTGAATCCACTGTAAAAAATTTCCCCCACTCTATATCTGTGCCTAAATCCAAAAGCGGATTCCATGAACAAAGCTTCTTTCTTAGAACTTCACGTCTGTGGAACTCTGTTCCGTCTGCCTGCTTCCCACCGCACTACAACTTGGATGTCTTCAAGTCCAACGTTAACAAATTCCTAATGAACCGCCCCCTTAAGTAAACACTTCATCAAATCTCCACACTAACGTAATGTACTTGCAATAACACGTTTCCCTGAGTGGCTTCCGGGCCTTGATAATTGGTGATCACTGTGTAAAAAAAAAATTATACTTGTATCGTCGTCTTCTTCTGCTGCTTTTGTTTTAAAGTCAATAATTGTATTTTCTTCGATCTTAGAATTTACACTAAGGATCATGTTTTGATTTGTATGCACCAGCTATCTTCTGTGGGGTTTCTGTAAGTTCAACTTCTGACAACCAACCTCTTTTGAGGAAATGTCAGGTTGGTCTACAATCATACATTCAGTCGCTGGATATTCAGTAGATATGTCCAATAGGTGTTTCATTCGGTTCAGAAGCCTTTGTCGTCTAGATGGTTTCTGTAGTAACATTCTACCACTAGTCAGTGCCTTTTGTAGCCCATCTTTTCTGTGTTATTTTTAGGTCCGATGTTCTGCGTCATATCTGAAAGTAGAAAGATTTCTTACCTGGGTTTTATCTTTGTTCTTGTTCCTTAAATTAGGAGAGTCAATAATAATAATAATAATAATAATTATTATTATTATTATTATTATTATTATTGTTGTTATTATTATTATTATTATTATTATTATTATTATTATTATTATTATTATTATTATCATTATTATTATCATTGGTATGTGGCCCGTTGTAGGAAGAAGCTATTGATTTTATTGGACATGGCGTATTTTGGTTATACGTAAAATAAAAGACGATAAACGTACGATTCCGCTTGCAATAGACATTTTCCCAGTTTTTTCTAATCTCAATGCCAAATGAATGTTTATCATTGTGATTTATTTAATCAAATTAAAATTTGATGACGAATATGTCTTTCATAGAAGATAGTTATTTTATTTGTTCTTTCTTCTTCTACTATTCTGCGAGTGTTCGTCTTATGTAGATATTAATTTACTTATTCAAAGAAGAACCTGGCTACACATCTATAGTAATGTAATTTTTTCATAGTATGCACACACCCACACACGCATCTACCCACACACACACACACACACACACACACACACACACACACACACATATAAATATATATATATATATATATATATATATATATATATATATATATATCATAGCAGGATCCGTGTACCGTCATTGACAACTGAAAATATAATATAAAGTCAGAAAAGAATTTTGGAAAGTCAGCCCCTCACAATAATATTACCGTATAGATATCTTACGCATTATCATAAACTCAGCTAAATTCCGTTCGTTTTATGAAGATATCGGTACATGGAGAAATATGTTCCTTCCAATCAAAAACAATATTGTTAGTTAACGTTAAATAAGTGCGCATAACCGCAAAATAATGTTGGTGACACCCTCAATAAATGAAAATAAGGAATAAAATGTTCATGACGAAATATTTTAATCAATCATGAAAGCATTTTAATAAAGCAGGACACCTTCTTGACTTAGATAATTTTGTTTTGTGCTTAGGTATTAACAGGAAAGTTATGAAGTAATAATTAAACAATCATAATAATCAAAAGAAAGTCTGCATCACCCTAAAATACAAAGGAAAATATTTGTACATGTAGTCCACGTTAGGATTAAGATGACAATAATGCATATAATAGTAATTCCGATAACAACGACAACAACAACGACAGCAACAATAAAGGCAGTACTAAAGTAGTAATAGAAATGACAGCAGTACAACAGTAACAGCAGAAGGAGTAGTAGCGGTATTAATATCAGTATTAAAGACGCACTTGACAGGATTACTGATATAAATAAACGATTTATTTTATATAAATTATTTTCTCAAATAAAAAACTTTGAAATGTTCATGAAGAAATAATGATTTTTACTAATATTAGACAAGTTCTTTGCTTCAGTAAACGAGATGCAGTGTGTGAAAAAACAGAATTGTAAATTTAAACTTTGAATGTTTTACACACATTTTCATAGAAATCAAGCGTAACTAAAGAAAAAATATCAGCTGAAATGTAAATGCGAATTTCATCACATTTTACTTAGTTCTGCCTGTGAATTTAACATTGCTGCCTAGGCTGAATGCCGTAAAATAACTATTAGATAATTTAGATTTAATGCTCAGTTTCATGTATGTTAAATGTAAAATAATCACTAAATTTCTGGCCAGATAGCGTTTCAATGACATCTACTCATTTTGCAAAAGTAAAGCATCCTTTATGTTGTGTTGGTGCGTGTAAACTTAAAATTATTAATAAGATTAACAGAATGATGTGTTGCTACATTGACTTGTGGTTTGCGGTTGGATTCATATATTTATTGTATATCCTTCATCTCCGAAAGCACAAAAGTCATCTGTTTGCGAAATATGTCTGCTTATATAATCTTTTTTTTTATTATTCAATTTTCAACCCAAACAAGGCACAGTGCAACTTTGAAGTAGTGGGCTACTATTGGGGACATAAGTTACAGGGGCACTATGAAGTGATATCAGCAGCAGTATGCTTGTTAACATTGCACTTGAACTTCTGCATATCAGTACAGTTAAGAAAGCAGAATTCCGGAAGGGAGTTCAAACGATTCGCAGTTCTGGGGAAGAAACTATTGGAGTAAAAGGCTTTATTACACCTAGGGATCTCTACTTTAAAGGGGTGGGACTTAGTTGCTAGTCGGGTTTGTCGGAAGGGGTACTCACATCGAGGAGATATACCTGCTTGTATTTCGTCAGAGCATTCACCACTAAAGTATTTGTAGAACAGTCAGAGGGATGCAATCTTTCGTCGATGGGACAGAGGCTGAAGCCTAGATGACAGCTCAGAACCTATCAGGTTAGAAACTCTCTTTTGAACACTGTCCAGAAGTGAGAGATAAGCAGCAGATGCGCCAGCCACAGTGTGACAACAGTACTCCATACATAGGCGAATAGTGGCCTTATAGAGGTACAGGATACTTTCAGGCGGAAGTAACATTCTAGAACGTTAGAGATACCCCACCTTCCTTGCAGCAGCCTTGGCAATGCTCTCAATGTATATATTCCAGTTCATGTTCCCTGTAAGGCCGAGCAGTTTAAAAGAAGTACTTTCAGGTAATGTGTTCTTGGCTATTTCTATTGATGGTAGAGAAGATTCCTTGTAGTTATTGAAGGAAACAAGCTTAGTCTTGGCAGCATTGAATGTGACCATTCATTTTTGGACAAAAATCTCACTACAGATTGCAAGTCATCCTCTAGTGCTTCTGCCATGTCCTTAGATATGTGTTCATTTGTTTTCCCCTCGTTCCTGTTATAGACAGGGGTGTCATCAGCAAATATACCCATCTTCGAAACAATTTTATCAGGGATGTCATTTATGAATATCAATAATAATAAAGGTCCAAGGATAGACCCTTGAGTTACTCCCACATTTATATCATATTGTTTAGATGTACGACCGTCGAGGACAACTTGGATATTTCTCTTGCTTAAGAAGGGTTTAATTACATGATGTATTCTTCCAGTGATACCACATGATCTAATTTTGCTTAAATGACCATCGTGCCATACTCTATCAAAAGCCTTAGATATATCGTGCTACTGCTCCACCTCCCCTGTTTTGTCCAATGAACGGTATATCCGTTCATAGACTGCAGTTAAGATATATGCTGTTGAACGGGCTTGCCTAAATATATAGTTTGTCGGTCAGGAGTTTAGCAGCTAGGGCTTGATTTACTAAGGACCCAAATATTTTGGCGAAAAGCGGGAAAAGGCTAATGGGGCTATAATTTAGTGGGTCAGTTCTTTCACAAGTATTTTTATAATGTAATCGTTATAAGGTATAAACTAACCGCCTTCTCTAAAATCTTCAATAATTGTTTTGTTTGAATCTGAAATCCCTGTAAAACACTGAACTTTATTCTGGATGACAGTGGAGTTTAGCTGTAGGGTACTTCTCTAAATATGGACGGATAATTTAAATGCAACATTTAAACATATGTTTCAAAGTCCGCTTATGGGTTTTTAATGGTAAACTGTAAAATATATTATTAGAGTAATTTAGTGCAATTGCATAATCTAAAAAGGTTTTTCCTCAAAGGCTTTATAAAAAGAATATTAGTTTCACAATGTACATATTTATTGCCCTACTCAAAAACAATAGGGAATTATATAAAAAGAAAGTGGGGAGCTAAGATCTTCAATATAGTGTATTTTTAACGCCTTTAATGTAGCCGTTTAGTTGTGTATATAGAACATTAACGAAGATGCTATGCCATTCTTATCATTTTTTTATGCATAATAGTAATAGCGGTATTAACATTAGTAGTATCGGTATCAGGTGTCTCTGTAGTACTATAGAAATAGTATTAGTAGCAAAAAGGCGATAATAATAATGAAACGTAAAACAACAATACACACAGTATTTTCTTCCATAACGGAAAGAACATTTTTCTATACCGAGGTAAATGTTATAATGTACGACTCAAGGAAAGAAATGAGGGTATCGCAAAGTTATATTAACGTCAAACCTCAACGAAGTCCTGACTAATGAAAATTATTAATAGTAGCATTATCAGAGTCATAGATAAGCACACATAAGCATGCACACATTCCCCCTTCTGCTACTCTCTCGCTCTCTCTCTCTCTCTCTCTCTTCCCTCATCTCTCTAACTCTCTTGCTTCCCCTCTCTCTTTTTCTCTGCCTTATTGTAATTCTCAAAGAAGACAACCAAAATCGATAGAATTGATAATGTTAAAGTTTACGCGAAGATCCATGTGAAAGTCAACAAGGTAAGATAAGATTCTATGGAAATGTTGTTAACCCTGTTGTTATACATTATTCAAAATTGATCGAAAAGATTACTTATGGGCACGGTCATAGTCGCGTTGTGTTCTGAAATGGACAGGCAGAATGCGGATGTATGTCTAAGTGACCAATGACAATGTCATTATAATGAGAAATAAACGGAAAAAGACGCTGTTTATTATTTTCGTTTTTTTTTTAATTTCTTCCTTTGAAGATTGTAACGGTGGGTATGGCGCAGCCAAACCAGCTGCCAACATTGCCCTGCTTTATATTGAAACCAACCAGGAGCTCTTTTTAGTATCCTTGTTGTGTTCCTAAACTGCAATTGTCTCGATCTCTTTTGCACTGTGTTCACCAGGAATATTAGGTAGGTAGGACTTCAGGTTCTTCCTGTGGCACTTATAATAACGGCTATGAAGTGCTAGGTGAATAGTGAAAGTACACACTGATAAAACAAAATATTTATAGTGATTCACAGTAATAGTACACTATATTATATTTGCTACGTTTCTAACGGGGCGAGTGACTGCTGAAAATATTTAGGCCGAAAGTATCCCTCTTGTCACGATACGGTATGCCTTGTTTTGAATACTTACTCGTTTGGTAAATAATGTAGCAGGTTGTGATAGCAAATAAAATCGAATGGTAATAACCACAAAATACACCTCAAGTACTGGTATTTATTGTTACAATTTTCGATTTATGTGTGGAGACAGCGTTTGTAAATCTACACTCTTATTTGGGGACGGGGAAAAACGTTCCTATTTCATTATAGTTGTAGATAATGCAACTTGCTTTGCGCGTCTTTCTATGTTGCAGCCACTGAATAATACATATAGTACAGATAAATAAGCTAGCATGAAGGCATGGTTGTCTCATTTGCTTAGATGTCTCCCAATTCCTTCGTCATTGCTAGAAAACGATTGGAAGTTGATGGAAAACACGGACAGGTCGCGCATTCACGATGGTAATGTATTTCCATCCCCTTCAATTTTCTGAGATGCGTAATTCGTAACTGAATATATATCTAATATTTAACAGTTATGCCATGAACTTTCCAGATGTCAACTTAATTGTGTTACCATTGACTTCTCGCCGACAAACATCTACTCATAATAAAGAATATGAGTGAATGCCTGAATACGAAATACCGTATTTTCTACTAGTGTAATCGTGTACTCAGTTCATAATAGTTTGAGGGATGATTTCGCATCAGCTTTTTGTCATTATTGTGGTTTAAATTATGATGTACTTTTAAAATTTGTAACAAAAAGAATGGCAGATCCTGTGAATCTGTAAGTAAAGTAATCTTTTTTTGTTTGGTAAACTTCAAGATTTGTAAAAAGTAAGGTCCTTTTTTTTCGATTAAAAAGTTTGTTTTTATTTTCGGTAAAAGAATGATGCCAATTTTTCTTAAATACGTAAGAAATTAAATAGTAAAATAAATGTCTTGTTTATCAGGTTGTAAGAACTTGCACTAGCTTGGTAGGAAAATAGTTGCGATTATATTTGGGGGGGTAGTAAAAAAAATAATGTCCGGTTTTGATAAAAAAAATAATGTTGTGAGTTCTTCATTTTATTAAAGAAAATCTCCAGATTTTATTTTATCTGTAAAACAAATAATTCATATATGAAATAGTCCATTTATTTAAGAGCAACTTGTATTAAAGTATTGAGGTCTTCCTCAATACTTTAATAAATGTTGACTATTTTATATATGAATTATTATCAAGACGACTTTTTTTTATCTTATGGCCTTTTTTATAATTCAGCCTAGTATTCACTCAGTTTTTTTATGTGTGCAATAATTGTTTTATCATATAGATACTACATTAAACCTGAGGAAATGTATGTCTCATACTCCTTATAATTACTACGGAATATAAAATATTTTCATTTTGTATTCATCCCCGATCATAAATACATTTAGAACGCAGAATGTATTCGATGTATTAGACCTCTCCGCAATTTTTGTTTCGTGGTGCGGCAAAAGGTTTTCTGCGACATTCAATTGTCACTTACCGCACGTCACATTAAAACGAAACCAGAGTAATTCCTCTCAAGCATTATCGTCTATGATATAAAGAGCAAACGTCGGTGTGAATATACGTATTTATCCGGCTTAATATTTAAAAAAACGGACTCATATGAATATCGATTAAACTTAGTAAACAGGAAGCCGAATGTATAATGTGTATTAATTAGAAAAAAAAATACCTTTAACGTTCTTTCTTAACAATCACAATCTAGACATGCATGAATGTTATTAATTTCTACCATCATTTTAGAAACATAAATTTGTAACATAAAGTATCGTTGCGATGTATTCGTAATGGATAGCGTGTTTGCTTACGAATTTCAATTTTGAGATTCGTACCCACCACGGGTCATTTATTTTTTTTTTATTTTTTATAACAAAATAAATAATGAGCAATCATTTTAAAAACATAAAACCGTTCATTTATGTTCAAGAAAAAACTTGTACGGTTTGCGAAACGCTAAAAGTAACTTTTCGGTTTTTTTAAAAGATTTTATTTATATTTGACTTATATTTTTATTTTGTGATTTTTAAAATTGAAATAGTTTCTATTTGTTTTATTTTTAAGTGTTTCTCTCCTATATTTGAAGGAGACATGAGAAAACCTGAAGTTTTCGGGCCGTGCGGAGATAACCACCCACAAAGTAACACGAGCGTAGCTACGGACCGTAAAGATAAATCTTTCTAGGCTAGGGCAGCATTTAAGAAAATCATTTTTAAACACGATAGAAAGTGCGCAATATACTGAGAATAACTTCTTCTCTTTGTATCCCTTAATCTGTAGCAAAACTTCCCCCTCTATAATTTAATTGGGAGGGGAACAACTGCCAAATAATCCGGTGGGGTAGTGGTCAAGTAGTTCTATTTAGGGTGATTACATTTTCGTTTTTATTTATCCCTTTTTTTAAAGTAGGATTTTTAAGTTAAATTAATTTTTACGGTATCTATTGCTTTTGAACATTGTTACATTAAAGTACAGTTAACCATAACCCTTGCATCATATACTCGGATAAAGGCGGAGTTAAACTATCGCTAAATTTACAATAAAATATTATCGACGTTGCGCACGATGGAATTGACATATAGTAATGAAAACCTGCTTTAGTATAGCAGGTGTGTCCAAACAGACGTTCAATTATTCTATTTAATAATTTGTGGACACGGGCAACTGATAAGTTAATACAAAACACAGAGAAGCTCTAAGTAGCATTTAATGTATTATGGATTAGCAGTACAAAAGTACTGTCGTACTAGCAGGGCTCGTGGAAATTCCACAGAATGAGACATATACGTTATGATAAAACGGATATTTTTTCCTGGATAGCGCAAAAAATGTGTTCATTGGACAGCAAAACCAATAATACTTAGCAAATATGAGTTTATTTATAGATTGTTATGAAAATAACGTCCCTCGAACATATATTAAATATATTACTGTCTCAAATATAAATTCATAGGTATTAATAAGTACTCTACAAGTAATATTGTGCTGTATAGTTCAATGCAAATAGGAATAAAACATTTTAAGAGGAAATCTTTAATATACTTCGTCAGTTCAATGGTCTTATATTTTTTTCGTGTTTGTTTCCATTTTTAAGTAACGTTTTGCTGATTTTCTTCGGTTTTGAACCGCTACACATATAAATACATACAAGTTCCTTTCTCATTCTACTACAAAAATTATCATTTACTATTATTATAATATTTGAAAACGAGCCTTCATAAAAGAAGGGTCACTTTCATATTCTTGTCCAGAGTTGCCAGTTTGACTGTAGTATCAATTTTCTGATCAATTTTGCGATTATTTAATGTAAGCTAAGATTGATGTACAAACTATTCTTTTCAATTTTGATCGTTTATAACCCTTTAAAAACTATTTAAACCCATAAAAAAGGTCCAAAAATCCAATCGTTCGATGTCTCTAGCGCCACTCTTTGACCTTTAGTTGCGGAGGAGATAGAGCTTATAAATATGGACACAGACAGATGGACAGATCTGCATTGTGTTTTATATTGTAAATTAGACTAGCAGGGGATACCCCTTTGTATACTAGTATTTTGTTATGTGTTGATCATTATTATTATTATTATTATTATTATTATTATTATTATTGCGTTCATGTTAACTATTAATATTTCCTTTTATTATCACTAATTTATTTATTTCTGCTGACTGGGATAGCTTCCGTACATTTATATCTGATCTACCTATTATGCCCTGTTTAAAAAGGATGTGTCTTCCATAGTATCAGACCTGACCCGATGGGAAATAGTGGGGATAGATCGATTCATACCATCCAAAAAATCCAAAAGAACCGAAAAGTCAGCCATGGTTCTCCCCAGAATGTTCTGCTGCCATCGCGCACAGAAACAACTTTTGCCATAGCTATCAACGTAATAGGTGTACTGAGACTAAAGCTGCTTTCATGACTGCCAGCAACCACTGTAAAAGAGTAATAAATAATGCAAGAGAGCTATATGCACAGGCCGTTAAATCCAAAGTAGCTGATCAGCGGCTTGGTTCCCACCATTTTTGGCAAATAGAAAACATGATCCTGAATAGAAGCGTGCGCTCTATCCCAACCATCATCAGTGGACCTGAGGTCATCACGTCAGCATCATAAAAGACAAAACAATTTGCTATGAACTTTGCAGCTAATTCTACCCTATACGACGAAGGTACTCAACTCCCCATATTTCCTCCTATAACAGACTATACGTTATGCAACATACAAATATCTGTGTGTGATGTCACCAAGCTAATCAAGAACCTTGATTGCAGTAAAGCAACTGGCCCTGACGGTATTCCAATTATAGTGTTGAAAAACTTTCAACCAGAACTTGCGCCCATACTTACAAAACTGTTTAAGCGTTGCCTTAGGGAGAAGTGTTTCTCAACACCCTGGAAAAGCTCATCAGTATGCCCTTTATTTAAGAACTCACATGATAAGTCATCTCCCTCCAGTACAGACCAATAAGTCTCCTGTGGGTCCTTAGTAAGTTGCTAGAGTCCATATTAAATAAAGAAGTAGTCAACCACCTCAGCAGAAATACTATTCTAAGTGACATAAAATATGGTTTCCGTTTTGCTAGATCTACAGAGGATGTGCTTACGGCTATATCTTATAGGATTAGTGAATATCTCGACAAAGGCTTCCTTTTTAGGGCAATTGCTCTTGACATATCAAAGGCCTTCGAAAAGGTATGGCACAAACAACTTCGTATGAAAAGTTCTCGCGGTTGTTTTTTATTTTAATTTATTTTAATAACTAAAGGTCGTTTTGTTGTATTATAATTATATGCACACATGTTTATTGTTTTCTTATATGCTGGGATTCTCATTAGCAAGAATACCGTACAGATTATGAATACTTTCTAATAATTACAAAAGAAAACGCTTAATATAGATAGATTTGAATGATTTATATAAGCTCAATTCTGTTAATAAACGCAACCATTTTAATCAGAATTAGTAAATAGTTTATATTCAGTTATATACACTTGCATTGTTATATATTGTTCTATACAGGGATTCTGAAACGTTGGTATATATTTGTGTTGGCGTGTATATATATATATATATAATTATTTTACTATAATAATTCAATACCTACAGACACTAGTGTTTCATCCTTTCGGGAATCGTCAGTGCAGGGTGAATACCAGTCGAACGACCTGAACCCCGCAACACGAGACATCTCTAGCTCGATTAGCGAAGACATAATCCATTCGGCTACCATTCCCCGCGTGAAATAATGTTGAATTCAAACATCTTAATACACAAATATATATATATATATATATATATATATATATATACATATATATATATATATATATATATAGTCAATTAATTGTTATACACACGAGACATAACAACGAGAGGTCTTCATACAAATATATATATATATATATATATATATATTTGGGAATAGTACAAGATATATTCGGATTTCAAAACACAGAAAAAAGAAAATTCCTTCTTCTCAGATACGTTCCATTTTGACGATTGGTTCACCTGTCTAGACTATCGGATCTTGAGTAAAGATCTTCAACTTTTCCGAATACACAGCCCAACATATAAACAATTGATAACATATTTACTCATCTTAATGCCGGTAGTTCCTTTTTTTTCGGGAAATTGCAAGCATCATTCTTATTCACATTTCCAATCTTTTGGATTCGACCCGCTTCCTAATTGGTCAGAGAAACCCAAATTGTCTTGTCAACTCAAAACCCTAACTCCTCTAACTAACTAAATCTACATGTTTATTATTCTGATCCACGTCATTTTAATAAACTCTGCGTCAGAGTACGTTGAACAGCTAGAGGTCAGATCTCTTTTTAAATTATTGTTATTAATTTAATCTTTCTCAAACCGAATTTGGTTCATCTATTACTCTAGACATTATATTTGTAGTCTACATTTATATAAACATTTATTTTAATTAGAATTTAATTTTTCAAAAAAAGTTTTTTTTCCAGGCTAAGAAAGGTATCTGCCATCGTTCAACGTTGGTTATGCAATATTAATACCACGTAAAAAATATAAAAATGCATTATACATAGCTACATCCAGACACAAATATCAGAAATATTGAAATTTATTTCTATACCAAACTAACACCGTGGATTATTTTTCTCCTTTTAGTTGTTATGAGTGCAACGATATTTATTTTAGATTTGACGAATAAATACACTTTTAATGGGGCTGTTTGTTTACTCAAACTATCCCTATATAAGAAACCCCATTTTTTCAGGTTATGAGAGTTTTTGTGTGTGTGTGTTTTTTTTGAAGGAGAATCAAGATTGATATTGTGTATTATTTCTCTTAGTCTTCTACTATTCTCAGCTAGGATTTTAATGACAAAAAGTTGTTTGCAATATAAATCCGATCTTGCGCACTTGTCGTACACGAATATCATTATGTTCTATTAACAAATCAATATGTGATTAATGACGCAGCGAGTGTGTTGACTAACTAATGCCTTTCATTTAGTATTTAGTTACTGATACATGAATTCGATTTCAATAATCCTGAGTTTCACAAAAGGCACACACAGAAGGTCAGATGTTACGTCGGCAGAAACGTTTGGAGAATAATACCCAAGATAAGTATAGTAGTCTAAATAATCTAAATAATATTCGCTTTCTGAGTTAAAATTAAAAATTGTAAAGATGAGATTTGTATTTTATGGTAGTAAAAACTGGAAACATTATATATTCAGTTATCTTTTGGTATAAACTAGGAAAAGATGATTTACTAGTAAGTTTTAAGTCAATCTTACATGTGAAGTATATATATATATATATATATATATATATATATATATATATATATATATATATATAGGCGAGCGTCCAATGCGTCCATATATATAGATATATATCTATGTGTCTGCGTGTGCGTGTGTGTACGCTAGATTATGTGTCTGAAACTCTGATGTTCGACTTAGCGTAAGGCGTCCGTGATAAAATATAAATCAGCAATTTAAGTTATCAGTATATTAGTACGGTGTAAATTTACTAATTTCAAGTAAAATATCCTCACTAGTTTAGATGATAGAGCAGTCGTTTTGCCATTGGTTCAGAACATCGCTACGCTTAGCACTACAAGTTGTAGAAGCGAAGAAGCACATATCTGTAAATAGCCAACCGATGCACACACACACGCGCACACACAGGAACACACACACACAGCAACACGCACACACACACACATACACACACACATATTGAGAAGTGATACACGAATTACCATTAGCGTATATGCGACGCTCTTTGTGTAAATAAATCGAGCGGCGGTATTTCGGACGATGTCAAAACATCGTTAAATTAACTACTCGTTCAGCGGCCGCCAGTAGCGTAATGGTTAGGAGCCCTGACTGCCATAGAGACGGGTTTCAATCCTTGCTTGAGGTGGTTGCCTGTCTAGCCGCACTGATGAGTTGTGAAACAGCGAAACAGTACTGTATGTGGATGACTATAATGCTCCTCACCTTGAGTTGAGCATATTGAGAAGTGATACACGAATTACCATTAGCGTATAAGCGACGCTTTTTGTGTAAACAAATCGAGCGGCGGTATTTCGGACGAATGTCAAAACATCGTTAAATTCACTACTCGTTCAGCGGCCGCCAATAGCGTAATGGTTAGGAGCCCTGACTGCCATAGAGACAGTCGGGTTTCAATCCTGGCTTGAGGTGGTTGTCTGTCTAGCCGCACTGATGAGCTGCGAAACAGTACTGTATGTGAATGACTATATATATATATATATATATATATATATATATATAGTAATTTACTTGTCTCACGTCCGGTATCACAAAACACCATCATCATAGCAAACATTTAATCATGAGAAACGAATTATCTCCCTTTATTGTCGCCCATTATCAGTTAAAAATCATTAAAACAATTTTCTCTAAAAAAAAATGGTAAAAACAAAAAAACATCATGCCCGTTTGTTTACGGTTTCCAAATATAGTGTTTTATTTTATAATTTAAAAAAAGTCATTTTGAAAAGAGACTGTTCGTTTTTTTTATTATAGATTCATTTTAAATATTAGAAAAAATGTTTAAGCGAATTGACATCTATTCCTTTATAATGTATATTAACCATTATTTTTTTTTAAAGGCAACGTTTTATGTACTGAATTTTAATTGAAAAACTTAAATTCATCAAATTGATTTTTTCGCCTAAAATTATTAAAAGATATTCATTAAAAATGTGTTAAATTCGTCGTTATTAGTTTCATTTTTATCCTTTAGTTATTTTATTCATGATGCGTTAAAAAAAATCAACTAACGTGGAATTTCCATGGATTCTGCTCGTAGATATAATTTCAAGAAACATGCAACGATTATGGATAAAGAAGATTAAATTCGATTAAACGTGAGCGTCTAACGCTCGCAGAAATAAAAATCTCCTCAAACAATACACGTACCTAAGATTATCTTATGAACTATCTGGATGGTGGAAACCCCAGACATTTTAATGCGTGCATTAAATCTGCGCACTTTGTGGTGAGAATGACTTTATTTACAAAATATTTCCAAACAAAAGAAAACGATATTTTAAACTTGACCTTGAGAGACCAGCGTAAATGATATTTTAAACGAAATTACCCAAGACTAATAAGAAAGATATTACTAATATAGCAGAAAGATCATCTTTATAACAATTCAAACTTTAGATTGAAGGATTAACGAAGAGGCTATTTTAAATTTAAGAATGACAGGCAGATAAATGAATAGAGATGTACTAATCTACAGAATGAGGCGCCTATTTAATCTGAATCAATAGCCATAAAAATTCTATATCAAAGGTAAATCTGAATAATGGTCACTCCGACAGCCAAAGCATCACATAAAAATTCAACGGCGCAACTAAAAATAATGAAATTAGTCTACCATAGGTATGAGAAGAGGAGACAGTTTTGAACGTTCGAATTGCTTTGAGTTGATATCATTATCTTCCCTTTTGACTGAAAGCAATCTATTAAAAGAAAAAAATATATAGAATAAGAAGATTGCTCCGATGTCATTGCTTCAAGCTTGGAGCCCGTCTTAAGAAGAAGAAGCTTCTTTTTCTCCTAATGTTCTGATTCCCTCTTTGCGGCATTTAAGTTATACTCTTCTATTCGCATAAATATCGGAAGTAGATGATTGTTGAACCGGATATTATTTCTGAGACACATATATTCTATTCGTTTTGTCTTTAGGGTACCAATAATTCAATAAGCAAAATGCATGGTAAATTACTTGTTCTTGTATAGAAGATAGGTTTTTTTATTCTGCAAAAATGTGATAGACACTTTCGAGCATTCAAAAATTACAAAAGATATATAAGGTTAGTATTTCAGTAATCTCATATTTACTAACGTTATGTCATATTGTTAGATAGTGAATATTGTTTCAGCAGACTAACGATGTCCGAATGTCAAGAATTCTATAGAAAATATAATGTGATAGCGAAAGGTATAGAAACGGGGACTTGATTTCAGCTATATACTTAAACAGAGGTGGCTAACAGAAGATAATTACATACCAACATTTTACGTATGAAAGAAAAATAACTAGAATCCTAAGAAGATAATCATAATTTCAATAATCGATGGGATAATAGGTCACATCAAGGAGTATTTCACAAACTACTTCATGAATTAATTTTTAGTCTGAGGCAAGAATAAGGATAGTTGTGTTTGTTAATTTGAGTGTGCTGAATTCAAATTTATAAATAGTCTTGCTCTATCAGCTCTAGTTTTCTGGCTTTTAAATAATCTGATTTTAGTATAAACAGACAATATATGTAATTATTTCAAGAGATGCCGCAGCTTATAACAGATAAATCAGGATATATAAAGAACACTGATTGAATCAATATACTTGGATGACACAATTACACAATTCAAAGTAACACAAACAGTTAAAAGCGTGTTCTCGCAAGAGTATCCAGCATAAATCTCCCCTCATATCGGGGTTCCATTTGCCTTGATAGTTACTCTCCATCTTCGTAATGTTTTGGTGGAAACTTTCTCCATGCTCATCACTCACTGTTCAAAGGTTTGGCGAGAAGAATTGAAGTCGGAATGGTGAACATGAATCTTGAGTGACATTCGGCACTTCATATCCTCATAAGATTTTAGACACTTCTAAACACAGGCTTGGTAATCTGGTACACGTGGGTTACCAAGGACTCCACTAGACCGATTGAATGCTTCCTATGGTCTCGATTCCTTTCCTTTAGTTACGAAGCTCCTCAAAATGAGCACTTATCGCATCTGAGGTCCAAGGAAGACACCCTCATTAAGCTTAGCAACACTAAGATCTGAGAACACAGTAGACAAGTGTTGGAAGGCAGCACCATTTTTATACGACGCGTTAACATATTTCTTCATCAAACCAAGCTTAATGTGAAGAGGAGTAAGAAGCACCCTGTTCATGTTCACCAGAGAATTCTCCTTGAGGCTTTGTTCGCTAGGAACAAAAGTGTTTCTATGCCCGCTAGTCTTTCTGCTTGTAATGTTGGGATATATATATATATATATATATATATATATATTTACATGTATTATAAATATATATATAATATATATGTATGTATATATATATATATATATATATATATATATATATATACAGTCAGTAAATATTTAATTTAGAATCCAGTAGGTTCTTTATAATTAGAGTTGAGATTAATATAAATATTTATACAATAATCCCCACTAAAGATAGGAAAAAGATATATATATATATATATATATATATATATATATATATATATATATATATATATATTCTGCAACCAGCTCTATTTCCTATCGTGGTTGCATTGAGCTTTTTTTATTTAGTGGGGATCATTATATAAATCGCTGGATGTGTATATTATAATATAATTGTTAGCTCTTTTTTATAGTGGCCTTGTATTTTAACAGCTGTTCTGGCAGAAGTATTAATTTTCCACCCACGAATTGGGAGTTCTTAGAAAAAAGAACCACCACTTATTTAATTGGATTAGCACTAGAAGAATAATAACTTCTGTGAATGTTTTACGGGGCGAAGCAGACATTTTATTTCAGTCAAGACCATGTAATGAAAATAAGTAAGCATTCGAATAATAAAAAAAATGCCATGCTAACAAATATAAAAGACACATGCAAATCAAAACGTAAGAAACGAGAAATCGACTTCGGTGTCTGACGGGTTGAGGCTACAGATTCGGCAGTTTGTCTAGCTGCTGCATTCCGATTGACAGTCCTAGTGATCAAACTCCTTGATAGCACTTTAAGCGGCTGCTCCATCATTAATGTGATATCAAGATGGTTGTAGTGCTATGTCGCCAATTGAAACGGACCTTCGGTCTGCATTCGCGAGGCCACACTCCTGTAGATAAGAGTCGTCTGATTGTTTACTTGTGTTGCATGTATGTTATTTTTCTTAACCACTTTTTCGACTATATTTCATTCTAAAACTAGAGTTTTCATGTGAATAAAATGTCTATTCGATCTAAAATCACGATAAACCAGGCGTAAACCCAAAACTAATTCGCCGCCTCCATTGAGGCTTGCGTTCACTAATATTTGCGGGCTTAGAAATAATTTGAATGATAGATCCTTTCTCCTAACACACTCCTAGGTATCTTAACTCTAATTATAAATGAACCCACTTTCCTCCATCTCCTCTAACCTTTTTAATATGCCTGGTTATCTCCCACTTTGCCGTAAAGATTCAGACAGACATGTGCACGGACTCCGGGTCAATATTTTAAAAGCCCTCTCCTTGACTAGAGAATCAAAACTAGAATCAGACAACCAGGCCTTCATGTGACCCAAAGTTAAACTGAAACATAGCATTTTCTATTATATTTTCTCTATAGGTCTCCCTCGTCCCATGGCTTTACTCTATTCAACAAATACATAGATAGAGCAAACTCCCTTAATACTAGCGCGCAAGTAAATGTATTTCGTGACTTTAATGCCCATCACAGTAATTGGCTTAGATTCTCTACGTACACAGATCGACAAGATCAACATACCTCATTTCTACATCTATTTCTGACCACAGTTTCCGATTATTGTGTAATAAATTCCCATAACCCACTAGGGAGTGCTGATCACACTGTGATAATAGTAGAAATTACCCTAACCTTTTTTGTGACAGGGTATGGCCCGATGGTCTTCTCAAGAAAAATAATATGCTATGGTATTACTGGACGAATACTTTACATGATTAAGTAATTCTTACATAAGAAAAGAATCAAGGTTGTCCTTAATTACTGTACGCCAAAACAATTATATAAATGCTGGTGTGCCTCAATAGTTGTTCATTGAACCTTTATTATTCCTGATATTCATAAACGACCTTCCTGATAAAATTGTATCTGAGATGGGTATACTTGCTGATGACACCATGATCTATGATAGGCACAAGGGATAAATGAATTAATATATATCTAAGATAATAGCGAGAACCTAGAGGAAGAACTCCAGTCTGTAGTGGAATGGGGACAACAATTGGATGGTAATATTCAATGCTGCCAATACTAAACTTCTTTTCTTTTATAATTACAAAAATAATTCCTCAACCACAAATAGCTATGGCTAATGATACATTACTTGAAAGTACTTCGTCCAAACTTTCCAGCTTAATGTTCAGAGGAGACAGATACATCGAGGGCATTTCCGAGACTACTGCAATGAAAGTGGGCTTTCTCTACCGTGCTATAAAATCACTTGCGCCTGAACGTATCATGTACCTCTACAAGCCTACCGTTTACCTATGTATTGAGCCTTGGTATCACATCTGAGCTGGTGCATCGGTTAGTAGTCTTCTACTCCTTGACGGGGTTCAAAAGAGATAATAATACCGAACTGCTTCTACCTCTCTCCCATCGTCGAAATGTTGCACACCTTTGTCGCTTTTACAAGTATTTTATGGCATATGCTCTGAAGAACTACACGCTCGTTTACCCCCTCGACGTAAATTCCCCCGACAAATCTGACAAGCTGCAACATATTGCTCCTACAAATCCCAGGAAGACTTCTACTTTAATAGTTTCTTCCCCAAAACTTTTGAAGCATTTCTCACGTATAAAGTTGTTGAGATGCTATAAAAAGTCATAGTCTGTCGGTGAGAGATCTGGAGAGTTAGGCAGAGTTTCGTAGCCCAATTCATTTAACTTTCTCTGGGCCGGGTTAGTAGCGTACCCTCGGGCATTGTCCATGTCACTACGTTCATCATCTTCAAGACTCTAATCGCTGCCACGAAATTCCTTAAACCACGATTGGTTATTGGGCCAAACACTTCATCGATATCACGAGATGTATCAGCAGCTTTTCGGCTTAACTTGAATTGAAATTAGGAAATTGTTCGATATTGCTTTTTTTCTATCTTGTATTTAACGTTCTGCAAAGAAGATATAATTGTTTGAAAACGATTGTAATTTAACAGATTATATAAAGCGACAAACGCCCTTTGAAATGATATATTAAGTAAAGGTATTCTAACGAAAACTTATTATAAAATACATCATTTGAAATCAAAAATTAAAATTCTACAAGAACTGTATTCTCAATATAATAGTAATAGCTTTGCTAATTTACGAAGGGAGTAATTTAAATTAAAGTTTTTCAGTTTGACAAAACCTTGGTTTTAAATTTAAACTGACTGCCAGACGAAAACAGTATTTATAACTTAACATCGATAAAACTGTGTTTAAAGCTTATATGAGATACACTGTATACTGATAAAAAATTGTATTTCAAACTAAAGCATTACAGACGAAAGAAATGCCTTTTAAAAACTTGAGCGCTATAGATCGACGGAGCATTTTTCTCAACCTTACTTGTGAGAAACTGACAAAAACACTATTTAAAACTCAATTCTGGCAAATCGATTTATTTTGACACGCCCACTAAACAATATTTAAAACCAAACAATGACAAACACATAAACACTGAATTTAAAAATTAAACGTGTCAGACGATCGAAAATATTATTTCAAAGTGTGACTGACTCAAACTAAACTGATTTCAAACTAAAGCATAACCGACTGAAAGAAACGGTAATACAAAATTAAGTGTGAAATATCGATTTTAACGTTATGTAAGCTGTACGTATTACAGACCGACGAAAACGGTATTTCTAACTGATGCGTGAGAGACAAGGGAGTACAACACTTTATAATTATGCATGATAGACTATGGAAACAATATTTTCGAAATACGTGTAACAGATACACGAAAACTGTGACTGACAATACGTTACATATGTAATCATGGATAAGACTCCTTAAGATATTATTGGCCGTATGTGAAATAAAGTACATTAATATTTTATGATTATCGATGAACATATAAATTCAACCTAAAATGTGACATAGTCAATTATAAAAATGCGTTGATGAACCTAAAAAGAATAAAACTATGTCGCACAACACTTATTTCTCCTTTTATTTTCATGTATGTATAAATGGAAGACACTTTTCTAAATGCATTGTTTGCTTACAGAATAAATACGAGGATCGTTCTAATAGTAGTGCATTCTCATGTTAACTAAAAAATGTTAAAAATCTATGAAGACGGGAGAGTTACTATTAAAACGAGCGACCTCTTAGGCTTCACAATTTAATTTATTTTGCTCATAATGATCATTATTCACTATACATTTCTGCCAGAAATAGATTTTAGGCAATGCATGGGCATCCAGAGCGCGCGTTGTCTCTCAGATATCTCCCGCCTCTCTGCAATCAACGAATCCGTCTCCTCGCTATGCTTATATGAATGCATCATCTTCATAAACTTCCAACGGGTGTCGTAAAATTATGTTCGAATCATTTTTTCTACATTGAGGAGTTCAATGACGCCACCCTGCGTCTATGAAATAGGTTGCGCTCTTGGAGTCTCAAACCGTCATTATGTAAAACAGAAAATTCATGTATTCATGTCATGAATGCAATAATTCAGATCATAAAAATGCAGTTTGCAATACGTTCTGATTTATTGGGCCGAAGTAAAAAAAAATAGGAGCCATTACATTTTAAGCGTCCCGCGTTTATAGGCATGAAGAGACTGAACAAATACAGTACTCAGCGAACTAGTAATACAAAATGTATGTGAACATCAAGCTAAAAATAAATACGTTCCATTGCTTTAATTCTGGAACGAAATTAAATATTCAAATTAAATATCGATCCAATTTATTCGTCTGAAGTTTTAAAAAATTGCACTTTATTTTTATTTGTATATTTTATTTACTCATTTATCTTTGAAATTAGCATTGAACATGCTTTTAATATTTTATTATGTAGAATTTGGATTTAGGAAATATCTGCATAGAAATGCGTTGTTGGTACGGAACCGCGAATGTAATCAATACTAATAAGAGAGTCGTGTGTTTGGTTTGTTTGACTTTGGTTTAAAATACACACGCATACACACACACACACGTACATACACGCACACACAGACAATAAGACACAGGCACACATACATATATATATTAATAAATATACGTTTTATATATACTAGATGGAAAAATGCAACAAAAAAATACAAGATAAATGGATGATGAAAATTATAGTTGAATAAATTAAAACATTTGTTGAAATTCTACAGCGGAATTATAATAAAGTAATAATTTTCATCAGAATATAAGAAATATTAAATAATGTTTCGTTTTAATTTTTATGGAGTGTTGATATGTTGTATGTGGTATTGTAAGTAGGATATATATATATATATATATATATATGCATATACATATATATACCTATATATAGTAAGTTATAAAATGTATATGGCGATTAAGCTACACTGAATGTTCCACGTTTAATCCACTCTAGGATTCTTCAGCCTTACGCGCGAATTTTGTGGTATTTTGTCGTTTTTAAATGCGCATTTTTGACCTCTGGTTGACCTGCTCCTTTGTGTGTGCTCGTTTTAGCCTGGATATTTAGCTTCTTGGTCTGTTTTTCATCTAGGTTAGTGTTTTTTTATTAATGTTAGTTTATCTGTAAATATATATGTGTACACACATATATGCACACATATATATACATATATACATACATATATGGGTGATCGTTTATGTATATTCAAATTTATTTAATTTGTTTGTTTATTTTTGCTAGTTTTAAAACTATTTTGTATCGCTATCCTAGAATAAATTTGATCTTGTGAACACAGTTGTTTGCTATTTCTCTTCTACAGTTTAATAGCTGTTGGGATTCTTTTAAGTACAGGATAGTAAATTTTTCATGAAGGCATAATTTACATGGGTCGTATAGGTCCCTACACGTGGTCGCCTGTCTTATTATTTTCCATTCGACTACCGGCGAATGTCCGCTTTCCTTGAGTTCCCAGTATTTATTCACTAGTGTTGTTTCGATACGGTGTTTTTTTATTGTTGAATGTAATTTTGTGGTCATAGTATCGAGTTTTGAACTCTAATGAAGTCATACCTACGTAATAATAACAAAAGATATTACGTAGTTATGACTTCATTATCTCGTCAACATTAGCCAAAGACAAACTCTTTGCCAAGAACTTTGCAGCTGATTCTAACCTTTGCGACCAACGCTGCCAATCCCCAATATCTCCTCCTGTATCAGAAAACACGTTATAAGATATACAAATATCTGTACGTGAGGTTGCCAAGCTAATCAGAAACGTTGATTCCAGTAAAGTAACTGGTCTTGACGATATTCTAATTATAGTACTCAAAAGACTTCGAACAGAACTAGCGTCCATCCTTACAGAACTGTTTAGCCGTTGTCTTAAGGAGAATTGCTTCCCATCACTGTGGAAAATCTCATCAGTATGCCCTATATAAAAGAATTCAGGTGATCGCCTATCTCCCTCTCAGTAGAGGCCAACAAGTCTCCTGTGCGTCATCAGTAAGTTGTTGGAATCAGTGTTAAATAGATAAGTAATCAACCATCTCAGCAAAAATAACCTTCTTAGTGACACGCAATATGGTTTCTTTTCTGCTAGATATACAGCAGATGCGCTTACAGTTATATCTCATAGGATTAGTGAATTTCTCAATGGCGGTTAGGGCAATGCTTCTTAACATATCAAAGGCCTTTGATAGAGTATGACATAAAGGTTTACTTCACTAGATCTCAAACTAAGGTATAGCTGGAAATGTCTTCTCAATTATTAAATCATTTCTCTCTGATAGGTTCATAAGTGTAGTGGTTGATGGGCAGAAATCAGAAGCTATCAGTATTAATGCTGGAGTCCCTCAGGAGTCCATCTTTGGCCCAACTCTCTTCCTGATCTACATTAATGATTTTCCAAATCACATCCTTACATCATTCATAGACATTTATGTTTATGACACTACTATCTATGGTAGCACATCTAAGATCGTAAACTACCTGATTCTCTTTCCTCTGATCTTGAGCAAGCTGCACAATGAGGAAAGAGGTGGCTTGTTACTTTTAATGCATCTAAAACCAAGCTTCTATCAGTACATCATCAACTCTCTGATTCCTATCTGGCATCAATTGAAATGACTGGTTCTCGTCTTAGGGAGGCCTCATGTTTTGACAAGCTTCTGGGCTTGACCTTTACTCCTGATCTTCAATGGAACACATGCATTAAATCTGTTGCTAAGGCCGCTGGGAAAATGGTGGGATCGTTCTATTTAGCCAGTAGATATCTCACTGCTGATGCAATTCTCATCTATATAAGAGCCAGACACGTCCAAGAATGGAGTACTGTTGCCACATTTCGGCAGGAGTTGCTAGAAAGCACTTACCTGCCTCGATGGAGTTCAAAATAGACTTCATAGCCTCGTAGGAGATATTATTTTGTCTTCTCTGAAACCTCTTTCTTACAGAAGAGATATTGCGAGTGTGTCTCTGCTTTATCGTTATTTTCATGATAAGTGCTCGGCTGAGCTCCAATCTATGGTCCCCCTCGCCAAACTCTCACACGAAACACCCGTCTAGCAGAAAACACTATTACTAATTCCCCCCACTCTTTATCTATGCCTAAACCTAAGCGTAGATTCAATGAGCAAAGCTTCTTACTTAGAATTGTCCGCCTGTGGAATTGTCTTCCGTTTTCCTGCTTTCCAGCTGATTACAATATGGTTGTCTTCAAGTCTAACACAAACACGTTTTTGATGAGCCGTTTCATATAAGTAAACAAAATTACCGTATTTCCATTACTAACGGTTACTATATTGCCCAATTTCTACTATACACTCTTTAACCCTTATCCTCGAGTGGCCTCTTGGCCTTGATAAGTGGTGATGCCTATGTAAAAATTTTTTTTTTTTTAATTCTTAAGAATATAGACAAGTGAATACTTAGTCTGCGTAGTTTGATGATAGTAAAGAATGCCAGCAAACGTAAAATGGGATTCGTGCAGGATTTGAACTTATCTCTCATAAGAGAAGCCATTTGCTGTTATTTTTTGCATTAGGTTTTTGCATAATTTAGAAGTTCATTTAAATTTAAGCTCATTAATTAAAATGCTTTAGATTACGCCTATTTTGGGTGGTTACCATTCAGAGCTAACAAAATACTATATATGTGAGTAGAGCTTAGTAGTTCTAGAAAAATATAGTTATCTGAAGTCAGTTATACAGGAAAGTTAATGTTTAAATTCCGAAAGAAATAGCAAGCCAAAATGCTTAAAAGTGTGTGTGTGAGTCGCAGATGACGTTTCAATCCAGCCAGTGATCTTTAAAGAAGTCCACAAATTGTGTCAGAGTTGTAATTGTTTAATATATGGCTGGGATTAGCGACGATACTTTATTTTATTCCATAGTTTGACGCAGTTTGACAATGTTTGATGCTTCATTTTTTATAATGTCATTAAACCATGTAGACCTTCATTCATTAAGATTAAACATAGATTCTTGGATAGCAAGAGAGTTTGTTTCAGCAGCTAAGAGATTGTATTTGTCTTTGTACGTAAGTAATGGTAGGCCTACTGTCCAGTTGTGAGTAAATCAAAAATTTGGAAATTCTTTACTATTGCATGTGCAACACAGGACCAATCCAGCGCAGCTGTGATTTTATAAGAGAGGATTCAATATCATCAATGTTGCACATGAGGAAAAACTAATCGTATCGCTTAAACTTAATCCACAAATTTCTCAAAGATAATATTTTTGAAAAACATGCACCCGTTGATTCTACGTTCTATAAAGTGCTCAATACTCTGAGCCATACAAGTGTGACGTGGTGATTATGTAGAAAGATAAATTCTGGAGCACAACATTCAATTATTTTAATGCTACTTGACCCGTCGTTGTGGCTTTTAAAAATAATTTTGGAATTAATAAATGGGTAGCTTTATTTCGGAAAAGCGCTCAGATGATAAAGTGGCCTCGAACGCCCATGAACAAGCTATGTAAATCGATGGCTAAAATGCATTGAACGTGGTAGTGAGCATTTAGAAAAATAAAATATAGACCATAAAAATGTTGCTCGATTTAATGGTATATGCTTGTCTTTGTAGCTGCACCAAGCGTCCTATCCAGCCTTGACAGATTTCGAAACTGACTTCGTAATCTAGTAAGTGAAATCATTTGCTCTTTTTGACAACCTCTTTTACACAGAAAAGAAGTTGCGCGTTTGTCTCGGTTTTATCGTTATTTGCAGGGCAACTGTTCGATGACACCCCTTTGCCAATCTTTACAAAAGAAATTGCTTAGCAAAAATTACTTTAAAAACTTCCCACTCTTTATCAGTGCCTAAACATAAACATGGTTTCCATGGGAAAAGCTCCTTTCCCAGAATTGCCCGCTTGTAGAACTATGTTCCGCTGTTTGTTTTCAGTTGACTACAATATTGTCTTCACGTCCAACGTAAACAATGTCTTATTGAACTATCCTCTTAAATAATTCAATTATACCAAATTTCCACTACTAACGAATACTACGCTATTTTCCTAATAACTAGCGTAAACACATTAACCCTGAGTGGCGTCTCTGGCCTTTATATGTGGTGACACCTTTGTAAAAAATGTAACATTGTACCAATCATAATATATTTTATTGTTTACTAATAAGTACCGAACTGTTTATATTCTTTCTTAAGGCGTGATAATGTTCTTGGACCTTTTCAGTAAAACTATATACTAAAGAAATAGATAAAGACAAAGATTTTCACCTTTATAAAATAGTATGTATCGAATTAAGTTGAGATCTAATTACTTGACAAAAACAGACGCGATGATATTCTACAGAAACAAATAATGTCTGAATGTGTTAAGATCATTTCTTAGATAGAAAGTTTCGTGAAGTCTCGTTCGTATAGAAATTTTACATTGACTATAATTAATTTCAATCGTAACAATTCCTTAAACCATATGATTAAACAAACTAACCAACTTCTGATGTTTACTACAGAATTGCGTACAAATCAGAAGTCGTTCAACGCCATCACCCAGATAAGCAATCGTATCTAAGAACATTTCGTACACGTGCCTGCAAATACATAGAATTGCATAAGATAGGGGACGATTAAATTATCGCCCTAGAAAAGACGACATAATTTCATTTCCGTTTGACAAAATCCGGTTTCCTTTCTATTTATTTTTGTTGGAGACCAGCTACTAGTTTAACAGTTGTGTAAAAGTCTCAAGATCAATAGCAACTTTCTATCATTTCTGAAAATTACACAATTTTCAACGAGCGGGAATCAGAGATGCGCCGTTGTACAACTTATTTATCCTACCGATCTAAGTTATGACAACAGAATTTTAAAGGCAACTTCAAGATGCATCGCTGGATTGCCATGAACAACAGGGACGTGCCAAGGGTAATGAAAACAAAGTTTCCGGCCAAGGTTATGGTCTTCGGTGTTGTTTTAAGTAAGGGCTACATCTTCTCACCTCACATCTTCAAGGTCGGCTTGAAAGTCAACACTAAAGTATGCCTGGATGTGCTGTTGCGCGGTGTGATTCCCTGGTGAAATTAGGTGGCCGCTGAAAAAACTGGACTCGGTACCGGCACACGTCCAAAGAGACTCACGCTTGGCTACACAATGAATACTATGACTTTGTGCCCTTCTCTCCTGGCATCGTTCTCCCCCGACTTGAATCGCTGGATTAATTCATTTAGTCATACGTCGAGAAAACAAGAAACACGATCTCCCACGACAAAAAGTCAGCCTGATTACCACCATCCCCCGAATATTCGACGAGCTCCCGCCGGCGCTTGTGGAAAAAGCATGCTTCTAGTTCGAGATCCGTATAGAGGCGGAGTTTTAAGCTGAATGTACCTACATTGAATAAACACCAACTGTACTACATATTTAAGGTACTTAACTTGATTTTGTCAATAAAAGTGTTAAAATCAAGCTGCATTAGGAATAAATGTTCCAAGGCAAAATAAATTAATTTTCTAATTACAAAAAAAAAGTGAAATATAATTCAATGAGGAACAATGCCCAAATATGTTTCTGTTTTATATACACGTACATATGTATATGCACACACACACACACACACACACACGTATATATATATATATATATATATATATATATAAAGATGAATAATTTCGTGATGATAATGATGTTTCTTTTACGTTGACTTATATATATATATATATATATATATATATATATATATATATATATATATATATACACAAACACGCATATATATTAAATCAGCAAAATTTGACTTGAGTATAAATTCAATTGTATTAAGAACAATGTCAGCAAACAGTCGAATCTCCACAAAATCGACTTTGAAAATAAACAACACTTTGAGCTGAGTGTAAAGTGATGACTTTCTGCGACTTAACTAATTCAATGTACGCTCGTGCGGACAGAGGAGCAACATACTATCTTTACTCTGAGAAAACGATGAAGTGAAATTTGGTAAAAATTCCAGCTTAAATAGCATTGATTAAGACAAATTAATCATGCGCATCAAAAGGTGTTACATGGGAAAATGATTTTATAATTTATGAATAATAGAGTTAAATGGTTTGAAGACTCAGAGTGTCAATTATATTTAAAAGTAAGTGAGTTACATAGTAGCACGCTGATATAGGTAACAATAGAGCGAAATGATATTCACTATAGGCAGGCAGAAGTTGCTAGGAAATATCGACTTCAAAAGCGATCCCCAGTAGTAATTATGTCTCAGTTAAGGAAAACAACGTAAAGGTTTTTGCCGTTATTGCAGGAAAATGTCGGCGTTATCTGACATGTATTATATGTTATTATTAAATGATTAATCGGTGTATCATCAGCAGGCCTGAACTGTTCTGTGAACTACAAAGTTATAAGGTGACTGTTCGCAGTGATTATACGTTTTATGCAATCGTAGAAAGATTCAGTCGAGAAATAACCGTATTAAACTCTATATGAAGACAATAGAGCAGGATGATCGTATTTTGTAAGGATTAACGGTTTACTAAAAAGTGTTTCGAAAATTATAACCTTTGTAGCCTTAAGATTGAATATTAGAGACAGACCCTTCATCTCTATTTCGGTAAATACCATTCCTGTTCAAACCATATGATTAAATGTTACAGGTTATTAAAAACTCACAAAATTCTGCGGGGTTTTCCATTGTGAAATAGGTTGACAATTCATATGTTTCCGCATATATACTTAAGATATCAGACCTGCTTTCAAATTGGACTATATTGCTATAACATATATGCGCAAATTTACGTTTCTGATCCGTACCAATTACACATACCTCGCGTGTTGTTAACAGTCTTATATTTATTTTTACAGTTTGGTTGATTAATTATTTTTTTGCATTGCATTTTGTCATTTAAAAACAACTTTTATCGGAGTTTAATCTGCAACTAAAACGCTATTTTACTCTTCATTTGTTGCAAATCTGTATTGTATTAATAGAGAATAAACAACAATTTCGTGACTAATAGTTGTTTGTTATTAATGTGTTTGAAAATACGTTTAGTCTGGCCTGGATTTTATCAGAAGCTGTGTGATTCTGATGTTTTACGGGTTTCGTCTTCGCTTGTTATACTTTTGTCATTGGTTCTTTTCTTTTTACTTACTAATTAAACATCATTTCCTTGGATTTTGCAGACCCGAAATCTGTATACAATGAATATATATATATATATATATATATATATATATATATATATATATATATATATATATATATATATATATATATATATATATATACACTACGTATCAAATTACTAGCGAGTTTACATTTTAAAATATTTACGGAGCGAGTGAATAAAAATATATGAAACTTTGAGAAAGTGCTTACAATACTTTTCAGCTATCCTAGTCAGAAAATAAAAGTAATTCAATAAGTATTAGCGAAACTATGGCAGAAGATAGGAATATCTGTTGATTTTAGTGTGTCAAGTTATTAACGACTTTGAGAAAAAAAAACAATATACCCATAACTTTTTTATTGAAATAATTTTCAAACATTAAATGAACTAGGAAAAATGCTTAGAACACAATAACTACATAGCGATTTCCACGTTGACATAATTAGTAGGGGTTATGCGATCCTTTTTTCATGAATGACTTGTAAAAGACGTTGGTTCACAGAATTAGTCAAATTTGTGATTTCGTCAACAGTTATCTTTGCTCTTAATTTGGCGTCCACTTGCATGGAGGCATCGTATCCTGATACTCCAGAGGTTTGGAATTGGGTTCAAATCTGGTGAATTCGCAGGTCACTCAATATTCCGTAGCCAAGAGCATCCCAGTTTATGCAAATACTCTTTGCTTTTGTTTGCTGCATGTGAGGGAGTATTATCCTGCAAAAATATAATGGTTTTTCGAACGTCAAACTTTGCTTCTTCAGCCATGGTTCAAAGTTCAGAAAAGCTATGTAACCATTTGACGTGATTTTTACGCCTTCTGGGACTCCCCATGGGCCAACTAATGTACCTCCGATAATCGCATCCCAAATTATTATTCCACCACCATCTTGTTGGCGCCTTAAACGCTGATGAAGATGTCCAACTAGGACCCATCCCTTGCTCCAGCTCTCTGGGTCTATCAAGAGTGGCACGCACTTCATCCGTGAACAAAACTTTGGAAAAGCCCTTTTTCATGTTGTCCTCTGCCCATTTCAATCGGTTTTGTATGTGATGTTGCTTTACTGGGGTCTTTGTCACAGGTTTAACAGACTTTGTCACTTCTTTCAAAAGGCAACATCGAGTATTTTTTAGACATTCTTCAATCCGGCTTTATCAAAGACTTCTCAGGGATCTTAACAACTTCGCGTTTAAATCGGAGTAGAGAATGGCGTGAAACAACTCGAACTTGACATTCATCAGCTCTCTTACGTATATTTTTACGGTCTTTTACAAAGTTCTTCACAGTTTGATGGCACCTTCCTATTATTTTCGATATTTCGAGGGTAGTTTTACCTTTTGCTACCTGTTCTGTAATTGTACTCTTTTCGGAGCTAATCAAACAACCTTTAGGATTCATTTTATTGACAAAACAAACAGTCTTGTTAATAATTTCACACACCCAAATACCGTGGATTAAGCAATTACGATGTCAAGTTGTTTACATTGTGCGTAAGAGTACGAAAATTTAACAGTACGATCAGCTCAGCATTGCTAAAGTTTCTAAAGCTTTTCATACGAAACTACCGGCAAGTTTCTGCAACTTGTAAAAAAATGTTATCTCGTTAATAATTTGACACGCAGTATATATATATATATATATATATATATATATATATATATATATATATATATATATATATATATATATATATATATACGCAGGCGGATAAAAGAAAATCCGAACCTGTAATTTTTTCAAAAATAACAAATTTAAGCTAAATTTCATGTGACTGTTTAAACAACTATTCCTCATTTGACTGGCCTTTTATTCTTCTATAATTTTTTCTGTTCGTATTTTACTTTTAATTGAAATATTCTAGTATTCGCATCAATTTAAAACAATAACTTCAAATTGAGGAGGCAAAAAGATAGTCCGCATAATGGAAAATTGTTATTTAAATGTAACTTTAGGACATTAATTCAACACAAATAAAACTGAATCTCAATAAACTACACCTTTTACACCTCAAATTAAAAAAGCACAACTTCAAATTAAAAAACACAACTTCAAATTAAAAAAACTAAACTTCAAATTAAAAAACATAACTTCAAATTAAAAAAAGACAACATCAAATTAAATAAACCCAAGTTCAATTTAAAAGCACGTGACATTATGTTAGAATTATTCATACTCAAACTTTGTAAGGTAATTTGCATAACATCACTTATGCAAATTACCCACTATTACTCGCAACAATAAAAAAAGAAAAGTTTCTAACAATTAACATTACAATAATTTAAAATATGGAAAATAACAATGGATCTCCGGTAGTTGTGCGATCAAGTAGAGGAGTCAAGAGAGGCACAGTACGTGGTCAGTACAAACGCAATCGAAATTCTCCTAAGCGTCGGATTCTGGAAGCCGCTCGAAATAGCAGGGACTGGACAACTGTCGCAGAGAACTGTGGGATAAATAGGAACACCGCGTACGCCTGGGTGAATAAACAGGCCAAGGGGCAAGACGTGGAGGATAAGCCGCGGGGTGGAAGGCGACATGGGAAAGTGAATCCGGACATGGTCAACAACATGCTTGATATAATCGGAGAAGATCCTACCATCACTCTCAAGGAGTTGGCCTTGAAGATTTCGGAGATGCATGGAATCAACCCCCCAATCAGCGTTACTACCATAAATAACCATCTCGATGGTAGACTCTTCACTGTAAAACGGGTTCACAAGCAAGCCGAGAATGTCAACACTCCGGAGAATAAGGTAAAACGTCGTATCTATGTAGAAAGGGTTATGGCCGCATTGGGAGCTGGTAAACATGTGGTGTATTTGGATGAGTCAAACGTGAACTTATTTTGTACTCGGACCGTTGGACGATCCGCGAGGGGCCAGAGAGTGGTGCTACATGTTCCAGGCTCGAAAGGTCCAAATATTCACATGGTTGCTGGTATTAGTCAACAGGGACTCATCAACTTCACCCGCAGGCGTGGCGTCTACAAGCACCCGGATGTCAACCAATGGGTTGCAGAACTACTCAATTCTGTCTTCGCAATGGGATATGATGCCGGACAGGTAGCCTTGGTAATTGACAACGCCCCGTGCCATTCCCGAGTGGAACAACTACACGACCAGGCAGCTTTTGCAGAAGTGGAGTTTATTCGCTTGCCTCCATACAGCCCGGCTCTCAACCCCATCGAAAAGCCTGGTCAGCCATCCAAGCCGTCATCAAGAGGGATCTACCGAGCGTTATACATGTGCCACAACCGGAAGATATCACAAAAGTGGAGCACCGTCTTCGTCTTGTGGAGACCGCCATCGACCGAGCCTACCAAGTGGTAACTCCTGCCATGTCTCAGGCATTCTGTAATCGGGTTCAACGCCATCACGCTAGATGTCTCAGGGAAGAGGACCTCCCTGTTGGAGAATAAATGGTTTATCTATCATGTAATAAAATTTTAATTTAATTTGAACTTGGATTTTTTTAATTTGAAGTTGTGTATTTTAATTTGAAGTTTAGTTTTTTTAATTTGAAGTTGTGTTTTTTAATTTGAAGTTGTGTTTTTTTAATTTGAACTTTAGTTTTTTTAATTTGAGGTGTAAAAGATGTAGTTAATGTTTAGCATCGTAGCCTTTCTGCAATTCGGCAGCGTGGGAATTCCTTGAATTAGACTGCAGCAATACTCCGGGGAAAGGGCATCCCACTTTTCTTTCATTTTTGTCCAATGTTCTTCCAAATTTTAAATTTTATAATTGTGTAGCTGTTGTTTTGTGTAATGACATACATTTGACATTGCCAGCTGTGTGAATGGGACGATTATCCTGTATGAAGATGGGGTTATCATTCAAATTTCGACCTAAGTAGGGTTGAAATGCTCAGTTTTAATATACTTGGTCGAATTAATTCCATCTTGCTAGCGAACCGTAGGCCCTGGACCATTGGTACTAATAATGCCCCACACCAAAACTGAACCTCCACCACCTTGCAGCGTTTAAACTGAAAGGATCAAATTCTGCGCCTATCCTCCGACAGACGGACTGCCAACCATCACTACCTAGCCTATTGCCTACCATCACTACCTAGCCTATTGTAGTTGCCTTCGGCGCTAAAAAGCACGTTTGACCAATATGAAGAGCATCATTGCATCTGATGAAGTCCAGACTGCGCTTTTGTTCCTTACCGAAATCATTGGCTTGCGTCTTGCAACATATCCTTGCAAATTAAATTCCTTCAATATGTTATTAGCAGTAGAAAGAGAGCACGTTTTAACAGAGAACACTTTTAATTTAGAATTGGGGAGTCGTTTCCAATCTGTTTCTTACGCTCTGGATCTTAATAGCATTGTCTTTCATGTAAAAAAAACCCTAGTACGACCAGATTTAGAGGCATCACGAACACTGTCGATGTTTTGGTGATTTTGCACATTCTTTCGTGCCGTTTGCTTATCACATTTCAATCTGCGGCCAATTTCTCGATTGGATAAACCAGAAAGGTGTAGATTAATGAGCTCCTGACGATCACTAAGAGAACGTCGTGGCATATGGACTAAATGTAACGTTGTATAACCTGGAACAACAATTACGATTAGAGATACTTTGTTACCTATTCGTGGATATTTTAAACTGATTTAGGGGCGATAATTTAAACTGGTTTTAAGCGAATTTGTTGCTACGGACTTTCTTTTTGCCTCCTCAATTTAAAGTTATATTTGTTTAAATTGCCGTGAACACAAGAATTTTTCAATTAAAAGTCGAATATGAGCAAGTAAAATTATAGAGGAATAAAAGGCGAATAAAATGAGTTATAGGTTGTTTAAACAGTTTCATTAAATTTAGCTTAAATTTGCAGTTTTTGAAGAAATCACAAGTGCGGACTTTCTTTTTGCCGGCACTCTATATATAGTGTATGTGTGAATATGTGTGTTACAAGACGCTAAACACATAGTTAATCTAAACAGATTTTAATTCCAGTCTGTATTCTCGAGTGAAGACAAGGCTGTATTCGCACTACGCCTACTCTAACAACTTTCCCTTTGTGTAATGATTTCTTCATTAAAATAATTATCGCTTATCTGTCACGTTTATTGGAAGCTGCATCCATCTTCTGGCGACCAACGTTTGTTTTAACACTTCACTTTTCAATTCAATCTAATGGCAACGTCGAACAATTTATACTCAGCAACGCTAATTTAACTGTTTGGCAACGCGCAGGTCGACACGAGTTCCTGATTTTGGCAGACACCGAGATAAACAGCCCCGTGTTCTCTAATCAGTCTTGGCTACTAATCACTTATATAAACGAGACATAACCTTTAAAGATCTCATTTAATATCACACTATTTTCTGTGTGGAGGTAGACAAAATCTGTATTCATACGGTTCTCTGAGTGCGGAAGAATTACTCAGTTTAAAGAATAGACAATCACACTATTTTCTGTGTGGAGGTAGACAAAATCTGTATTCATACGGTTCTCTGAGTGCGGAAGAATTACTCAGTTTAAAGAATAGACAATCTATTAGTGAAAAGAAAGAAAAATATATGCAGAGGAAATACAGAAAATTTTCAGAATATTACGAAAGAGGTTATATTCATTACAAACTCACTTTTTTCTGATTCAAAACTTAATCATAACAAAATGGGTGGTGAAACATTTCACAGATTTTGTTATGAATGCTACGCATGTCGGACATTATTATCTCACATTTTTACTACGTCTTTTATCAAAATTTATGCCGCCCCTATGTGTATACATCGTGTAAAATTGATATTTAAGAGTAATATTAGCTTCATATTTTTTTAGATGAGGATTGGTTATTTATATTATAACTGCCCTAATATTCAGACATAATCTTGCAGTTTCTCTTCCGATGTAACTTCTAACAAGGGTATCTTGTAAAACTCAGGAATCTTTTCCTCTAAATCCAGCAATCTGCACATCATTTTGAACGGGACCCTTAATTTATAAGATTGGAATATCATGGTCGCGTTCTGTCGGTCTTGGCCGGGTAAAAGTTTTAAGTAATTAGATATAGTACACTTAATATCGGACTCATGGTGTAACGATTATTTAAGGCGTTTACGCATTTCTGGATGACAGGGCGGCAAGATGAGCTTTATGTGGATTTAATTTAATATATTTTCTTTGAATTCGGTATGTTTGCATAAAAGAAAGCAATCAAATAATAACCTTTGCTTGCATCAGATAAACAAGAAGAGAAACAAAACATAGTAACACTATCCATAACGCTTGCGTAATAAACCGTGTTTTAATATTAATAAATTGTTTTCCTGCTGAATTTAACAGTGGTCTTCATTTCGATTTGTCTGATTGTGACAATTATTTTCTGTATGTTATATTAAGGATGGATTATTGTGTGCGACATATATACGCAAATGATCTATTTTACTTACCATACTAATAAACCTTTTCCCGAAAGTTAGTCTCTCTTCTTCTCTCCATCTCATTCTCTCTATTT
This sequence comes from Euprymna scolopes, assembly GCF_053919585.1. Lineage (NCBI taxonomy): Eukaryota > Metazoa > Mollusca > Cephalopoda > Sepiida > Sepiolidae > Euprymna > Euprymna scolopes. Next base: position 58,305,016 of record NC_136487.1, read on the forward strand.
TACTCGTTCCTGTTCTCTATTTCTAACTATCTAGGTCTGTAATGTTTAGGCATCACCTGCCCTTCTCCATTTTAAATGACGTTCGCTTCAATTCAAAGATAAAGATGGTATTTTAATATTGATCTGATAGTACTAATTGTTTTTTTTTACTTAATCTCCCATACGGTTATAACCGTGTGTGGGTTGAAGCTACAATAAACAATTTAACTCATCCTTACATGGTCTGTTCATAACACTCTGAGTTGCAATGCTAAACATTTTCATCATCGGGGTGCGTATTCCCTACTTTTGCATGCAGGGAAATATATAATTAATTTGAAAACAAATAGAATGTTTTCTTTAAAACAACTCAGGCACGGATAAACAGAATATTGTAAGACTGCCAATTACATATTTAAAACTGATTATATTATTACAACATGAAATTATTTAACCAAATACTTAAAATAAAAATTATATCAGCTGATATTTTTAATGTAATTGGCTGACCAAATCACCTGATTACTCCAGTCAATAATGTTGACAAACAAAACATGCTTCTGTAACCATATAAAGAAAGGTTTGCATCAATATACACAGAAAAGGGATTGATTGAGCTATCACTTGTGCAATTTCGCCATGAATTGCTGCGTCTTTGGCGCATATACTACACCTGGAATTTAATCATATGATTCAGAGTGCTTAAGATAAACGAGCTAGTTGACTAATATGTCAGTTGTCTCATTAGTGATAAGATCTACATTAGTAATTACCAATGATATACTTTTCAATCTACGGAGTAAAGGATATATATATATAATTATTTCAAAAACGTAAAAACAATACATTAGTAATCTCAGTAGGTAAATATAAAGAATTACTCCACCCTCGAAAATTCTTTTAAAATTTCCATTTTTATATGTTTTTTTTTGGGGGGGGGGCTGAAAGGGAAATAACCTTTTTAAGTATACGGCAAACGAGTAGTTTCCTAGATATGAAGAAATGTTAATGGTCAAAAAGTGGGTGTTCACTTGTCTATAATAATGTAACGTCAAATGGACAGCCACTTTATGGCCACATTTGGTGGTGGCCAACGTACAATGAACACAATTTAACGTAAAATACTACTATCGTTTAACATTCCAGGAAACAAGTATTTTACATGAAGCATGGCTGGGGGGTGGCGGTAAATGTTTTTCGAGAAGGATAATCAATTAGGTTCTCAGTTTAATTAACCGTTTTAACGTAAGTAACGCGCTGGCATTAACTGTGCATTTTTTTATGGAAGCTACTTGTTTCCTGGAATGTTAAACATTACTAGTGTTTTACGTTAAATTGTGTTCATTGTACGTTGCCCCCATGTAGTCATAAAGTGAGTACTCATTTTACGTTAAATTATTATAGAAAAGTGACCCCCCACTTTTTGACCACTAACATTTCTTCATATCTTGGAAACTACTCGTTTGTCGTAATTCAAAAACCAGAAGTTTGCGCGTACGTGAGTTTGCGATCGTCGACCGTTTGTGTTTGACAGAACGGTAATTAGTTTCGGCTGTCTTCCCTTTGTCATTATGCCAGGCATCCTTATCTCCCTTTTGTATTTTGACATATTTCGTTGCAACTACAAAGTGGCCAGTATGTGCTACCATACTTGCAAAATAGTAACATTTAATTCATGCATTCTGCCCGATTACTAAAAATTAGCTAAACCAAATATCGACTTTTTAAAATTCTCTTAAAGAAATACGTGAATTTTTTTGATTTAATATATTTTAATTCTACTTCATCGAGTGAATTTTTCTTTTTAATATAAAAAAGAAAACATTGAATGAAATAGAAAAAATGTCGTCAGCATCCAATATTTACTGGACAATATAAGCAGAACATAAACTTGCACTTAAAAAAATCAATGTGGTATTTAAAAAAAAAGGTTTTACACTTTGGACTTTACAGGTAAATTTCCAAAAAACACTTCATTTTTTGTTTTAAAATACAATATATAATGTATCGATCTTTTATCTTCACTTTGTGATATATAAAACTTTACTGAGTAAATTAATTATTTACATTTCAAAATGGGGCTGTGAATTTAAAAAAAAAGTTTGTCTAAAATATTATATTCAATTTATTGGAACGAGCATAAAATTGTACATTGAACCTGAAACTATCTTAAACATTCAACCAATAGAAAAATTTTGATAGATTTTTAAAGTTTTAAAATTGAAAAATATTTAACTCGTAAAATTCAATTGAAAGAAAATGGCTGCATAAAAGCGCGCCGGCATTTTGTAAACACTGTTTTTTTTAAATAAAAATTAATATTTCTATTAGTTTTTAAACATCTGTAATAGTTTATTTTGGAAGTGTATTCCATAAAGAAAATAAATAATCCACTTTAAACTTTGAAATTACGAGTTTTTTTTAAATATTTTATTCGAAACAAAATCTGATACACCCAGCGTTGCCTCAATCCAAACTAAAATCAATTACTAATCGGTTTCTAATCAAAGGAAGACTACTAGCCGACTTCGTAGCATAATTTCTACTACGCTGTTTTGTGATCTGAATTTATCTGAATGCTCTTTGTTACTGTTCTTACAAACTCACACTCGCTGGCCTAATTTGAAATCGAATTAGTAGACTGGGTGGTAAGTATGACAATTGCGCGTGATATATTTCATTTTTTCTCAAGCTGAAAAGCACACACACCATAATTATTGATTTACTTTTCTGCATTATTTTGGTACAGAATAGAAACTAAGCCGGGTCGACCATTATCGAAGTAGATATTCAGAACCAGAAGGGGACAACGAAGCAGTTTACGAATGGAAGTCCGCGAAATAAAGGAGTTGCAAATTATAATCTAATACAATATCAACCTTGTCTTTTTCGTTATATAAAGTGAATAATATGCACCAGAAAACCGTTTTAATAACTAATGTAAGCCTAAATCTAACGTATTTACGAGTTAGGTGTTGGCTGACCAGCGAATCTCTTTCAAAGGATAAAAAAACAGTACTTAAAAAATGATTTCAAATAGTTATTGAGGAAAATATGTGAGGAGTATTTTTCATTGTTTAACTTCGTTAGAGAATAATAATTGTCCATAATAAAAAATGCACATAAATGAGTGGTTTTCGTAAAAATAATTGAGGTGATTGTACCTATTTACTATGCCTCCCCACGGGACAGAGTTAGACACCAGGGTCGTTTTTTTAACGTGGAGAAAAGGTACAAAAATAAAACTTGTCTCAGTCGTGAAGGAGTTCTCCTCCACCGAAAGAGAACAAGAAATGGAAGTGAAGCATCTGAAGAACAGATGGTATTTATTTGCTCCCCCACCGAGCAAATATGGCACAAGGCCGATTTTTAATGTGAGGAGTGAAGGGATGGGGAATGGAAAAAGGGGACCAGCTCCCGAGAGGTGGGAAATGGGAGCTGGTTAAAGGTCAGGCATGTGGGGTTGCCCCCATATCTGGTCTTTGCTAGTCATAGCTGGTATTTGCTAGTCATAGCTTGCAGCATCTGCCGGATCAGATACTACACTTTGATCCTGACCAAATGGCCAAGAAAAGTGATTGTAACTCAGCCGCTAATGACACGGAATTACGTCCGAAGTTTGAGTTCAGTTCCTGCAAAAATATTACGTTATCTTAGAATATTAACAACCTTCACGTGGTTCCTCCCGTAAGTTACTGGTTTTTGTTTCTAGGAATAATACTTATCAGACAAATATTGGGGAAATTAATGCTAGCAATAGAATTTGGGGAATCATACGATACAATAATGTTTATAATAGTGATAACAAAATATTTATGTATATTTTTTACGTAAAAGTTGTTTCATTTGGTAGTAATTAAGTTTACACACAACCGAACTAATTTCTGCCGAAATAAGCCTAGAAATTAAGGTTAGTTAAAGCTTAGTATTAATAAATAATTTCGGTTCAAATTCTCTAGAAGTACATACTACGACAATAGATTTTTAACGTACATGACTTTCCACAAAATACTTTTAGTTTGGTTCCCATTTTGTAAAAGTACTGTAATTTTAATGACGCATTTTAAGGCTTCCAAATCATGTTTCAGTACGAAGCAGCTTCAATCACGAATATACAAACCGTATCTATCATAAATACATTACTGCATCAGTTTACTTTCTGACCTATCTTAATGTCAAACAAGTGGAAACTCGTTATAGCGGTGAATAAAAAACATTACTTTAACAGAATTTCAGTGACATTTTTTTAAACTGTATTTCGTAAAACTATTCGATAACTTTAGAACACCAAACAATATTGTACATATAGAACTATGTTCCGAGACGTTTGATGGTATACACCCTTTTCAAATATGACTTTATTTCCTCCTCGTTCTGATGCTTTTATTAATTTCGATGTGTAAACAGCTCATGGAGCGCCAAAGTATACGTCCGATCTTGTTGACCCTTGTGAAGTCTGAACCCGATTTGCAGTTTTTCGATGTTCAAAAATGTTCAATTAAAAAAAATTATAGATTAGACCGCAAGAGTGACATCCATATCTAATATAAACTGATATGTTCTGCAGTTATTCATATTACCCTGGCTTGATAGCGCATGGTACAAATTAGTCTCTATTCTAATATTAGTCTATCACACTAATAGGCGCTTAGGTGTGCGATGATATAATTTGCTCGATTTTTGTTTTCAAATTTTTAAATTTGCATGTCCATTTTGCTCCTCATGTAGTAAATATTTGTGCATTAACCTATATGAAATATAGGTTAATCATGTCATTCTAAACACTTTTCGTTTGTATAGTAATTAAACATGCCTCTGGAAAAGTTTTACAAAAGTTTCTGTTGATTATTTTAAGAATACTTTATTCTTAAATATTGCATAAAATTAAATGGTTGCATAGTCGTAGCAGTAAAGTAAATATAGACAAAGAGAGAGGGACGCGCGTATATAAAAATAGAGAGTAAATAAACTATTTATATTACTATTATTATATTACTATTTAATATACGAAATATTTGGCTGTTTGTCACGTTTTGTAGGATATAATTTATTAATACTAATCAAACAGGTGGTAGGATAAGTCATTTGGTTTCATTTGTCCTCTGGATGCCACCTTATATTTCTTAGTGATCTTTCGTACCAACGAGTTTCTGGTGGAAACATTATTACGTATTTACGTTTCGTATTATCATATCAAAACGGTGTCTATTCGTCAGGTTATTTGAGGAAATATGTTATTAAGAGCAAAAAAAAAAGAGGGACACAAGAAGGTTTATTTTATTAGTGGTCTGGAGGCCCACGGAGGTAGACTGATTATGTTCCGAACCAACAGATTTCGGGTGAAAACATTATTACATACTTAAGTGTCATGTCGAAATAAGTATAAATTCAAAAAATTATGGAAAATAACGCAATAAATATAATAACAAGAACCAATACAGTTCTTCGTGTATTCGTGTACTAACACTAAAGCTAGCCCTAACCTGTTAAATTAGTATTAATTCCCAAAAATCAGGGGAAAATCAATAAGAACATACTTATAGGGAAATAGGGTGCTTGTATTGATTGGTAATCTTTTAAACCAACGCATTTTACGGGAAGACAATAACATGTACTTACATGTGATGTCGAAATAAGTATAAATTTTAAAATTTACTAGTAAAAATAATTAATAGAAAAAACATAGATTCCTTGTGTAGATTGGTTATCTTTAAATCAAGGCGTTTTAGGCGAAACATTATCAGGTATAAAGGGGTGATGTCAAAATGTATATAATTTCCGAAACATTTAGAAAAAGAAATTAATAGAAAAATAATTACAAGATAACATAGGGTGCCTGTGTAGACGAGGAATCGTATAAATCTATGCATTTACAGTGGAAACATTATTACGTACTTATATATTATGTTAAAATTAGTATTAATTGATACAATATAAATATATTATTGAAAACAAATTAATAGAAAAATAATTACAAGAAAAGAATACATGTGCTTGTATAGATTGGTTATTTGGTGTAACCAACGCATTTCAAGTTTCAAAGAAAGATCCATGAGCGTAACTTTTTTTAAAAAACTCAAACTGAATAATAATAATAATAATAATAATTCTGATTTCGTTTATCAACGTCTCTCTGGAAAAGGATGCGATTCATTTCCAGAGGATTTCCCTCAATCCGTGCTCCGAACCAGGAGCTTCAAAGATCAAGGGTGTTGCTAAGGATGTTGGTGGTATCTGCAATAGCAAAGGTCTGAATGCCACCTAAAACTTCGGGGAGTTGTAGCTGTTTTAATTGTCCTTGCAAACGACTTGATACTACTGTTAGTGTACCAACTACGACCGGTATTATTTGTGTTTTAACACCGTGTGTACGCCTTATCTTCAAGGCAAGTGGAACATAATTGCTCCACTTTTAGCTCTCTTTCTCTCTCTCACGTTCCTGTCCCAGGGTACTAAACAGTATACAATCTGCCAGTTTTTTTAGACTTTGCCAATGCCGACCAAACTCGGACGATTATGTGCCAATTGCTTGGTCGTTATGACACTTTTGTCCCACCATACCTCTACCTTGCCAGTCTCACTTGTTTTCACTTCATCAGACACCTCCTCAATCCATTTTCCAGCACACTTCACCTCAACCATCTTACACATCTCCCAATATATAATCAATAGTAATAATAATAATAATAATAATAATAATAATAATAATAATAACAATACTAATAGTAATAATAATAACAACAATAACAACAACATAATAATAATAATAATAATAATAATAATAATAATAATAATAATAATAATAATAATGATAATGTGACGTTTCTGAATTTTTGAGATGAGGATTATTTATTTGCATTATTTGGATTCACCGGCCTACTGTTCTCATCTTGAATTTTATTTTCAGAATGTTTCGGTCGATATAACCTCCGAACTTCTTCAGACTCCAGAGAACAACAATTTTTTTTTCTTACAGAGAAATGACGACCTATTTAGCTACTTCTAGTAAGTAAATAATAATCATGATCTTAGAATCATTCATAGTGTTTGTGTAAGGTATATCAACACTTCAAGTACTTCAAAATTTAGTTACATGAAGGAATACGGTTTTAAATTTTAGATACTCTTGCGTTTAGTTGCGTATTATTTACGTAAATTCATGCCTATACTATAATATTTCGTTTCATATCAAAACTACGTTACTTTTATTTACCTATAGATGAACTATGATAAGTATATTCTGGTTCAGAGAATAGCTGACAGTATTGATAACACTAGGAGTTTTTTTCTAAATCTAGAATACTCTGAAATTTGATCTGTTTCCGCAAATTGTGTGTGAGTTTCCTAAATTATATTCATGGGAATTGATTCAGAAAAAAAACACTCAATACCCAAAGGTGATTGTCGGTAAGATACAAGATATCTATTGAGTTTAGTTTTGAAAAGACCAAGAACATAGTATACAAAAAACTGTCAGTAGAAGTTCCATAAGCTTGACATTATTTGCAAGAAGATACCCGAATAAGAATTGATATTATCAATAATAACTGATTGATGGATACCACTAGACCAACGAGTCGGACTATATGGAACAAAATAAGCAGGAAAGAGATACGATAACAACATGAATTAATATATTAATCCTATCAAATAAGAGAACCTTACAGGTTGTCAGATTGATCGTCTACTACTTAAAGATTAAAACATGTATAAACGTCATCAGTGAATATATAAGAAACCCTTGTAAGAAATGAATACGCAGTGTGCATGCAATGAAATCAACAGAGTAAGCATATTTATTTTGATTTCTTTTAGTTATGATTTTATTTACTCACGTTCACCTCAGCCCCACCCCAAATAAGGCATATCACCACTTGGACGAAAGGGACCACTATTTAGCAGCATGCTTAAATAAGATAGAAAAGATGGGTGTTTCAGTTACATTTAAACAAGCGTATCAGTAGAGACAGTGAAGTTGGAATCAGGAATGGAATTCCAATGTCTAGCAGTTCAAGGAAGAAATTATAAGAGCAGAAGCTTTCTAGCATTTAGTGACCTAAATAGTGAAGGGGTGTGGTTTTCTTGCTAAGCGAATTTTTCGGGGTATGCATGTCAAGGGGGAATACGTGCAATCATTTCACCAGAATTCATTTCATTAAAGTCCTTGTAAAACAGGCACAAGGGTGTTGTATTACGGCGATCGAACGAGGGTAGAAGGTTAGTTGACAAAACAGGACCTAGTAGATTTGGGAATCATCTTTGGCCAATATCGAAGAGGAAGAGACAAGCGGTAGATGCACTAGACCACATGTGGAAACAATTTTCCATACATAGGCGAATGGTGGCTTTGTAGATGTACAGGATACTTTCACATGTGAGTAGTTTTCTAGCACGATAAAGGAAGCCCATATTCTGTGCAGAAAACTTTGCAATGTCCCTAATGTATTTATTCAAGTTCATATTGCCTGAGAATATAAAGCCGAGGAGTTTGAAAGAAATAATTCTCCGATAGAGTGTTATTTCTCATAGATATCAGTGGTTGGGAAGGCTTCTTCTAATTGTTAAAGGAGAGTAGATTAGATATATCAGTATTAAATGTTACCATCGATTTACGGCCCATACTACTACTGTTTCTAAGAGTTCTATAGTTGTTTAAGATTTGTGTACATCCGTTCTTCCCTCGGATATATTATAGAGCGTTGCCTCATAAGCTAATATAGCCATGACGAATACTCTATAATCAGGCAGGTTGTTGATCAATATAAGGAATAAGAATAACACGCAATCTGAAAGGTATTGGGGGTTTTTATATACACAACACGCGCTGGATTCATTCATCTAGGTTTCAAACTTTTATGTGAACCTCTTACGTTACAGAAATAACTCAAAATTTTACAAATAGAAATTTTCTTTCTTAAATATTTTAGATCAAATTTATTTTTAAAGTGCAAGTTAATTGTGTGCAAAAATGTTATAAATGTAATGCAAATATGTTACTCAACGAGCGGCCAGGAATGTATCTATCTCGACTATATATATATATATATATATATATATATATATATATATATATATATATATATATATATATATATATATATATATATATCTTAAAAAGTTGTGTGTGTATATATGTGTTTTGTGTCCGTGAGTTCTTTTCCTATAGGCTGGAAAGCGGTTAGGTCGATTTCCATGAAATTTCACACGAAGGCACTTTATCTACCTGAGAATTCTTCCTTCAAACTAAATAGGAGGAAATATAAAAAAACAAACAAGGCAAATGATTAAACAACTAAAATCGGGATAATAACAAGATGGCCATAAAATAAAAATATAAGGAATTAAGCCCAGTTAGCTCCCTTACACCTTAAAATAAAAAATATTAAAATATAGTTCTAGAAAATAAAAATAAGTACAGTTACCCCCCCTTGCAAAATAAATTAACTAAAATTTACTGCGCCACTGAAGGTTTGCTTCCCATAATATGATTATTAATTTGACTATAAGATAATTTTTTTGTTAAAAATAATAAGAATACTACGAAATAATAAAATATAGCAACAAATAAAAAAAATATTTTTAGTTACCTGCCCGATAAACTAATCATGTCTGACTGCGCTACTGGCTTGTTGCTGCGATTCTCCCGCCATTTTGGACAATACTTTCGTTTTCTTTTTGAGAAGGTACGGAAATTTTCCGAAAATTATTAAAATTCTCTACCACCAACGGATTTATATACCCTGAACATGCCAGCAATTTGGTTTGCTTATACTTGTATCGGAAAATGATGAACGAGAAATCAATAAATAAGTAGACATTTCTCTACCGTTTTTGCTACACGACCAATACTGTCTATTTGTTGTTTATTTTATGTCCTTTCTCTTTTCCGCTTTTTCCGCATGACTCTCAGTTTTTTGTAAACTTTCATATATTTTTTTACCAGCAATACTTCCAGCAAACTACTGTTTACTCTTATATATATATATATATATATATATATATATATATATATATATATATATATATATATATACTAGCAAGGTGACCCAGCGTTGCCTGATATTGAATGACCATTCAACAAATATTCCGCACTTACAATACTTTATTGTCATCGAAATCGGTGAAATCGCACATTACGTCAATCAAATCGATTAATTCACTACTGTAGAATGTAATTCACATCGGTGAAGAAAGAATAACCTTGCACCCATCTGGGTATGTACTTAATGCACATTATATTGTAGTTTTCATTGCATTCTAAGAAACTCACTGTAAATTCACTGTAAATTTCTAAGAAACTCACTGTAAATTCACTGTAAATTTTTTATATAAAAGTGTGAAATAAATTTTAAAAATTCACTGGTCAAGTACCATGGTTCTATCTTGCTCTTAATAGAAATATTCATGTTTCACATCTCATAAAGAATCTACTGTTTATAAGGTACTTTTACGACCTGCCCCAGCGGAGTATATACACCTCCTACCACCATATGTTAAGAACGGTTTTCGGAATAAACACCCCCAACATGGCCATGTTAAGAACGGCTTTCGAGGTTGGGGGTGTTTATTCCCAAAGCCGTTCATAACATGAGTAGTTTGAGGTGTTTATGATACGCTGGAGTACGTTGTAAAAATTTATTTGGACAACATATGCTTGTATTGCTTAAATGATTGTAAATTATCTTAAGGAAAACGTGTACGAAATATGTGCCGTTAATCTATAGTGAGCGACAAATTTCTGACGTTTAATCTAGAGAAATGCACATATCCAAATCACACGAGATGAACACACATGTTCTATAAAGGTAAGTACCTCAAGAACCAGTCGTAGTAAAGCAATATCATAAGCCATGACACCAGTTATTTAGTATGTTGTAAATTTACAAAGTCAAATAATTTTAAAGTAACACTAAGTGATTCTGAAGAGTCATCTTTCCTTCAAAAAAGGGTAAAGGTGAAAGTAAGCTGGAGAATCCAATTGGATTTACAATTTGCTGCTGTGATGTCTTCGTATAATTATATATATATATATATATATATATATATATATATATATATATATATATATATATATAAACTGATTCAATTAATAAACGATCGACACTGCAGGGTAAATATTAATATCTCGTCAGCATGACAAGATCTTGCTTTGATTACTGGCAAGAAAATTCCATTGTTTTACAGAAACCAGTGTTCGAACAGATATGTATTTCATTCCTTAGACAATATTGTAAACTACATTAGTTAACATATATGTCTAAAAATATGGAACAATATTCTACAGTCCCTCAATTCCAATTTGACGACAATGCAAGTTATAGTAATTTTCTTTTCTTCTCGAGTTTTTAAGACAAATAGATACACTGAGACTAGTGCTAAAATGTAAGCGTATAAGATATTGAGCGTAATCATATGTATATAGAAAAATGTGAATATTGGTAGATATAGATGTGCAATTTTTTTATTGCTAAATTAATTATTTTACTTATTTATCCTGGGATAGATAACGAGTTAAGTCTGCTTCGATTACAGTTTTTTATTTGAAACGAACAAAATTAGATGAGTAATTCTATTATATTATTAAAATGTAACATTCATGTATTTACGAATGAAATAACATTTTAGAAAGTCCTCACATATTTATTTTAAGGCTGGTTTCTTCATGCACACACATGTGTACGCACACGCACACATATATTATTTATGTGTGCGCGCGTGCGTGTGTGTGTTCAATTTGCAAAGATAAACCGTGATGATAATTATGTTTGTATTTCGATTATGTAATTAAAATGTAAGGCAATACAAACATTTCTAATGTCATGAACTTGTTTACGTAGATAATCTCACTCTTTTCATGATGCTACTATTCGGTGCCGTCATAAATGGTTTCCTTGTGCTTTTTTAACTCAAGTAGGCGTCACTTTATCTCACGCGAGTATTTTTTTATACAAAGTCGAAAATACATATTCGACAAAGAATCCGTCGGCGCCTAAATCATTTGAGTAAGATCACTTTTTTCCGTCTTGCACAGGTACAGGTATGTGCCGTTTTGGAAGCTAACCTTCCTATATTTTATCCTCTCTATTTGATAATTGATTAGTCATTTACTATTCGTCCGGGGTGGCACAACCAGAACATGCCGACAGGTCTAGACAGTCTTTTTTAAAGGTGAAAGTGCGCTAAGTCTTTGGCGTATGTTTACTATCCGAATCCAACGACTTTGTGTCACATATTACTATTGTTCGGGAGGAAGAAATAATTAATCGTTAAAGCGAGAGACGTTGTCCTGTTTGTAAGTTTATTGTTTTGTCTTTACAAGTGTGCAGTAAGATAAACAAACAAACAATAACTGCTATAACTTTACAGATCTATGAATTATTATCTCTGGATCACAAGAGGAATGCAACAATTCTCTTATAAACAATTGGAATTTCTTGTATTAAATCATATGTAACTTTTACTGGAATTTAATGCTAAGAACTTTTTTTTCATATTTTATAGTTCTTTGTTTTAGTTTTTGGAATCTTTTAAGGAGAGGGGTCATATTTTGTGTATTCTTCTATTAGCGGACTGGACTCCGTGGATAAGAGCGTTGTGTTCCTACGGTTCTGAAGATAGCGGTTTCAATCCTACCCAAGCAGATCAAAAGATCAGCTAGCCACAACGTGGTAGGACAATAGAAACTATAAAATGCATTTTACTCACTTGAGGAAGGCCAGATGATGAGTTGGCTAACATATGGTGAGATAACAATTATGAAGATGAAGATAACAGTTCCCTAAAGAATGAATACACAAGAACTTTTTCTTAAATACAATTTTACATTTGTAGATACATTGTGATGCATATAGTATTTGCTTTATTTAATCAAAGTGGGCAATGGTGATTTACACCGTATACCGGATGATGTTTACCAGTGAGAATAGCTATTTTTGTTTCTTAGAGAAATAATAAATGAAACATTCTATTGCATTGTGTTGCGTTTTCTACTTACCGATGCATATTTAAACTGTTATAATCCCGTAAGAAATCCATTCTGCATTCGTCTGCTTACAAACACACTCCAGAGCCGATGTTAATTAATGAATATGTCCATTACAAAGTAAAAAATAAACCTAGACCAAAATCATAGAGCCGAGCCAAACAAGAAAACGGTAGGCAAAGAGATAAACGGACAACTCGTTTCCTACATTTACATTGTTTGCAACCAGCACTTAATAGCAATAGCACCTTAGACATGTCTTCACTGCTTGCCCCGAAAAAACGACAATTTATGTTCGGAAGTCATGTGCTTTCATCAACGTCCTTTCTGGAATTACTTTAAAATATTACAGTCAAAGACGTCCCTCGTTATGTAACAGCAAGTCAAGTTGAGTGCCAGTTTTGAAGAAGTTCGTAGAAAGATAAATATTAATCGACGAACACGTAGACCGAAGAATAGCCCTCACATTTCACGAATAAAAACTCTAAAATTATTTCATTACCGAATATGAGTTAGAGTAAATAACAGTTGTATCCCAATCGTCAATCAAACTATATTAAAAATGTCAATTAATATTACATTCTCCCTATTATTAAAACAATAGTCAGTTATATTTAGTCAGGAGTGTAGAGTCATCGATGTGTGGTAAATAAAACGTATTTTTTTATAATATACAAAAGATATGTAAAATCAGAAGTCTGACTATATATTTCAGATGTAACATGTCTCTTGAATTATTAGGATATATTTAATTTTTCTGAAATCACACATTAAAAATCACCGATAAATGTAATTGGCAAAGTTGGTTCGGGCATTGCCAGCAATTCTATAATTACTGGATTTGATTAAACCGTAGGAGTTCCGAATTCAAATCAGCAACCCTAGTAATCATAATGTTTTCTAGGATGTATAGATAATGCGCGCATGTGACAGCAATGAACGACAGAGTTTGACATGTGCTAAGCTATAGTATTCTCTGTTTATACTGACCAATTTTCCCTGTATTGCAATTTATGTATACATATTTCATATTCTTTTCAGTTTATTTAATTGAATTTTAAAAATTACTCCAGAATGTCTTTGACAATTAAATAATAAATATTGACACTGCAAAGCAATGGAATACATATAGAAATCCTCCAAACAGTCTGAAATTATATAACTGAACTTCCGGTTTTAAAATGTATATTTTTGTGAATTGTCATACAATTAGAGTAAGAATCATGAGGCAGTCATCTGTTTCAGTGTAGGTACATAATGCTATTAAAATCCAATAAAAATCTAACTAAAATCGCATCATACATATCATCATATCTGTGTCTGTAGACAACAATCCATACAAAAATATTAATAATTATAATATAAACGTTCTCAGTTTACAGGAAAACCAATCTATTCTATGTTCGTTAGGTGTAGAGAGGTACCCTCTAAATAAAGACTATTTACATGTTTGCCATAACCCAGAACATGTTTATTTAAAGAACTAAATTCTTTCTAATTTGTCTAGAGGTAGCGGTATTGATTCGACGCAAAGCCGGCCAAAGGATTAGTTGACCAAACTGAGGTGAGATGATAATGTCTATTGAGGACAGTAATTGCTGTGAATATAGTTGAAGAATCCGACATTCCTCTCCAGACGTGGTTGACCTGACGAAGGCCGGGGGAATAATTCGCCGAAACGCCGTGAAAATAAAAACTAGAACATAAGGATAATAGTCCAAATAAGTAAATAAAATAAATTATACAAATTTACTCATCTCCTAAAATAATTCCAAACTAATTCAATAATATGAATTCTTCTCTATATTAAAATGTAACTCTGCTTCCTGTGGGGAAAGTTAACAGAAACAAATGGAGTAAACACAGAATAACAGACAAAAACACGCAGACATAGAGACAACCAGACATAAACTCGTCCATTATATTAGTAGAGATACAAATCATCTGCTCTACGTTATAGATGCAAATATTTTCATAAGATACTAGTGAATAGGGAACAAAAACGTAACATGCAATAGAGAATCATAAATGCGTATGAAATCGATTAGAATATTTCGTTCATGGGTTTACCCGGACAAAGTTCGGAAATCCTGCCAATAAAACGTCATTGCTTTTCGATGCATTGCGTTTTAGTTAAAATATAACCCCTTTATTCGCAAGCACAGCTAGAAACGGCAAGGCTTTCCTGGTCGAGGTTAATCTCCAAATTAAGCTACATCCGTTTCGAAAGGCTAACAGCCGCTTTTGCGGAGAAGGAACACTTGTAAGTTCTTCCAGGTCGAATGCGTTGACTGTGTTTAAGTTGCTGCTCGCGAGACTGACAAAATCCTATTTCGTGCTCGATAAAATGCATTTCGGAAATGCGTTACAATGCACGATGACATGTCGAGTCTATAATGTGCCGGTGCCGGGGGGAAGCCAAACGCTATTTGCATGCAGGAGAGCAAGTGGATTCCTTCCGAATAGAATTACTCGCAAAAACGCATACGACATTAGTTTATAAAGGCTGTTAGCCTGACAGAACCACTTATACAGCTTTCTATCAAAGCAAGTGATGCCATGAACCAAGAGACTTGGGGCGTGGAATCTAATAATGACTTCAATATATCCACGTGTGCACTTATATATATACATTAACGTAGTCGTTTCATTATATCCATATATATATATATATGTACATATCCATGTATACGTTTAGCTGTCCATCTATCTATATTTCTATATAATAAGTTTCGAAAATATATATGACAATTAAGCTATACATAATGTACCGTATTTTATCTTCGTAGAAGTTCGTCAAGCAATTTTCGTAGTTTATAAATACCTACGAGGATGAAACATAGCTTAATTGGGGCATATATTTTAAAAACTAATTACCTAGCTCTAGTCACTTATTTAGCAGTGTTAAAGTAAATATTAATATATATATATATATATATATATATATATATACATACCCTTGTTCTGTTTATGTTTATATATATATATATTTATATATATATTCATATTTAAATTTTTTATAAATTTATATATTATATATATATATATATTTATATATATATTTATATATATATATGTATTGTCACATACATTTTTCTCACATATAAATTTGTACAATAACTCCTGTATTCATGAAATAGCATTCAATAAATCGAGCAGTTCTATAGTGCATATTTTTCCTAATTTTTTGGAACACTATGCTATATAGATATACACACATGTTTCTACTACAATTTGTTTCACTATCCAAAACGTGCGTGCTAGGATTTCAATCAGTCACAGAATATGTGTATACTGAAAAAGTTCGATTTCAAAAGCAATTGTACCTGCAGTATTTATGCATAAATATATAGCCAATATGTTTGTACACCGAGAGAAATGTAAGTATATATGTCAGATGCATATATATATATAGTAAGTTATAAAATATATATGGCGATTAAGCTACACTGAACATTCCGCGTTTCATCACCTCTAGGATTATTCAGGCTTATGCGAGAATTTTGTGGTTGTCTGACACAGCCACAAAATTCTCGCATAACCCTGAAGAAGCCTGACGTATCCTGAAAATGCTAGAGTGGATGAAACGCGGAATATTCAGTGTAGATTAATCGCCATATATATTTTATAAATTACTAACTAGCTCTACCTACGTATTGAGCACTGTTGAAGTAAATACTTACAGTTTACACATAAATTCATACTTTCGTATATTAATTTTATGTGAGTAAATTAAGTAGTTATATATATATATATATATATATATTAAGGTTAGAGATGATATATTAACGTTATCATTGCTATATATATATTATATACTAGCATGAGTGCCCGGCATTCATCGGGTGTTTGAAGGTGTGTGTTGAGCAAAATAAAAAAAAAGTGGTAGTAGGAAGGCAGGCTCGAATCCGTACCGCAAGGGAGAAATGGAGAAATGAACGGGAAAAACGTAATTGCTTTGCTGTTACACCACCGCTAAACAGGAAGTGACGTAGGTGTTAAGCTAGACAATCGAAAAGAGGGGATGACTTTCGAAATATCGGAGAAAAAACCGACCCCTCCCTGTAGAAAAATGCTCAGTTAGGGTGAAGAAATAAATGTGTTTAGCCAATTCTTCGGTATTTGTCGCCTGAAGGGTGGAGCTTCAAAACAATACTGATCTTGTGAAAATCCGCCGCCTCTGTCGAAAGAGGGGATGACTTTCGAAATATCGGAGATAAAACCGACCCCTCCCTGTAGAAAAATGCCCAGTTAGAGTGAAGAAATTAATGTTTGTAGCCAATTCTTCGGTATTTGTCGTCTGAAGGGTCGAGCTTCAAAACGATACTGATCTTGTGAAAATCCGCCGCCTCTGTCGAAAGTTTTAGGCAGACATGCAAACATACATACATACATTTATATATTGGTAGCTCAAATATTCGACCCAAATCGATTAAAAAGCGTGCCCTATCTCTGAATACACTTTACATCAAATTTCAAATGTTTAGACCAGAAATTGTCTGCGTAATTGGGTAGAGTCAGCAGAGGTCATTTTTTTTAAACTTTGACTCCTATTATGGCTTCTTAACATTTATTGTTTACGGCTATAATAAAGTTATTAAGTTCGATCCATGTCCGAGGAACCTATATCTAAAATTGCAAGTGTTTATACTCCGAATTAGCGGAGGAGTTGGTAAAGATCTCAAAGGTCAAATCGTTAAACTTTGACCGCTTTAAAGCCAAATTTTTGACCGAAAATGGATTACAAAATTTTTCCAAATCTCAGTACCCTGTGTATCAAAGTTTGAGTCTGTAGACAGAAAATTGACGGAGTTAATGTGTAGGTAAATGTACACAGACAGACACACAGACACACAGGCACTTCCACTTTTATAGGTATATAGATTTGTTTTGAAATTTAATTTTCCCAAGTGTAGTATATGATATAATAATAATTATTGAATATTATTGTTTTCTTTTAATTTCTAATAAATAAATAATTAATGTTTTGTTGCATATTCTGCAGAACACCATTGATTATTTTTATGTCATGTAACTCAAAAAGTCCCTCAGTCTACAATATTAAAACGTTAAAACCGATTGAAAATTATTAATAAAGTTATAAGGAACGTGTGTCATTAATTAATACTTGTAAAGAATGCAATATTTCCATCTTTATAGATAATGCATCTTTTTAATTGAATACTTAATAGTTTTTAAATATTTAATTCGGTAAGAAAGAAAGGTTTTCTAGTTTCAAAGCTTCTGAATGTGTCTTACAAATATTCTGTTTAAAATGAAAAAAATAATTAAAACTTTTTCTATGTTATCTATGACTATTTTAAGACATTGATGAGATATTTTAAACCACCGACTTAAATATAATATCAGAATGAACTATTGATTAAAATATTCCAACTATTAAAATATTCGAATTTTTTACCTAAATAAAAATTGGGATTAATTTTTACTGCCTTCTTAATAGGACAGTAAATAATTTTTATATGAATTTATATCGAGGAAACTGATGAAAAACTGCATCTTTCCAACAGTCTATATGCTTACATTTGTAAAATTCAGAAATAATAAAATCTGTTCATGGATAATTAAATTTACTTTTCACATATCCGCTTTTTTGTATAAGAACTACTGCATGTATAAAGTTAACTGAATTACATTACAATGTATATTTCTCTCTCTTAATCTATATCTTTCTCTCAGTGCGTACGTTTATCTTTCTTTATTTGTCTCTTCTACCTGAAATATATATATATGTGTGTGTGTGTGTGCGTGCGTGTGTCTATGTGTGTATACGTTTTTCCCATTTTACTTTAGTCGAAGTACGTAGAAATCAAATGGATATATTTCGAGGTGCCAATATATATAAGATACATAAGTATTCGAATATACAACAGAAGTTCTCTTTTTCAATTCAAACATTGAGTTAGTAAAAAAAAAAGTTGGGGGTCATACATTTCCTCTCTGCGAATGATCACTTAAGTAAGTAATAGTATATATTTCAAGAGGTTTCCTGGTATAATTAGATCACCGGAATCTAATCCTCCTAGTCTGCTGTAGTATCGAGGATTGTAATAACCTCACTTGGAAAATGTGAATGATTCATCGTAAACGCCAGTGTCATCTTACTTGAGTGGTAAATACTATTTTATTTAAAATATTTAGTCTAGGTTTACGTGTAAAGACACGTATACTTATGTCAGGTTGTTCTCACAAAACTTTAGAGGCTCGGAAACTGTGTCTAGTATGCATTCATGTTCTCTCGAATAGGCATTCATTTTTTGGTAGAAGGCATTGAAGTTCTGTCTAGTATGTAAGTGTGTGTATGCAAATATAAAAAAGGAAAAAACACATCTGTAAGTTTGTTAATCGACGTAATATTATTGTTGTATTAAAATGAATCTAACAAATATGTAGCGTAATGTAAACGTAAAAATGTACATGCTTAAGTGTGTATTGCATCGCTAAATAAAACTACATCAAGGCTTAATAGTATTTTAACTTAAAACTGTGAAGCCTTCCAAAAATATGTCGAACATACAGGAAACATATTGTAAATATTCAACACACAATTCATCCATTTTTCGGTAAGATTAATTATATTCAATATAGCCCGGTGGTCTTACGTGAAACCAAAGGTCGACTACTTGCTATTTAATATGTTAAATCCAACACAAAAAAGCCCTTTTATATTGAGTTTGGTTCGATAAAAACATTCGGCAACTCACGTCACTTTTGACAGAATGCAATAACTCAATTTTCAGCGAAATCTGGTTTTAATTTTGTTATTTTCTGATTATTGATTCGTGTGTAAACAGTTAGACACATGTCGGAAATGAAGTTGTCATTTATCTGCTGACAAAACTACTCTGATACTTATTTCAAAGATGATTAAAATCACAGAAAAAAACAACGTAGTAGCTTACTTTCGTGTGTGTCGGGAAAGGCACATAGATAAACAGCTAGTTATCTTGCTGCATCTGATTTTATTGTAGTTCGGGATCGGAATCTATTATTCTAAAACATAGTTAAGTAGTGGTTAAGCTTGAAATAGTATTTGAGCCTCTTACATGAAGTGGCTCTATACTTTGTCCGGATCGATTTTAATTTAAAATAACACTATATTTGGGGTAGGTGAAAAGTATTATTTTCATTATTTACTTAATCGCATTAACACAATCATTTGTTTAGAGTCACGGATCTTTTTGTCGCCATCTCGTTTTTCCTACATCATACCAGTTAGGTACTCATAGGCGCAGAATGAGTCCTTTCCTGGTTTCTTAATTTTAGATTATGTACGTTCTCTCCAGTGTATCACATCCTAATACATACTAATACAGTGCTCACGATTTCATCCTTGGCCCCCAGGTTGTGACCAGTAAATATTGTTCTTACAAGAAATTTGTCAGCAGATGTTCTCCTTTGTAGAATGCGTTCCCCAAAGGGTTTTTAACGTTTAGCTGTAAAAGCCCAGGTGCTACATACATATATAGCGGCTGATGTAAAAATGGCTTCACGGAATATGCGTTTCAGCTTAGTAGGAAGAGTCGACTTACCAATATCTTCCCTCTGGTTCAGTACTGGATAGGTCTTGCTTATTTGTACATTAAGTAACGACTAAATTCTTATATACTTCGATTAATTCAACACTCTAGATAAAACCTGGTATATTTCCACCTCGGCGTATTACCACAACCGTTACGCATCTACCATTCTAACACACACACACACTAAATAATCTAGATAAATAAATAATAAGCCAGATTGTCGTTTTTGCGTTCATAAAGTGATATCTATAAAGTTGAACCTTTCCCTCGCTCTGATATTAATATTGCATGCCTATTTTTCTATTTATAATTATTAAAACTTTTTCTATTTATGATTATTAAAATTAGTCATGGATATGCGAGCAACTCTGTGAATGGTAAATTAATTTGCATATTGTTGGAGACGCCCCTCTATGGGACTAATGGACTATCATGACGCCACTTCCTCTGGTTACGTCACTTCCGGTAAGAGTATCGGTGCTGGGAGCCAGAGATTGGCACGCGACCAAGGAATTTGTGTGCAAACGCCCTACCGATGAGGAATGGTATTGCTCAACTAGCTTTCCCTGCAATATGTGTGAATTCATATTTTGTTCCTAAAAATCCTGTGTTCCTTTCGTTTATTACCATTTAACCCCATAGCGCATATTCTTTTAAAAACTTGGCGTACATCAAAGAATTATTCTTTTAATTGGTTTCATTTTACTATTAGCTTAATGCATAGTTTCTACATTGTGCATGATTTCTACATTGTGCATTATTGTCTCTTCCACATTCTTCTCTTAATATTGTCTATATTGACTTAAAACTTAATGTATAGAGTGTTTGTTCCTTGAAAACACTTTTAATTTAGGTTTAGCTTGTAAAGCTAGCTTCTAACAGGTAAAAATTTAAAAAAATAAAACAGTTCATCTTGAAATGAGTAAATAGACTAACATTTAAGCATGCTTGTATATACATATTAAGCTTAGCTCTCTTGATTATTAGTCCTTCTTATCCATCTGTCGATAGATCAAATGGTAACAACGAAGGCTGAAGCGCTAATTAAAATTATAACTGATATGCAGAGTGTTTTGGTTTCGAATATTACTGAAAACATCGAAGTCACTTTTTAACTTAAAACTTGAAGACAATCTATAATGATAAATAGGAAATATGCATATATTAAAATAAATAAATTAAATACCATATTTAAGCGTATTTTAGTATCGGGCTCAAAAAGTATATAATTGTTCTTCTGATGAGAAGGATTAGGGTTTGAAATGCTTGTCAGAAAGAGCTTTCGTAACGTATAGTTGTACCCTGTTGCAAATTAATAATTAAATATACATACACCAGTACATATTTTCCTATTATTAATATATTTTCCTTTTGTATGTGTATATATCCATAATATAAAGCTGAACGTCTGTGTGTGTGTCTGGTCACGAAGAGGCTCCTATATGATTGACTATTATAGAAAACTGATTACCTATAATGATATATGTATCAAGACACAGGACTGGGTATGTTTGATCTGGCAGAACGGTGGTTCATGGAAATTGTGGGTTCTGCATTCGCGCCTGGTCCACAAAGTATGGAAATAAAAAGTTTAAAAATTAAAAAAAAACGTTTACAAGTGTTTTTGATATAGATGTACATACGAATACTTTGATAAGTATGTTTTAACTAAAATAGGGATGGTATAATAAAATTGTGGGGTCTGCGGTCGAGCTGGGCCTCCATAGAATGGATATAGACACAAGCTTTAATAAAGACTTTTCATATCTATCTGCGTAAGTATACTTTGATAATTATTTTTTTAGTTTGAAGAAATATGGTATAATAAAATGATGGGGTGGGGTGTTCGTCCGCACGTGACTTCCATAGAATGGAAATATGTCACAAAGTTTAACAAGGTATTTAATATCCCCAAATTCGAAACTATCTCTTTACAACCCTTTCTTTTCATAACCTATTATACTTTCATAAATCAGAGTCCATTTTCTGTAGGCTGTTTTTGAACGCAGTCAACGACGGGTACTTATGCTAGTGTACATATATATATATATATATATATATATACATATATATATATATAGAGAGAGAGAAAGAGAGAGAGAACGAGAGAGAGAGAGAGAGAGAGACAGGGATTTTCTGACAACGGAATATTTCATGTAAATATTATTCTTAATATTATTTTCTAAGGAGGTTCTTTACCAAAATGAGGGTTACAAAATATGTTAAAACTGAAAGAAGAACACAACATTTAATCAAAACGGAGCATGATACGCTTTTATGAAATACACGCCAACCATCCGTTATACAAATGTGTATTAGATACTGATTGATATTTTAATCACTAATACGTATAATATATTAGTGAATGGTATTAAACATGACACGTCGAGATTACAACGCGGAGACGTATCTAATGCATTTAAATGACTTCTGCTCACACACACACACACACACATATATATGTATATATATATATATATATATATATATATATATATATATATATATATATATATACTGACATTTGGAAATGATTGCAGATTACAGCTTGTTAGTTTTAAATAACTTGCCATACGGTATAGAGCAATATCATAAATAAAAATTTGAAATTAATTTCAGCAAGTAAAAAATATTACAAAAATGTATTATTCAACAAAGATTACAAAACTTATAATCATTTTCTTAATCCATGGATCTCCAATAAATGTCTAATCTAATCAAATGTAAATGTTTCCAGAAAAAATATTTATAGGTCATCATACATTAATCTATTTACCACATTGATTGAAAAAATAAAAGTATTAAAGATAACCCTAAAATATTCTACATAATAAGAAAAGGATTATGCATGCTGGAGTTAGATTTAATTACTAAAAATATAAGAACACTCGTAAGATCCTGTGCACAAAAGAAGGAAAATCCAAAAGGAGAGATTTAATGTTATAATTCATGCATATGAAATAATCCATAAAATACAGGAGGATTAAATCTATTGCAAATTGTAATATTTCAATAACCGTACTGTAAGAAATACGATTCTGAAACGTTTTTAATAAGTTTTACTTAAACATTTCTTATACACTTACAAGGTATGAAATTGCTATATGAAAAATAATAAAATATTTTAATTATAATAGAACATAGGCCACTAGAAGTGAGAAAAACTCGATAAGATTCTATCAAATATTAACATATAATTTTTTTTATATATATATATATATATATATATATATATATATATATATATATATATATATATACATAACTTTCTCTGTTGCTTAGATCTTACGATTGTGCCTATATGTCTCTTCATCGGCCCTAATTACACTATGGGATATCTTATTCTTATTTTTGAATATTTTGGAAGGCTGTTTAAGTTGTTTTATCTATGAGCTAAATAGCAAAGTTCTGACTGCTAGTAAACAGTTTCTCTAGTTAGATGAGCTATTGTCTTAATCTATGATTTACAATGAAAAACATGACTTTTTTTATATTTCTTGTTAAATAATTTGATTGCCATATTCTTACATATTTACTTACTCTAATAAAAATCTTTATATATATATATATATGTGTATATATATATTATACATATATATATATATATATATATATATATATATATATATATAGCACTTTAAATAAGGACGGGAAGATTCTAGGGGCCCCTTTCATCAGCAAGCTCATCAGGAGTCAATCGTTGAATTTCTATCAAGTGTAAAACAAATGCCACGCAAGAGCGAAGACTTAAGTGGGGGTTACTTATAAAATTATAACGAATAGATGAAAAAAATTATATATATATATAAATATATATATATATATATAATTAAATGAAGGGCAAATGGGATTACGAGTAAAAAAAATTCCAAGTAAATTATACGTTGTAGAATATATACAATTGTATGAAATATATGTACAAAATGGGATATGTGAGGAAGTTATAATTTAAAAGATATCCCCAAATATATCCAAAGATTTTACGAATTCCTTCTTTCGACAGATAGAGGGCCTGTATGAAAGGATAGAGACATACTCCAGAATGTCGGTGCCGAGGCTTACTTAGCCTGATTCTTGCTGGAACATGTGGGTTTATTCTTGTTTGCAAATTTAAACGGGTTCGACCTACATAGATAGCAGGACACTGGAAGTTGAATTTATAAATCACATTACTATTTGTGATGTAGGGTAAAACTATCCTTCACAACTGAAGGAAATGCAGACTTAACACGATAAACCGATTGAAGAGCAACAGATGGGAAACAATTTGATACAGACTTGATAACAAGTCTACCCAAACACTGACGAGGGCAACCAATCCAAGGGATTATTAAATAAGCAGGACGCTTGGAGAGACAAAAAACTGTTGGAGAATTGTGAGATTTAACTTTATTATAAATAATATTATCAACCAATTTCTCCGGATAACCATTGTGAATAAAAATATATATTTAATCTTCTTTAATTCACAATCCAGTTTACTAGAAGAACAGACTCTAAGGGCTCTATACACTAATGTCTGAATGAGCCATATATTTTTATATATATATATATATATATATATATATATATATATATATATATATATATATATATATATACTAGCAAAAGTACCCGTCGTTGACTGGGTTAAAGAACAGCCTACAGAAAATGGATTCTGATTTATTAAATATGAGAGGTTATGAAAAGGAAGAGCTGTAAAGAGATAGCTTCGAATTTGGGGGTATCAAAACCAAAGCAAAATATGATGAAAGTAAAAATAAAATAGATAAACCCCATAATTTATTATACCATACCCGTTCACACTGAAAGACTTATCACAATATTCTGTGGATCAATATTAAAAAACCTTGTGAAATATTTCCATTCTATGGAGGTTAGGTGCGAACGAACACCCAATAATTTTATTATACCATATTTCTTCAAACTGAAACATAATTATCAAAGTATACTACTTACGCAGATATATATGAAAAGTCTTTATTAAAGTGTGTGCCTATTTCAATTCTATGAAGGCCAGGCGCGAACGCAGACCCCACAATTTTATTATATCATCCCTATTTAAGTTAAAACATACTTATCAAAGCATTATTATGTACATCGATATCAAAAACACTTGTAAACGTTTTTTTTTTAATTTTCAAATTTTTTATTTTCATACTTTGTGGACCAGGCGCGAACGCAGACCCCACAATTTTAATGAACCTCCGTTCTGCCAGCTAAAACATACATTTCCTGTGTCTCGATAATCTTCTGTCATTATATGTAATCAGTTTTTTAAAATAGTCAACCATATAGGAGCCTATTCGTAACCAGACACACACACACACTCACAAAGAAAATCAGCTTTATATATATATATATATATATATATATATATATATATATATATATATATATATATATCTGTAGAATTCTAGGTTAACATAAAAACAATTATTTTTTATTAAGATGAATTTTGACAATAGAAAATTGAAGAATAACACCCAACTTGAAAGTAATGTTACCGATTGATATACACAATATCTATTGTGATTAAGAACTTAATGAATTAAGAAATACACTAAAATAATATATAAATATATGCTTACTTATCTATTTTTAAATGAATTTTGCGGACAGAAGAAAACATGAAACCTCTACACTCTTAGGAAAACATGTAAATATGTATTAAAACTACTGATTATATATTGCTTAAATTTTTAACAGAAATAGCACGGATGTGAATATACGAAACGTGAATGATTTGTTTTAGGAGAGCAAATGGGCAGAACGTATCTACCTGCATAGAAATAAATTTACACATTGATTGAATAATTAATTATCTGATTCTCATGGCATTTGGAACATTACTAGTTTACATACATGAAAAATACACGTATTGGTTGATTCTCATCTACTATGCATATTTAATAAAACTTGGATTATACATCGTAGATATAAATTGGCTGTAATGAGTTAGTTTTGTTATGTTTCAGAGGGAAAAATATAGAGAATGCGGCAACACCTACGATTGAACACTTACACGAATCAAACCACTGCCTGACATATTTTCAATGATATGTGAACTATTATTAGATGTAAAAATACTATTAGATCTAAAACTATTATTAGATGTAATACTATTATTAGATGTAAAAATAAATCTAATAATCCACATATAATTAATTTCTTGAGTATAATGTGTAGTGAAACCCCTCCTTAAGCACACTTGTGAATCTTAAACCTCGAGATAGATGTTTGCAAGTTTGAAATATTGATACTTGACAGAGTCTAATGTACGAATGTTTTTTTTTTATTGAAACGTATATAGTTAACTAAACTTACACTTTGACAGAAATACACTGAAGAAAGCCACGCCTGCCTTTTCTATACTAGTGTGCGTATTGTTATAGTTATTATAATCTGAAACCGCAATTTTCTCATTCTACTTTTGAATATAACATGACAATCTATAATAAGATCTAATTCCATGCGTTTGGTGTTCAACGTTTCTTGTGTGTAAATAATTTAGGAGTAAGATAACTTATGTCATTACTTTAAAATTAATGGGTTCCGATATACAAATATAATATATCATAAGAAAGCCATGTTCTTATTAACTTCGCTGCAGAAGCAGCATTTATAGAAAATGGGTATATTTGTTTGAAGTAGATGACTGGCATTTTATACAGTTAACGAGAAAAACAATCTAGTAAGTCGTTTTAGTAAACGGCTAATCGGACTCGTAATTGGTATTATGCTTAAGTTTTAAGCTTTCGGCGTATTTTTCGAGGTCTCATTCAGGTTCTATATCCGTCTGTGCTTATGATTTACAATAACAGACCATATTTTTATTGTGAATAGGAACCGGAGGTATTAATATTTATTATATCAGAATAGCAGGCTGACGCCACGGACAATAAATCAGAATTGACAGGAGAAATAGTTTGAAAAATAATGAATGTAAAACACATGTTAAATGTAATTGTAAAATCGTTCCAGTCATAACTCAATTAAAATATTTGGCATTTACTGTAATAAAACGTTAGTAGTAGATTCTCATTTAACAACTTAACGCGGAAGCCATTTAAAAATAAAGCTGACTTGTCTTTTCTGATTGTACACGACAACATGCATTACGATATTACTTATATGTCTAGAATTTCCATCAGTTGCGGAAAAAGGTATGTTACTTAAAAGATAAAATATCATATTCATTTGTTTATTATTATCAGTTTGTACCGCGTTTTTTTTTAGATAACTGTCACATCTTTTAGTGTGAATTTAACGATAAGCAACAATACTAATTAAATAAATAGACGAGAAGTTTTAATCCAAATAAAATTAACATCGATAATATTCTAATTAATAATTGCCTGTTTATTTTTTAGCTGAATTCGGTATTCATGAAAATGAAAAATGTAATATAGTTAAATTGTATTAATTTCTACTCCGATTATTTTATTTACTTTTTCTCCAAAAGGTTAAGCACAAGACCAATTGTGGTTTTAGCTAAAGCTTTCTTCTGTAAAACAAAATAGATCTGAACTTTGCCCACTCAAAATTTTACAGATCGTACATTTTATCACTTAACCACCATCAACCGTAGGTTACGACATCAGTTATATTTCTATGTAAATTCATTTGTTCATATACTGATTATTTAAAACTGAAAACAATTGTGAAATCTGTTTAGTGAGATACTGAGCCGTTATAATTTCGTATCACAATGCATTAACCCTGATTAAACAACGAACTGCACTTTTCTGAACAGATAATGAAATAGTATTTTTATTTTATTGTTATATCTTATATTCGATAATTTATAAATAAAAAGTCGAGTGTTTATGCCTATTTCATTCACGATATTAAAGCTATACAGGTATAATATCTTGTAAATACAATATAGTTATGTATATACACATGCAATATCTCTTATATATTACGATAGTTTGGCACTTATACAGCTGCAAATGTCTACCTCAGTTTTATCACGAATTAGCATAAAATATATAACAATTATAAGTTAAAATACAAGTAATGTTTTTAATGTATAATTTTTTAAACTGTGAAAAAAAAAGAAGTTTTATACAATTTATGCCTATACAGTAATACTTATGTAATAGCTTTTCTTCATTACCAAAGAGACGGACTGCAAAATACAAGCCGGTATATGTTTTCTTTACTTCTGTCTTAATCTTTTATATTACATCGTTGTGCATATTTCTGTTTGATAGATTTTCTTTTTATCAATCCACGAAAAGAATATCCAATGTTTATGTACAAATAATAATCGTTCAAAATTTATCTGTAAAATATACCTGCGTTTTTAAATTTTGGGTGGATAAAAAAAAACAATGATTGGTGAGATTAATACGATCTTGGATATTTGAATATTGCAACACCGTCTTTCATGTATATATGCGTCGTTATTATATGTAACCAACATA
Organism: Euprymna scolopes; assembly: GCF_053919585.1. Classification (NCBI taxonomy): domain Eukaryota; kingdom Metazoa; phylum Mollusca; class Cephalopoda; order Sepiida; family Sepiolidae; genus Euprymna; species Euprymna scolopes. The sequence goes on from NC_136487.1 coordinate 58,333,953, forward strand.
GATTCTAATTTAAAAGAAAAATGTGTATACATTAAGAGTAGACAATTAGAGTAAAATGAAACTTTTCACAAACAGACACACACACATATATGAGTGTTAGTTCCAAAGAACTATATATGTAAACCTTCAAGTCTGTACGTTCAATTTGACAGAGAAGTTTGGTAGAGATTGTTTCGCAAACAGATACACTGTCAGTTGTACAAACACACATATGTATATGTGTGTGTACAACTGACTGTGTATCTGTTTGAGAAACAATCTCTACCAAACTCCTCTGTACACTTTTAACTGAAGACGTAAAGCTTTACATATATGGTTCTTTGGAACTAACTCTCTTTGGTTATAGCTAGTTAGAATAGCTTCTAAGGGGTTGATATTTGATAAAATTGGAACTCGACAAGCGGTCTTTGCTTTCAAGTACTCTTCGCCGCATGCAAAATTTATAGCTCAAACTACGTTATTTATTGACGGCAAGTATGCGTTTAACACGGCTCATATTATATCGACCAAGAGTGAAGAACTAAATGTTTTGTTTTCAGTTCTAGCTGATTGTCTTGAATTCATTTTTTTTTTTAATTTTTACTTTTAAAATCACTAATACATATTGGATACAAATAAAACCATTTATGTATTCACTCTATAATAATGATTATGAAATCTGTATAAGCTAAAATATCAAACTTAAGCTTATTTTACTCCCGGGTCAGGCCGGATGGCCAGTAATATATATATATATATATATATATATATATATATATATATATATATATATATATATATATATATATATTGTGGGCTATATAATATTACATAGGGAATTAGCTCAAGAATAATAAGAAATCTCCATAAATAAAAATATCATGCCAACCGTATTCCTGTGTATGTACTTGTTTTTATTTATTTAACTCATATAAATAATGTTACATTTGTTTCATCTTACATTGCACTAGTTCTGTTTTAGCCGAAAGTTAAATATACTTAATGGATTAGCATTACTGCTCGGTTATCTTATACCTACCGCTTGCCCCTACCCCCATTATTTTCGGGCTTATAAAATATTCGGACGTAGAAATCAGAAAAATAATATTAAATATTACATTATTTAAATCAAATGCAATAAAATAACTCTTATAATACTAAAGTTCATTAAAGAGCAACTTTATAATATATAGATAAACGGATAATCGAATACAGCTTACTTTGACTTATTAAGCTATCATTCTTTCTTCAGGTAATAGGCAATTCACACAGAAATGGTGAGAAATTAAATACCTACAAATATAGAGTCAACGGACACATATAGTAGCAAGTCATAGAGTATTCAACGACAAGAAGTTAGAATATCTGCTTTGAGTGGCTGCTTATCTCTACCCATATATTATGTTATTTATATGTACAGTTTTATTTAATCATAATAAATATATTATATATTTGTTCGTATACTGTTATTTAAATGAAAACTGAAAACAATTGTAAAATCTGGTGAGAAGCAATACTGAGTCGTTATAATTTCTTGTTGACAATGCATTATCCGTGATTAAACAAAGTGATCATTACATAATATTTTAATTTGTATTTTTACATCATATATTCGATAATTTATATATTAAAAAATGCGCATTTATGCATATATAATTCACGATGGTAAAGCGATATAAGTATAATATCTTGTAAATACAATACAGTTATGTATATACACCTGCAATACCTCGTATATATATTAGAAGAGTTTGGCACTTATACGACTGCAAATGTCTACCTCAGTTTTATCCCGAGTTAGTATACAATATATAACGATTATATATTAAATTTAAATTTAAAAAGTCATATATAGGGAAAAATTATATACATTTATTTACAAGGATACACACACCGCACACAAACACACACACACACACACACACACACACACATATATATATATATATATATATATATATATATATATATAATACTAAAAGTCTATGGATCTTGTATGTTTGCAATCAGATTTCCGGTTTTCAACATCCGGTTGCGCATGCGTAAATAGCAACGTCTTCAATCCGTTATTCCAATTCCGGAATTTTTATATCGCTTTTAATACAAACAATTTCATTTAATTTGATCAAATAGTTATTTATATATACAAATAATACATAGATTCATAGATAATTATAATATATATTATAAAATCTATTTATCTATGAATCTATTAATAATATGAAATATTACCCTATACAATTTATGGAAAGAAAACACCTCTCACTTTCCCTCTAATAGATTTCAACACTCCTACTCCCTCTGTTTTCGTTACGTACGCGAGAAATAGTTACGTGTATGTGTGAGAGAGAGAAAAAGGGAGCGATGTAAAACTGGATAGAGTTATCCCCCTTAACTAATGCAGACCTTTTTACTAGAGGGCGTTATTACAAAAAAATTTCTTTTTCTTCTTCCCATGTTTTTTAAAGTTGTCTGCTTACATTTCCAAACGGAAAGCTGAATCGGTAAATGCACATTAAATAGTGTTTTCCTTTACACAATGGGTACTGAATGTTTGCTTAAATTAAATGAAAAAAGTTACATTTTATTTTCATTTTCTATTTAAAAAGCCATTATTAACATGTGGAGAGTGTTTTTTTTTATTATTCTGTACTTTCAACTAACAATTTCATTTAAAAGATGATATATCAAAATTTGAATTTAACTATAATAAGGATTATGATACCTGTTCAGTGCATATTTACCTATAAGTATGACCAACCACTTATAATTCAGTAACTGTAATTTAAAAAAAAATAACAATTATAATAAACAGAACGACTCATAGAAATCTATCTATATTCTTTTTTCATTTTAATATACTTTCATAGAAATGCTTCTGTTATGTAAAAAAAACTATTTTCTTTATGCCACAAGTGTCACGCTCATACATGAATTCTATAGCTAATATAACGTACTGACCCAACGGGTCACGGGTGGTCTAGTATATATATATATATATATATATATATATATATCGCGTTACTTTAAAATTAACAGATTTTATACCACCAGTTTCAAACTTAGTAATAAGGATGATAAAACAAGGTGGGGATAAAAATAAAATAGTTAAACAGTTAAATAAAGCATTTGTTCGTGATTCTGATGCTTTTGAATCGTTTAAGATTAACCAGACTGGATAATGGAAATCCCAAACTATATTAGCAATGTATAGAATGTATTTATAATTACATATAATAAAATTATAATAATAAAATAAAATAAAATGTATATATGTAAAAATATTTTTAACCTTTATATATCTAATTTTAAATAAATAAGAATGTAAATATACTAAATACTAATCATAGTGGGGATGATAAGTAGTTAAATGGATTAATCCGTAATCTTATAAATACAATACTGATAAATTAAAAATTATATCCATTTTAAATGTGGAAATTGATGAATCACACAGGTAAGAAATTCATTTTTATAGTATGAAAAGGTTAGTAACTGCAATTAAGAATAGGAAATTGGATCAAATATTTGTAACATGTCTTCTTCCTAAGATTAAGGGTGGTGGTGTTTGATCAACACTGCTGGGGAGCCATGATGTAATATACTGTTTTGTTTTTCAAATCCCCGCAACAGTGTTTCATGGTAAACAACTGATGATCCCTTGAAAAATAAATTATTAGTGCCATAGTAAATTCCAGAGCGAGTTGATGCAGTGATTGCAGGTGATTAAATAACTTACTGACTAGATGGTTTTCTAACGAATGATAAAAAATATTTTTGCATAGTTTTAAAGGTTAAGAACCTCAAAGACTATATATCGGTTTTATCGATCGATTAGTTTTCTAGATGTAAATCCAATTAAACTCGCTTGATTATTAAAAAGGAGCATATGCAGAACAGAGCTTGTTTGTATAATGTTTGTGTAATATAATACTATATATATATATATATATATATATATATATATATATATATATATATGTATATATATATATTCGTAGGCATTGACATACTGTCCTGTTTAGTTTTATCACGATTCATCTGTGCCGCTAGACTAGCACCTCTCCCAAGCCGAGGAGTGAACCTAGAACCATAACGTTGATAGCCAGCAGTTCTACTGATCGGCCCGAAAATAACCTCGCCAAATGTCTATTTTAAACAAATATTTGGACACCACTTTTATAGTCCTCAAACCACGTATTTATATATACTAGAAAGTTTCCGATATTTTCCGCTTGTAACACACGTTTATATATGATATTTAAATATTAACTAGAATTTATATGATACATGTATGGTGACTGTACATTTAAATTCAAAAATCGACTTTAAAAAATGAAAAATAATTGAAACTTCTCTTTCGAATTTTTTAATCATGTCCAGATTCACTTATTTTCTTTAAAAGTTGGGTAGTTTAACAGAAAACTCCATCTGTCGACTCTCAAGCCAAATATAAACTAGAACAATACACATTTATTCTCCGAATAAAATAGTTTCATACTACTTATTAACCCTTATTCTCGAGTGGCGTATGGGCCTTTATAAGTGGTGACTCCTTTGTAAAAAAAAATTTGGTATTTTCGCTTACAAACGGAATGATCATCACTGTAACTGGTACAGATGTTTCAAATCATTATTAAAATTCAATACAAAATTCATAAAATATTTTTTTTATTCTGCACATTGTGTAAGATTAAAAGAAGCTTAAGAAGCAATTAAACGCCATAAAATATTGCTTCGTTTAATCCAACATCCTTTTATATTTTAAAATATTCGTAGAATATTAACAACTAAATAAATCACAACACGTTGTCATTTTTGGCAGTCGTCTTCTAAATTCTTGTAAAAAGAGATAACGTTATATAAAGATACTTCATAATGTTTCATTATTCCTCCGGGCGTATTAATACGTAATACAGCCCATCCAAAATTAGCTAAGCGTTACTGTTTGTTTCAAACAGTATTTATCAGGCCTACATAAATGGACGCAAAACGGGGATATTAATTATGAAACGTTAGAACGAAAACGAGGCCAATAAATCATGTTTGTAAGTATGAAAGAATAGACCGTACCATATGACTTTCGAAAGAATGGACATCTGATATTAAATTATGGAATAATAGAGGCTGAAAAGACGTGAGGAATTTGAATGAGGATAAATGGGTATAAGCGAAAAAAATTCGAGAAAGACCTAAAATCGCTGTAAAATAATGTATACCTGACATATAAAACTCGCAATTGTTTTTATATCTAAGTAGGAAAGGGAGCTGAGTCATAATGGAAATTCACACATAAAGAATAGAAAAAAAAACAGTGAAAAATTGTCAGGTACAAAATGGATAAATCTTTCACATGTTTAAACGATGGAGTTCTTTTTTATGTTTCTAGTTCCAAAATAAAGGACGCACACAGAGCAAACCTTAAATATATTTACAAAACAATATATGCTGGAAGTGATTGAAAAATGGCGGAAAATACATTAACTATAAAGAAGTTGCAGTAGATAAATTATATCATAAAACATGTTAAAAATATGAATTTTATCCTAAACATAGAGGCACAAAAAGAACCGTATTAAAATTATACTTGTTGAAAACCCAAACCCAGTGGGGCAGTTGGAGACGTGTCATAATTTATATTATCTTAATATTTATTACTAGCAGGACCGATGTTCTGGCTTTGCCCGATGGAAGTATGCCATCCACCCCACCTATAAAATGAATACAATGAAATTACGGTTGTTAGTGTGAGTCAGTGTCAGGATAGTTTAATAGCGGGCGCTGGCGTCCGTGACCCAAATGAATTCCGAAGTAGTATCTATAAACCTACGCCGAATGTTAGTATCTAAAAAGTATAGTTATAAATCGTGCCAAACGTTAGTATCTATAAACCCATTCTTAACACATGGATTTGATTATATGCTGTAATTAATCTATGCTCTCATCTACTGTGTTAAATAATAGAAGAGTTGTGTGGCCTATAATATAGTAGTTGTTACTGTCCGCCTGTAATGTGTAATGAATCAACATTTTTCAAACCGACACATTTTATACATAGTTATGTATTTAAGAGTCTAACTTTCAAATAATCGCGTCTTTTTATTACGATTCTTTCCAAAATAATATGGAATTTTAATTAAAGAAATATGTTGCGAAATAAATTGTAAGCAAAAATAAGAGAGTTACAATTTGTGAAATAAACTTCCGTAATTTATATTTCAGATTAAAAATGTAAAAACGCAAATATTTGGGAACAAAAATCTTCAAATTAGTCAAGAGTTTTTAAAGGCGGTGAGAATTTTTCGAATGGAGATACACCTTTTTGTGGCAGATATATCATTTTCATTAGAATTTCTCTGTTTTAGATTTTTTTGATAGTTGAATATTATAAATTATATTCATTTGTATGCAGTAAAAGAAAAAGTGTTTTTCTTTTCCGAATAAACTTTTTATTATTTTTAGTTCACCATTTATCATGGCCTATTAGTCATTTTAAAACAAGGGTCTCGCGGTAGCTTGATGGTGCGACATCATCAGTAATGATGGACGTAGACTGCTAAATCATTTAAATGTACGGCTCAGCAAAAATTATTTACATTAAATTTAAAGACGACCATGCTATAGTAAGACCGAAAGCAGCCATACGGTATTGTGTTCCATAGACGAACGTCCCTACCAAAAAAAACAACCTGCTCATGAAATTTTTGTTGTGTTTTGATAAAGTCAGAAAGTAAGGAAACTTGTTGACATTAGTAGCATACTGAGTATTTGTTGCGAACGATTTACACAGTAAGACAAAATATTTGAACTCAGTCGAACACATATCATAAAAGAAACGATAGCGTAGATACAGACTCACACCAGGAAAAATAGAGAAACAAAAATGTTCTCGGCAACAAAGTTTCGAAAATGTTTTTTTGTAAAACGTTTTTGACTCTTAATGGGGGTTGTTATTTATTTGGTGTCCACCACACCAAAATGTGGCACAATGCCGGAAAGTGGAAATAGGCAAGCTCCCCTAAAGGAGGGGCAATCTTGACTCATCAAAAATTGCCTGGGCATCCCGTCGGCATTTCCCGGTAGGGGCACCTCAGTCGACAAGCAATTAACTTGCCCCACTGGAAAGCCCGGTGGCAATGACTGGGAGGGTGGACCTCCTATGCAGTACCCAAGTGGTGTACCTCAGTCCGACAGGTTCGGGGCCAAATCTCGGCCCCTCACCTGTCGGAATGAGTGTCAAGAACGGATTCTCGACGAGTACGACTACCCTGTCTCCCTGCAGCCGAAGCCACTAGAAGACCCATCTCGATCAGACGAACAAATGGGGGCATATGACGAATTGATTCGACAATCATTTTTATGAACACTGGCTGTGCTAAACAACAAATGAAAACCTTTCAAAAATATTATAAAAATTGTCGAATTTTGGAATTAATCAGTTCGCCGTTAACAACGCCACGGACAACATTTGATTCTTGGCCGCCATCATGGTTACTGGCAATTACTGATCTGAACTACGCCACCATCTTTGTCACTACAAACCGCATTTGATTCTTGGTCGCCATCTTGGTTGCTGCCAATTACTGATCTGAACTACGGCACCATCTTTTTTCAATATAATGTCTCAAAACTTAATAGTTTTGCTCTCTGTAACGGCAGGGCTGAGTACTTTTGTACGCGTATAGAATTGCGCAAAGGGTGAGATATTTTCTGTGTCAGTTGAACGATACTACCATTTATCTAGTATTTTTTGGAATTGGGCTTATATAGATATTCTATTACAGGACATGAGGAAATGCCAATGCCTAAAGTTTATCAAAGCGGGCTATTCCTCAAAACGAGAGCTGTTTATTGAAATTAGTGGAGTTATGATCGTACTGGTGAAAAGGTAGAAGTTAGGTTTCAGATGCAATGTAACTATCTATTGATAAATCATAGTAAAACAGGCTTCATATGTTGGAAAATAGAATAAGAAAGAGCTTGTCAACATTTGTAAACTTTTCATGGATGGCAATATTGTTTTTATGGGTATCAAAGAATGATCGTAGAATGCAATTTGGGATATCATTTATTATGACTCAGAATGAATCCTTGAAGCACACTCAGGCTAAAGCTAGGACACTGATTTTTACTCATACATGATTAGACCTATCAAATATGAATTTTTTATAGTTAAGTGGACATTTGTAGTTATTGTATGGCTTAAAATATTGTGAAATAGACATTTATGGCAAACCGTATTATATGCTTTCGAAATGTCATGTTTATGTCTTAAAATGAAGTCATCGTCATTAGATTCACTTGTCCCCTTTAATATTGCGTCAGTACATCAGCTGTTAATCTCATAGAACAGATACCATATTGCTTGTCGCTGAATACGTTGGTTTTGATGAGATTGTTTACACATTCTCTATTTTAAACCTACTCAGTCAACTTACTCATGGCGCTCATGAGTTTTGTTTCGCTTTTCTTTGAGCCAACGTTTAATCACGTTGTTAATATAGAGGCTAGTTCCGGTTGCAGAACTCGAGGTCCATTATTAAAATGTTGTAAATGCTAGTTACTTTTCTGGAATCAATACACTTGATAAGTCTGAAAATCTCGCAAATATATATGGATATTACGCAGTATATTTACAGTACTGGGATAAAATTCAGGGAGTAGGTGGTCATTATTAAAAAGGATGGAGTTTGATACGAAGCTATTTATCGAGGATTTAGTCTTTGTAAGTTGGTTGTTTTTGTTTTACGGCATATCAACCTTTTTCAGGTTATTTGATGCTGAATGTAGTTATTTTGAGGAACGATTTTTAATGGAGTATATATTTTATTTAAGTCAGATTCTATTTAACCCATAGTTGGGACCCTAACAGGTACTAACACTCCGGGTCAGAGTGGACCTGGGAGCAATGGCAATTAAAGGGTGGCTCCACACTCCCTAAGGCTGATATAGTTTTAGGTCATATCCAGGATCAGTCTTTGTAAGGGTATCGTAATATCACATTAGGTCCAGTGATGATCGTTAGGATGTAAGTTGTGCATCTCTTCAAACCCCTTTTTGTTATGCGCCAAAATCCATACGAATTTGGCCTCTGTCAAACTACTTTATATTTGATAATAAGGGTAAAATGTGATTTCGCGTTTTCTCTAAGGGTTTTCAGCAATCACAAGAAGTTCTCTCGACAGTTTTAGTTTCTGAATATATGTTTCCTTTATAGCTATTAATATAGCGATCTCTGTGTCCAATCGACATTGCACATCCAGATATATCGCGGTGTGGTATTGGACTCAGATGAAAAATTTTAGAGTATATATAACTGTCTATATTGAGAGCATATTCGTCAAAACAGATACATAAAAAACAGGTATTTTTTGAACATGTAGTATAGATGCATTTCTGAAATGAACGCACGGAAACTATCATAGACAGCCATGGAGAAGTATAAAAAAGGTCGTGTTTGTTTAAATTTTATTTCATACACACAAGTGATTGGAGGATCACAGCGAAGATAGAGAGGAGTGTGAGCACAGTTAATAGTAGATTGTCAAAAAAGTTTTTGAAGTATGAGGTACGCGAATGAGTTGGGCAGTAATCTGGGTTAGTTAATTGGCAAGGGAGAATTGATAACAACACCTACCTTTTATAATCTGTCTTATTTGAGGGAATCAGCTAATCAACATTTTAAACGTTGAACTCTCCACAGACGTGAATATTGGCAAGGGGAAATGCAATCAAGATATGGTAAATTTCTCCGCGATACTCTCACACATGGTGAACCACCGTTGTGCGGATTGTAATGGGCCAAGAGGAAAGCAGTATTCTGAGTAAATGATATTCGAAAGCACATGAGGTATATTAAAGAATCCACTTGTCAGATTTCCCATGCCAAAAGGGAAACTATCTCTAATGTAGTCATATATTCAATGTTAATTAAATCATAGTGATAAATAAATATTCTCTTGCACATAGTGTAGCTCTATTAATTCCGTCTTCAATGTTTAGATCTTATAGCGTTTACTATTTATTTGATTGCCTTAATATAATTATAGAAAGAAAATATAGTTATTTACAGTATTCACAGACTTTTTATAATGGTAGTGTTATTTTTTCATGGAAAATACAAGCGATGGCTGCGTGTTTATCTATTCAGCATATGAAAGCAAATAGGATATAATTCACAAATAGCGATATAAAAATAAGGTTCAGTTAAGGCGTGAAAAATAACGTGTCAGCTTAAATATGACAGGGAAATTATTGGAAAAGGCTGTAAAAGTGTCCCTAAATACAAAATGGTAAACAAAAAGTAATATTGCGATGAAATTATAGAAAAAAAACACCGAACAAGTAAAATTCGCTGGGGGATAAAACGTAGGACGGTGTCAGTTAAAATATGACAGGAAAATATATTAGCTGAAAATGCTTCAGAATATCCAATTAAAAAGCATTATATAATTTCTAAGGAAAGTATTAAAAACAAAATATGTATCTAGTGAAAAAAGAATGGGAAATGAAATATCGTACAAAAAGTATAAAATTGCATGAGAATATAGAGTTACGTTAAGAAATGTTTCGCAATAGTTTTAGCTTAAATACACGGTAACCTTAATGTAACGCTACTCATGATTAACCTTATATTTTCATCATAACTGTTAACATATTAATAGCTAAATATTTGAAAAGTACAACGTTCCTTCGGAAACACATGATAGCGCCTCATGTTTTCAATGAAAAAAATATTATTCACTTGTAAAATCATCTTATTCGCTTGTTTCTGTCATAAATTGTAAAAAAAAGTATATATAAATGTATATGTTGCTAATGAATCCTAATAAGAACAGCATAAAAAACGAAAAATTTAACGAAATCTTTCAAAAATAATTCAAGGTTGTTAACCAAAGCTGTTTTCTCCAGGACAACTTCTCAATGACTACAGCATTTTGTCAAAAGATGAAAAAAGTTTCTGTTAGTATTCGAACATAAAACATGTATATAAATAAGGAACCAGAAGTTGAACATTGATTAAATAGAAAAATAAACCGGATTAAAATTTGAATAAGATGACAGCAGTAAATATAAAATACCGAAACCAGAAACAAGACTGTAATTAAAGACTGTTAAAACGGTTCACCACAGATAGGGGTTGCGAATACATTCATCAGGTTTAACATAAAAATAAATGTTTTAATATACATGAGGATCAATTTTAAAAATGGCATGTTTTGTTTAAAGTAAAATATAAAATATGCGAAAATTAATAATTAAATAATAATTCATCCACAATATTATAATAAAGAATCTGTCCCTAAAAACCGTTCTCTTAATAGTGCATTATATGATTTATAAACCTATACATTTTTACGCAGTGTTCATGACTTATTTTAATTATCAATTTCACTAGTGAAAATCTAGATTTAATATATATATATAAATATATATATCTGCGTATACAAAGAGATATATAGATAGACAAATAGATTGATAGATATAGATATGTGTGTTATTTAAATCGTGGCCATAATATTCCAATATGGTTTATAATTGGAAAGACATTATTACTTTGTATTCACCAAATTTCTTTCATATATAAAAAGATTTTCACAATAAGTGATTGACAACTAATAACATGCATAATATATTACATATAACTACAGCTATTACACGGTATTTGCAAAATAAGCTAATAATAAAAGGAGGTCAATAACAGTCACAAAATTAAAATGCTATTATTACCACTACTGTTACGTGGAAAACATTTGGACCCAAAACCATACGCCAGCTTCTTTCTCTTTAAGAGAATATTCAATTATATCATTAAAAAGTAAAAGATATTATGTTACAGAAGCTTACCAACTCTTCAGGTGGATGCTGAGTGCCAAAGTACACGTAGATGGCTTTTTTGCCTTGCAGCATTGTTTCATAATCGTCCACGGATGTGGAAGGGAAACTTGCTAGTATTCACTTGTGCTTGTAGATTTACTATATTATGCACATTTTAGTGGAGTATTGAATCTCTTGCAGATTTACAGACGTGTCCACAGATATTGTAAGAAAACTTGGGTGGTCGGTGTTGCAGCACATCCTCATAAAATTCTTGGTCTTCTCTTAGCTTGTGTAACCTCACGTGGTTCACGACGCCAGCTTAAGATAGACGAAATCGGCCACAGATTGTAATTTCAGTTCTTGTTGAAAGTCGAAACACATAACTAGAATAATTTTAACACGATTACTTCATTAAATAGCTTTTGCAGGCTAGAGTCATCTTCCTGTTTGGTGCAGATCTTTAAATACTTTATTCTGACCCTTGTATATCACATCATCACGCAATAAAAAGGAGAACATTTTCATGATTCGTACTACAGTTTATAATTTAAATATTATATTCATAAAGTTTCGCATGGTGTGACCTCCGATATTCTTCAGATGTATTTTATCGAACTCAGGAATATTTTCATGTCGAATGCATTAATCTGCGCTGACATATTCATTTAATCTACCAGGGCGGGTATTTTCGAGTCCGACAAGATACACGAGTAGAAGGTAAAAATTTACATCGACTGAAACGATTGTTCACTAACACGCAATATGAAACATTTGTGCTGAAAATTAAATAATACAGAAAAATACCCAGTTTGTACAATGCATCATTTGGCAAGATCTTTAGAAAGTTCTCTTGGTTCAAACTTTTGCAACCACAGCCTTCTTATAAACACTTATGACACTTAGGCATTTGATTGGCTGTAGGTTGTCAAAGAATATAAATAGTAACAACGTCATTGCAAATTAAATTGTTCAGTATGTATTTTTAAAGCAAATTATTTTAACGGTAACTTTTATTTAACGAATATTCAGTTATTACTGTCATTAATAGTATACCCGATATGTGTGTTGAAATGCGTGATTAGAAATTTTAAGTTTTCATCAAATATCAGCAAATATGTTTTAGAATTCGGACTTGGGTTTCATAACGTAAGAAATCATGCTAACATATAATTATTTTTATTTATGCAAGTATCTAAGAATCGAATGGTCTAGTGCCAAGGTGTAATGGTTTGAAAATATGATATAAAAAGTGCATAATTCAACCCTGTTGGATAAAATAACAGAGGATTTATTCAGGAATGAGAAAGATGCTACGATGCAGAATTAGAATCGTGCTTATTTCAGTCATAAACCTAACATGTAATTGAAGTAAATATGACAGATTATAATAGAACACAGGAAGCAAAAAGATAAATTTAGTAATTTTGTGTGGCCTATAATCCAACTTGTATAGTCTCTTACATTGTTTTCCTCTTTCCTCTGGTAATTCGGCTATAAATTAAAGATGTTTCATAGAAAGAAAATATATATATATATATATATATATATATTAACCATTTATCGAGAACCAAGTGCCGCTAGAGGCAAAATGTTAATGAGTCTAAGATGCCTGGTGACCAACATCGTGATTATTTTTATTGGTGGAAATAAGGCAGAATTTGATTATTTAACATTGATACTTCATAAGAACTTATTTGTATTAGACTTGGAAACGGCTGTGTTGTTTTCAACTATGAAGCAATACCGAGCTAGTATATTCCTCAGAAACGTAGTTATAAAAAAAAACTCTGCTCATTGAATTTGTGTTTACTTTTAGACACAGATGAAGAGTAAAAGAACTTGTTAACAGATTTTGCAGCCACACAGGTGTTTATTATGTTTACAGGTGGACAATATATTGAAAATCAGCCGAGCCTAGCCATGATATCAAGGATAGAACCGAAAAATACTTGAAACGTCTTTTTTTATGAGAAAGAGCTAGCGAGGCAGAAAAGATTGATATATTCATTCCAATGTTAGTTGTGCACTCTGACTCTTTAATTATGCAATCCGCACCTTTTTCCTTAGATGTGATATCAGTACTCCATGTAAAGGTATTTTACCCTTGTATGAGTATATGATAGAATAGGGAGTGACATATCTTCTGGGGCGGTAAAATAATTCAATCATATTTCCCAGCGACTTTGGCAATGGGGTTGCTATTGGAAAGACTATTACTTTATGTGATCTGCAAAATAATATTTTTATTTTATTGTTTAAAAGCTCAGTTGAACTTATACTTATATTACTGTCTGAAAAACTGAGGTGTAATACTGTTAATAGGAACATATGTTCAACTAATTGTATCTAATTAATTTTTAGCCTATACTGCCGAATTAGATAACTAAGGATAAGTTGCACATGTCGTAAATACGAATAAAACAGATAATGTGAAAGGTGTTACATTTATCGTTTCCACAGTTTATGTTTGTAGTTATGCTATTTTTAATGCCGTGTCAGAAGACTGGGTCACTTTTAACAAACGTCACAAAAACTTATTAGACTGATATTTTCTATAGTAAATATAATAATTCACGAGGGAAACTTATTAATGAAGGGGCATTATTGGTTTAAAAATGTATGCTACTAAAAAAACTGAAAGGCCAGTCATATGACATTGCGTATATTAATCGTTACCAGTTAATCAGAGTTACGATAAAACACGATAGAAAGGCGTACATACACACAAACATATAGTACAGAGTACACTATCATACTAAAATAGTTATCGACATATAAATAGGAGTAGTAGTGTTTGTTTTATTATTATAAAGTAAAAGTATTGCAACTAGGGGTATCATTTAGACACATTAATCTTGTGTTTGGCCTGCTATCAATAGTAAAAACAGTTTTCCAAAATACAACTTGAAATTTTGACAGTAGTTCGGCTATAACAGATTATACGCAAGGTTGCGAAATTATATATTCCGGGTATTTGAACAGTACGCACCACAACAGTAATTGGTATTCAAGTCCAGTTACTAGTTTACTGTATATCCTTCTGGTCCTATTATAATACGCGGTGCGTCTGAATATTGATGAAAGTCCTCTAAAACTATACACAAGATTTCGTTGAAAATATGGCATGTCGATGGCTACCATATTAAATAACACCAGAATAGTACTAAATATAGAATTAAAGAATTTAGTGTAAATAATAACATTTCCTAACACAAAAAGTTGAGTGTGTTATTTATCATGTTTGACTAAATAGTATGTGGATATGGATTTTTTTTTACAATTTATACAAAGTATGTGGATATCGATTATATACAATTTATACAAAGTATGTGGATATCGATTAGATACAATTTATACAAAGTATGTGGATATCGAGTATATGCAATTTATACAAAGTATGTCGATATCGATTATATGCAATTTATACAAAGTATGTGGATATCGATTATATACAATTTATACAAAGTATGTAGATATCGAGTATATACAATTTATACTAAGTATGTGGATATCGATTATATACAATTTATACAAAGTATGTTGATATCAATTATATACAATTTATGCAAAGTATGTGGATATCGATTATATACAATTTATATCAAGTATGTGGATATCGATTATATACAATTTATACAAAGTATGTTGATATCGATTATATACAATTTATGCAAAGTATGTCGATATCGATTATATACAGTTCATACAAAGTATGTCGATATCGATTATATACAATTCATACAAAGTATATGGTCATCGATTATATACAATTTATAAAAAGTATATGGTCATCGATTATATACAATTTATACAAAGTATGTGGATATCGATTATATACAATTTATAAAAAGTGTGTTGTTATCGATTATATACAATTTATACAAAGTATGTTGATATCAATTATATACAAGTTATACAAAGTACATGTATATCGATTATATACAATCCATATCAAGTATGTGGATATCGATTATATACAATTTATACAAAGTATGTTGATATCGATTATATACAATTTATACAAAGTATGTCGATATCGATTATATACAATTTATACAAAGTATGAGGATATCGATTATATACAATTTCTACAAAGTAT
Organism: Euprymna scolopes; assembly: GCF_053919585.1. Taxonomy (NCBI): domain Eukaryota; kingdom Metazoa; phylum Mollusca; class Cephalopoda; order Sepiida; family Sepiolidae; genus Euprymna; species Euprymna scolopes. The sequence continues at coordinate 58,349,851 of NC_136487.1, forward strand.
GTAGATATCGATTATATACAATTTATACAAAGTATGTTGATATCGATTATATACAATTTATACAAAGTATATGTTCATCGATTATATACAATTCATATCAAGTGTGTGGATATCGATTATATACGATTTATACAAAGTATGTGGATATCGATTATATACAATTTATACTAAGTATGCGGATATCGATTAGATACAATTTATACAAAGTATGTGGATATCGATTATATACAATTTATACAAAGTATATGGTCATCGATTATATACAATTTATACAAAGTATGTGTATATCGATTATATACAATTTATACAAAGTATGTGGATATCGATTATATACAATTTATACAAAGTATATGATCATCGATTATATACAATTTATACAAACTATGTGGATATCGATTATATACAATTTATACAAATATATGGATATCGATTATATACAATTTATGCAAAGTATGTTGATATCAATTATATACAATTTATACAAACTATGTGTATATCGATTATATACAATTTATACAATGTATGTGGATATCCATTATATACAATTCATACAAATTATGTGGATATAGACTATATACAATTTATACAAAGTATGTCGATATCGATTATATACAATTGATACAAAGTATGTTGATTTCGATTATATACAATTTATACAAAGTATGTAGATATCGATTATATACAATTTATACAAAGTATATGGTCATCGATTAGATACAATTTATACAAAGTATGTGTATATCGATTATATACAATTTATACTATGTTTGTTGATATCAATTATATACAAGTTATACAAAGTATTTGGATATCGATTATATACAATTAATATCAAGTATGTGGATATCTATTATATACAATTCATACAAAGTATGTTTATATCGATTATATACAATTTATACAAAGTATGTGGATATCGATTATATACAATTCATACAAAGTATATGGTCATCGATTATATACAATTTATACAGAGTATATTGTCATAGATTATATACAATTTATACACAGTATATTGTCATAGATTATATACAATTTATACACAGTATATTGTCATAGATTATATACAATTCATACAATGTATGTGGATATCGATTATATACAATTTATACAAAGTATGTTGATATCGATTATATACAATTTATACAAAGTATATGGTCATCGATTATATACAATTTATACAAAGTATGTGCATATCGATTATATACAATTTCTACAAAGTATGTAGATATCGATTATATACTATCTATACAAAATATGTTGTTATCTATTATATACAATTTATACAAAGTATGTTCATATCAATTATATACAAGTTATACAAAGTATGTGGATATCGATTATATACAATTTATATCAAGTATGTGGATATCGATTATGTGCAATTTATACAAAGTATGTGGATATCGATTATATATCAATTTATACAAATACAAAAACTAAATCATATGTATTCATAATTAAAGTTATCTCATTTTATAAGATACACATTATTATTCTTTCTTGACACATAATAATGCCACGAACAAGAATTCTTATTCTATGTTCTACAATTTCTGTTGTTTTAGTCTCATAACCTTTCATAAATTAAGAACGTATACGGATTTAGATTACTTGAATAATATTGTATTTGCAGAAGAAACAAAATTATTGATGTAAAAAAGGCGTTTGCTGAAATATATTAAAGCAAATGGAATGGCTGTATATACTCATAAAATAACATGCAAGACGGTAACATGATCAAACAACCTACTTGAGTTCATACCTAATAGAAATACGCTACTTGTTACATTTTATACAATTCTCGCATACATTTATGTCAGAAAAGTCTTAATGCCTTGAATATATTTAATTGGAAGCGAAAGGAAATGGGAAATCTCAAAACGTTTTGTAAATACTCTACAGCCGCAATATTATTCAGCTTAAATCACTTAAACGTGCATAGGTAAGATTTATTAAAGTTTACTAAAATGACGAAACCGTGGCATTTTCCTGAAGATGCGTTAATTCAATCCGCGCTATTTATAATGATAACGTTTATTTAAATTCTGAGGTTAGCATATTGTGTAATATTATATTTCAAAGTAAAACGTTACAAAATGACGAGCACAGCTTCGTGCAAAGATATTTTTGAAATAAGATACGTCCATCTGAGATACACGTTTAACACATTATGTATTATTTAAATTATAAGTCATATAATCGTTTGGTTCGATGCAACGCTCGAACTACTTGCCATTACCAGGAATTTTAAAATATGCAATAAGCTTTCAACTGAATCCTTTATTTAATCGACCGTGTTTGATGGGGTGTTTTTTTATAAACGTGTTGGCATACTTTCTATCTTTAGATCACAGAAATTAAATCATGTGAAGCCGTACCACTAACAGGTAGTTGACAATTTAAGATCGTTGGGCACTGAATATAAATTTATAATGACCGGGATATATCTGCGACTAGGGCCTTTTTTGCATTTGATGTTCCCTGTAAACTTTCTCCTCGTTAATATAACATTAATTTTACATGTACGATGAGTAGGGGAGAGTACTTCCGTTCTATTAATCGTGAATCAATAAACATAAATCCTTACTATCTTCCCAGAGTCTTCCATACTGTATATCCAACTATCAACATCAAGAAGACTGTCAATTAAAATTGATTGGAACTTGGCCATTTATTCCTTTCGGCCAAAAGCCTTAACACAAATACTTCAACTTGGTCGGACTGAGGGAACAAGTGCGAGGGACTCTTGTGGAATTAAAGATTTCTATGTGAAACTCCTTATATATTCCTGAGTTTGATATAAAAGATTATCGATTTCGGAATAAAAAACACAAACACACGTAAGAAGGCTGAAAGCTGCATGGATCAGAACGTTGTGAAAATCTTAGGCAAGAACAGTATTTAAAATAATCCAAATAATCAAAAATATAAAACCTTCCAAAAAATTTAAAAAATTAATATTGTGTTTCAAACCGAATAGAGATAAACTAAATGGTCGAAAGATTGGCCGACAAAGCTTTGGATCGAGATGCAGGTACGCATATAAAAATGTATTATAAAATATAAAAAAAAACGTTTGAATGCATGATGAAAATGTATCCCCTTTTAGAGTTTTATCGGCAAATGTATTTTTTATCATTTTTTCTTCATCTTGCTAAGGTGAAACGCTAAAGGAAATCGAAAACTGGAAATTATTCTAGGCTTTAAAATGTTAAAGAATACCTCTGACATTCAATATGTTAAATTTTGCTTCGGGAAACGAAGCTATATTTAAAGAAAACTGGTAAAAATATGTTCCGTATATGTAAAACTCAATGCATGTATAATGATAATACACGATGATAATGTGTTGTGTTTTCAATGTTGAGTTGTCGCCTCAAAATGTCTCTCCACTATTATCATTTCCACATTCGCCATTACATAAGTGGATTTTTATACTGGCTACATATTGACAGGGCCAGACTTACATAGAATATTTAATGTGTGTTTTTTATAAATTATATCTGCAAAAATTGCTGCTCATTCATCGCTATATGGAATTTATAATTCTTGCGTGACCGACAGTATCAATGGCTCGTAAGAGTATAGTGACATTATGTGTACCCTTCTCCTTTCTTCAATGTATTTTATGAAAAAAATAAATTTCTATTATTCTGACACTGTGCGATTTCCAAAGTAAACGTCAGTCTATGGCAATATATTGTACAATTGGATTTATGATTACACTGGATATCGTTGTGTCTATATAAACCTACTGAGCATAGGTCGTGTACACGTGATACAGTCATCGTATATATATATATATATATATATATATATATATATATATATATATATATTATTCAATTTTCACCCAAAACAAGGCACAGTGCCACTTTGAAGCAGGGGGCTACTACCAGGGACTTAATTAGCAGGGGCATTATGAAGGGAGATGAGTAAAAAGATGTTTGTTCACATTACACTTGAACTTCTGCATATCAGTACGGTTGGGAAAGCAGAATCCCGGAAGGGAGTTCCAAACACCTGCAGTTCTGGGGAAGAAACTATTGGAGTAAAAGGCTTTCTAACACCTAGGGATCTCTAGTGTAAAGGGATGAGACTTAGTAGCTTATCGGGTTTGTCGGGGGTAGTTACGTCGAGGAGGTACAAGTGTTTGCAGTTCGTCAGAGCATTCACCATTAAAGTATTTGTAGAACAGGCAGAGGGAAGCAACATCTCGTCGCTGGGACATAGGCTGAAGCCTAGATGACAGTTCAGGACCTATCAGGTTAGCGACTCTCTTTTGAACCCTGTCCAGGAGCAAGAGACAAGCAGCAGATGCACCAGCTCAGATGTGACAACAGTACTCCATACATGGGCGAATGGTGGCCTTATATAGGTACAGGATACTGTCAGGCGTAAGTGGTTTTCTAGCACGGTAGAGGGAGCCAACCTTCCTTGCAGCAGCCTTGGAAATGCTCTCAATGTATCTATTCCAGTTCATATTCCCTGTAAACGTTACGCCGAAGAGTTTTTAAGAAGTACTTTCAGGCAATGTGTTCTTGGCCATTGCTATTGGTGGTAGAGAAGGTTTCTTGTAGTTAATTAAGGAAACAAGTTTAGTTTTAGTAGCATTGAATGTGACCATCCATTTTTGTCCCCATTCCACTACGGATTGGAGATCATCCTCTAGTGTTTCTGCCATTTTCTTGGATATGTGCTCATTTGTTTTCCCCTCATATCTGTTATAGAGAGTGGTGTCATCGGCAAATATACCCATCTCCGAAACAATCTTATCAGGGAGGTCATTTATGAATATCAGGAATAATAGAGGGCCAAGGATAAATCTCTGAGGTACTCCCGCATTTATGTCATATTGTTTAGATGTACGACCGCCAAGGACAACTTGGATTTTTCTCTTACTTAAGAAGGATTTAATTACATTATGAATTCTTCCAGTGATTCCATATGATTTAATTTTCCTTAGACGACCATCGTGCCATACCCTGTCAAAAGCCTTAGATATCTAAGGGCTACCGCTCTACCCTCCCCTGTTTTGTCCAATGAACGGTATATACATTAAGATATCTGCTGTTGAACGGGCTTGCCTGAATCCATATTGTTTGTCACTCGGGAGTTTAGCAGCTGTTAGGTGCTGGACTAGGGCTTGATTAACTAAGGACTCAAATATTTTGGTGAAATGCTGGAGGATGCTAATGGGGCGATAATTTAGTGGGTCAGTTCTTTCCCAAGAATTCTTGAAGACTGGTACCACAGAAGCGGTGTTCCAGCAGTCGGGAAAGCAAAATTCGTAGAGCCATTTATTGTAAAGTTTGGAGTTAACTGGAGCAACCTCGACAGAGCGTTTTTAATTGCACAGCCGGGATGAGATCTGGTCCACATGCTTTTGAGGTGTCTAGGTTTTTTATAATAGCATGTACCTGAGAAGGGGTGATTTTCAAATCGTCTCGTGTGGCGTCTGTTCGCAGAGGAAAATCAGGGAGTGAGTGGTGTACCGAGTTCAGTGTGGAGTTTGAGGCAAACCGACTGGCAAGCAGATTAGCCTTGTCAGTTGCCGTGCAAGCAAGCTCATGATTGTTTGATTGTGGGGAAATAGTTGACTGTCCATTATTTACTACACTGTTGTAGATTTTCCAAAAATCACGGGTTCCTAGTTTCTGTGCTTCGATGCGTTTTCCAGTGGTTTCAGAGGAATCTGTCTTAGCTGTCTCTATCACTCTCTTACAATTATGTCTTGCTTCTATATACTTCTGTTTATTTGAGCTGGACTTATGTCGGTTGAATTTGCGGAACGAATGCTGCTTTTGACATATGTCAGCTGCACAGGCAGAAGTAAACCATTGGGGAGAGTGAGGCTTGCTATAGAATTTCCGTGCGGGAACATGTGCTTCAATTGTAGTTTTGAACCATTCAGTGGTCTCATTTGCACACTGTTCCGCTGGAGGAGTAAATATATTTTGCCATGGGCCATATCTGATGAGTTCCCTGATGGCTTCCCAATCAGCCATTTTTGTAATACCTCGTTGTTTTGAGTTTAGTTTTAGGGCGAGAATTTAGGCTGATTTCTACCATTATCACAGCGTGATCCGCATTCCCGAGTGGGCTGTGGGCATTTGTTGTACAGTCATTGGGAACAGTTGTCAGAAAGAGATCTAGAAGTGAGGCAGGTTGATATTGGTGGTCTGGGAAACGTGTCGGAAATGTAACCATCTGAGATAGGGAATGGGATATAGAGAAGCTATGTGTTGTGCTACCAGCTACGTCTGTGTGATTAGAGAATCCTAGCCAGTTACTGTGGTGGGCATTGGAGTCACCAAATACATGTACTTGTGCACTAGTATCGAGGGAGAGTGCTATATCTATGCTGTCTGAGACTTTGTATATTAGGGTACAGTCTTCGGTTGAGGGAGAGCGGTAGAGAAAATACAACTAGCTAATATTGTGTTGCATATTTAGTCTGAAGCAGATAAAGGCCTGGTCGTCTGATTCTAGTTTTATATCTCTAGTCAGGGGGAGGGTGTTACGAATATAGACTCCAAGCCCATGCATATGTCTGTCCGAGTCCTTACGGTAGTGTGGGAGATAACCAGGCATGTTAAAGTTAAGTGGAATGGAGAAGTGAAGGTTAGTTTCACTTAATGCTAAGATATCCGGGGTGTTTACAAGGAGAAATGACTCAACATCATCTAAGTTAGTTCTAAGCCCGCGGATATTTGTAAATGCAAGCCTCAAGGGAGGAGACAGATTGGTTTTCTTTGAGTTTGGTCCTGGTTTAAACGTAACTTTTGCTTGAGCTGTCATTTCATTTTATTTAAAAGTTTCAGTAAGGGTGAATGAGTGAGGGGGTGCTGGACAAGTAGTTGTGCAGAATACCAGACATGCAATACAAGTAGACCATCAGCTGTCCTCACCCACAGGATTGTGGCCTCAAGAAAGCCCACCGGGGATGAGTGCAGGGTCCCTTTCCATGCGCGACATGGCACTACAAGCATCCCGATATTACACAACTGTTGATGGAGCAGCCGCTCTAAGCGCTACCAAAGAGTTAGGGCTCCTGTACTATCAGTCACAAACAGCAGCCAGGAACTGTCAATCCGGTACCCTGAATCCATTAGGCAAAGCTAGCCCAGTCCAACTGCACCGATATATATGGCACTGACACACCCCACTGTGTCCAGTTTAGGGGGATGTGATGTGGCGGGAGCGGGGAAAAGCGGCGTTCATTGCCCTAGTAAGGAAACAAGATCAACTACTGGGTGATTCAGACGAGTCCCTGTGACAGTACCTCTTCGTCTGGTCAATAGGCAACGAAGGAGTCACCAACTCTAGGAAGGTTGTCGTCCAGGACTGAAGACGCTTCCCTCCCTTAGGTTTAGCTTCAGATTTTCCTTCTCCTAGACGGATGACCTGGGAAGATCTACAGATCCATCAACTCTGAGAGGGTTCGCCCCGCGCCTGGGACCTAATCCAGGTATTTCTGCGACCCCGCATGGGTGGTTAATATTAATTGGTAATCAAGGGTAATATCTCTTGAAAAAATCGGGTATTTACGTTAACATCTACAGAAAATTTCACTTCTCAAACGTGGTTAAACAAAAATGACATTACTATGCTTTCCATTTTTATTTTTACTGGGAGACGGTATAGGTAAAAATTCATGCAGTGGAAGCAACTAAATTTGCAACAGCATTGGATTGAGAGAGACGAGTTAATGCATGGTTAGATATAGTTTTGTAAGTTTAGGAATGTATGGTTAGATATGGTTTAGTAAGTTTAGCATTAGGATAAAGTGTTAAAGTATGATTTACTTACTATTAGAAATTATGATTTGGTGCCCAAACTGAATATTTAATATGACTGAAAGATCAGATATATGCTCAGTATAGATACAAGAGAACATTTGATATGGAGTACCGTTATACCTGATAGATATAGGTTATTGCGTATTCTGTAAGTATAGTTAAATATAGATGGATAGATAAGTAGCATGTTTCATTGTATACGAATGCATGGAATTTTAGACAATTTAATAAGTTGCCTTCAGACTTCAACGAAGAAGGATGGCTTCGCCTTTCTCTTAATATCCAGAAGTTTGTATTTCAATGAGTACCGGTTTAGTTTGTGTAATAATTATTGCAATACTATCTCTTAACAAACAGATATTAAAGGTTGCTATTCATTATAGATTACTTTAAATCTATGTATGGGACTATGGCTAGTAAGTATTTATTTAGAAGCTTAGTTATGGGTTAGGAATTATAATCAGGAGCATGCCTGAGAAATCTTTAGGTGTTAATGGGTATCGATTTACGAGTCTGTTAGGGTCAAGGGCGGAGAGCAAGGATCCCTCTAAGTTACGTGAAACGGATTAGATTTAGTGGCAACTTAGGAAATAGAGCAGTTTGATTTGTTAGTGATCAGGAGAGAGAGAATTTAAGTAAAAAAAAGAAAAAAGGTTTGTCATGCAAAAGAGACAAGGCAATCATCTTGGAGGTAAAGTATCTATAGGATGTACTTAGTATACAAGCAGCGGTATTTTGCCGTTTTGTGAGTTATATATATATATATATATATATATATATATATATATATATATATATGTACTTATTAGTTTGCGTTTTGTATTTCACTTTTCCAATTATTTTATTTAGCTACAAATAAAAGTAGACTCAGCTCATATATTAGGACAATTGTTATACAGATAAACTGGTCGATACGTTTTACACTTTGTAGCTATTTATTCAAATTGCTTTCTTCATTATTTAAATATTGCTTCAAATTGCACCCCATACTATAACCTTGATGTTTCAGCATTGGCCGCGGTCTTTTTAAGCCAAACTTTTGCTGAGTCAGCCTACATAACCATACCCTCCACGGTCAGGAAATGATGTAAATCGTCACTCATCAGAGAAAATAACATTGGCCAAAGGGTCATGGGTCTTTCTACCATATCACGAGTTCAATCTTTCTTTGCTTAATATAAGCAGGGCGAATAAAAGTTTTTCTTTTTACAGTTATAACATAGTAGATTAGCATATGAAGATATCTGACAGCTGTTCTGGGAGTGATACCAGCCTGTGTTGCAATGTCAGAGTTTTTGCACTGTGGAATCTCTTCAACATTTCTTTTCACAAGACGAGGTTCATGCAGATAGCATGGGGCGATCTGGATGAATATGTGTGATCTCTGCCTTCATTTCTTAATTGTACGGTCACTATTCACAGTAGAAAGGGGTATTGCAAGATTTCCTGTTTTTTTTGGGTTTTTTTGCATTGACTAAAACCACCTTGATGTTGACTCCGATTCGTCCTCACATAAATTCTGATAAGTCCTATGCTCCTATGGTTGGTGGCCTTTTTCAATGTACTTAGATTCAATTTTAATATTCTTATCTTAAAAAAATATATATATATTAATCCTAGGAAAATATTTCTCTCAGTGTTTATTCCTTTCTTTAATGTCTATATATATTGGATTATAGTCAATAAACCATTGGTTCTATAACAATAAATAAGAAATCTACATGAATTAAAATGCAATATTAATGCGTATTTCATGATACAGTAAAACCCTGCCTTCTGCTTATATAATATACACACATTTTATCCGGAAATAGCGTAAAATAATAAAATCTCCAATCTCCTAGGTTCGTTTAATAAGTTTCCAGATTTTTTTTATACGGGAATTTAAATTGTTTACACGCTTGTGAATTCAGTATATTATTGCTATACATCTTATGAGATATTATATTTTATTGTGGACTAAAGACACAAAGACAAATCGAATAATCTCATCTTTCTTAGATGTTGTTTCACGGCGTTTCGCCCAACTATTCCTCTAGCTTTCGTCAGGTGGTAACCGCGACGAGACAGGGACTCCGAATCTCCTAACTGCATTCCCGGCAATGACTGCTATCCATAGTTGTTGTTGTTTCACCACGTTTTGGCCAATTAAGCCTCTGGCCGGCTTTGGGTAGGATAGAAACCGCTATATTCAGGCAATTCTCATCTGGAACCGTAAATATTCAAAATCTTTATCCACTGCGCCACTGGTCCCGACGTTGAGGACAGTGGATAGAGAAGAAGGCCAGAGGAATAGTTGGCCGAAACGTCGGGAAACAACATATAATAAAGATGAGGATAATAGTCCGCAATAAAATAAAATTAATAAATAATACTTATCTCAATAATGAATTCCAATTAAATATTATATATCTTATGAGATGATTGATCATTCTTTTTTTTAAGTAATATCAGGTTCAAATAACTCTCCACAGCAGTAATTGGAATACAGGCTACTAAAGCATGATTGTCACAGCGAGTCAATTCTAAAAATGAAATCTGGACTCGAGGACAATTTAAAAAAAAACGATACGCGATAAAATTTGGTTTTTAATTTGGTAAAAATGCTACAGAAACGTATAGAATACCCTAGACTGCTTTTAGACGATTTTACATAAATCCAGCATGAGATTTTCAGCTATAAAAGATTCGAGGAAAGAAGGAGGACTGTGAGAGACTATAAGCGGTTTAAGGGAGTAAGGAAGTCAGAAAACAAGAGTTGATTGCACAAATAAAATATTTCATTTATAAGAACCATCGTGTGTCTTTAAAGACAATGAGTGCACAGTTTGATGTCAATGTGAGAACTGTACACAAAATTATTTGCGAGAAATCGAACATACGAAATATTTGCGCGAAGTTTGTCTAAAGGATGCAGTCCACAACTCCATTCTTATCAAAGACTCTTTGAAAAAGATGGACATAAAGGCAGTCTCTCCTGCTCCCTAATGCCCAAACGTTGCTCCCTATGGTATTTGGTTATTACCTTTTTTTTTTTTTTACACACAGTGATCACCACTTATCAAGGCCCAGGAGCCACTCAGGGATAAGGGTTATTGCAAGTACATTACGTTAGTGTGGAGATTTGATGAAGTGTTTACTTGAGGAGGCGGTTCATTAGGAATTTGTTAACATTGGACTTGAAGACATCCAAGTTGTAGTCCGGTGGGAAGCAGGCAGACGGAATAGAGTTCCACAGGCGTGCAGTTCTAAGAAAGAAGCTTTGTTCATGGAATCCGCGTTTTGATTTAGGCACAGGTATAGAGTGGGGGAAATTTTTCACAGTGGATTCAGCTAGATGGGTGTTTTTCGTGAAAGATTGGATAGGGGGGACCAGAGATTGGAGTTCAGACGAGCACCTCCCATGGAAATAACGATAAAACAAGGATAGGCTCGCAACGTCTCTTCTGTGGGAGAGGGGTTGCAGGGTAGAGAAAAGGGCTTCCCCCACTAAGCCACGAAGTCTATTTTGTACTCTGTCAAGCAGGATAGGCTGTTTTTAGCAGCTCCTGCCCAGATATGGCAACAGTATTCCATCCTTGGACGTACTTGGCTTTTATATAGATAGAGAATTGCATCAGTAGTGAGATATCTTCTGGAGCGGTAGAAGGATCCCACCATCTTTCCAGCGACCTTCGCAACAGACTTGATGTACGTGTTACATTTCAGATCAGGAGTAAAGGTCAAACCCAGAAGCTTGTCAAAACAAGGGGCCTCACCCAAATGATAGCCATCCATCACAATTGATGCCAGATGGGGATCGGATGTAAGGATAAGAGTTTGGTTTTGGATGCATTAAAAGTAACCAGCCATATCTCCCCCCACTGAACCACGCGCTCGGGATCAGAGGAGAGAGAATCAGAGAGAACTTTGTCATTTACAGCCTTTGATGTGTTGCCGTAGATGGTCGTGTCATTAGCATAGATGTCAACGAATGATTTAAGTATGTGTTTAGGGAGGTCATTGATGTAGATCGGGAAGAGAATTGGGCCTAGGCTTGACCCCTGAGGGGCTCCAGCATTTATATTGCAGGCCTCCGATTTTTGTCCATCTACCACTACTCTTATGAGCCTATCGGAGAGAAATGATTTAATAATTGAGAAAACATTTCCAGTTATACCGTTGCTGGAAATCTTGTGAAGTAGACCCTTATGCCATACCTTGTCGAAGGCCTTTGATATGTCAAGAGCAATTTCCCTAGAAAGGAAGCCTTTGTCAAGAGATTCACTAATCCTGTGGGATGTAACCGTCAGCACATCTGCGGTAGATCTTGCAGAGCGGAAACCATATTGTCTGTCACTAAGAAGGTTATTCCTGATTAGGTGGTTGACTATTTCTCTATTTAATATGGATTCCAGCAACTTACTCATAACACACAGGAGACTTATAAGTCTGTACTGAGAGGGAGATGACTTATCACCTAAATTCTTAAATACAGGGCAAACTGATGAGGTCTTCCAGGGAGTCGGAATGCACTTCTCCTTAAGACAGCGCTTAAATAGTTTCGTAAGTATGGGAGCAAGTTCTGGTTTAAGCTTTTTTAACGCTATAATTGGGATGCAATCAGGGCCAGTTGCTTTACTGGAATCTAGGTTCTTGATTAGCTTGGCGACCTCATGCACGGATATTTGTATGTTACCTAGCTTGTTCTGTGTTATAGGAGGAAATATGGGGAGTTGATTGCCTTCGTCGCATAGGGTAGAATTAGCTGCAAAGTTCTTTGCAAATAGTTTGGCCTTGTCTGACGCTGACGGGATGACCACTGGTCCATTGATAATGGTTGGGATAGAACGCACACTTCTGTTCAGGATCCTATTTGTTATTTGCCAAAACTGGTGGGAACCAAGCCGCTGATCAGCTACTTTGGATTTAACAGACTAGGCATATAGCTCTCTTGCATTTTTATTACTCTTTTACAGTGGTTGCTGACAGTCCTGAAAGCAGCTTTAGTCGCAGTGCATCTATTACGTTGGTAGCTATGGAAGAAAGTGATTTCTGTGCGCGATAGCAGCAGCACATTCTGGGGAGAACCATGGCTGGCTGTTAGGTTTTTCTTGGAATTTTTTAGATGGTATGAATTGATCTATGCCTACAATTAACCATTCGGTCAGATCTGATACTATAGAGGACACTTCCTTTTTAAACATGGAGTGCAGAGGTAAATCAGAATAAGGTTTAGAAAAACTTTAAAGGGTGTAAGTATGAGATTTGAGATTATAAAAGAATATGAAATATCATTTACATGCTGACAAAAGCGAACTTTAGAGTATCCTTCCAGAAGTTGTTGGAACATTACAAAAGTGCATTGCAGAAGGAGGAGATTACTTCTAGAGGGAGGGCTAAAGTTCCATGTGTGTACTATCACTAAATATGTATACACTAAAAGTCTGGAAACTTATTTTTTGCATCTCGTACATATATATATATATATAAATATATATATATATATATATATATATATATATATATATTCCGTAAAATGCATTTGTTTTGTGTGAAAGTAAAATAATGCACAATATACATATATTTCTATGTATTGATTATTATTTTTGACCGTAACAAAGTGTAGTATCTGTTCCGGCAGATACTGCCAATAAAAACCATATGTGGGGTAAACCCCACATATAAGACCTTGGTCGATGTAGGGGCAATCCTTCATACCAATTATCACTATCCAGCTCCCATACTCCCCGGGGAGCTGTTCCCCATTTCCCCTTCACTCCTCACATTAAAACTCTGCCTTGTGCCTAATTTGCTCGGTGGGGGAACAAATAAATACCAACCCCACATAAAGACCTTGGTCAATGTAGGGGAAACCCTTCATATCAATTGTCACTAACCAGCTGCCCTACACCCCGGTGAGTTGGTTCCCATTTCCCCTTCACTCCTTTCATTTAAAATCGGTCTTGTGCCTTATTCGCTCGGTGGAGGAGCAACTAAATACCCTGTTGATGGCCTTTTGGCAAAGATAAAAGTGTAGTATCTATTCCAGCAGATACCGCAAGCAAATACCATATGTGGGGGCAACCCGACATATAAGACCTTGGTCAATGTAGGTGCAACCCTTCATACCAATTGTCACTATCCAGCTCCCCTACTCCCCGGGGAATTGGTCCCCATTTTCCCTATCATTATTCACATTAAAAATCGGCCTTGTGCCTAATTTGCTGTGTCGGGGCAGCAAATAAATACCCTTTTCTTGGCCTTTTGGCCAAGATCAAAGTGTAGTATCCGTTCTTTCTACATACTGTACTTATTGTGATATAAGATGGGGATGACTTTTCTTTATTAATTTAATGTAAAATGATCACCCACTTTACAACCAGTCAGTCTCAAACCCATTCAAGTAATTCTCCAGATCATTATAGTTGTTTTGGAAGGATTCCAGTTATTTTTTAAGCATTAAATCATTCTTAGGGTTAATCAATTCATCCTTAAGTTCATTAAAGTCATTCTAAGTAATTTTTTTTTTTATTTATTTAAGTCATTACAGCCCATTTTTCGGTCATTTTAGTTTATCTTTAAGAATTTCATGTAAATCATACATTTACGCATTCATTCATTACGCGAGAGCAGGCGACTAATGGCTATCGGATATGTTTTTTGCAAGAGAATACTTTACATAGGGCAAGCTATGCGTATCAGACAACAGATACATTGACGTTTCTGAATTTTTGAGATTTACAATATGATATATTAACCTATTATAATAAACATTTAATAATATTTAAAGTAATTAGTAAAATCATTAATATATATATATATATATATATATTATAAAGGTATATATATATATAGTAATCATTAGTAATAAATAGTGATATTTACAACTAGAAATAAAATATGTTTAAGTCTTCTGAAATTTGTACGAGAATTGTCCGCAAGGAGCTGTGGCGCGGTGGTTAGAGTACTCGGAAAAATCAATTGTAAAAAGTGATATTCAATCCTCAATGTGGGCAAATTACTTAGGATCTCGATCCGGTCATGTCGGGCGTAACAGGAGCATGCTACCCTCGTGAAGTAAATAAAGGGTTCCGCTCGAAATTTAGTTAAAATTCCTGAGTTCGACAGAAACATATCCAAGTTCGACAATATACACCTACAGAAGGTCGCAGGTTACATTGACAGAAACTATGTGAAAATCACACCCAAGATATTTACCGTGAATATAAACAAACAGCGAACAAATAAATGATATAGTAAACTTCTCAAGTGAATATGTTGATTTAACTTTATTTTTAATTTAATTAATTATTTATTCAGCTGAGTAATTAATATTTAAGAGCAAGTAAATTACTTCTTACTTAAGAGAAACTTCCATCTAAGAAACTTTCCTGACAGATTGTCGAACATCTGGAAAGATGAACCTTCACCGATAACATCAAAGGGAAAGGTGACAGTCTTATATGTTAAATACGTACAAGTGCGTAGATACACAGACAACGCCATCGAGTCAGACATTTTGATATGGAACAAACCTGTAAAGATGACACGCAACATTGATGTGAGCATTCCAAATGTCTATGGCCTAAAAGAACGCCAAATAAGAAAAGATAGCAAAATATCAGAAAATATCAGAATCATCTTAAAAAATGATGTCGTTTAAATATCTAAACACTATACCTGTTGCTGTAGGAGTATTTAGCCTTATTGAAATCTTTTAAGTATACTTAAATGCAATCAATCGAGAACCATAGAACTTAGATGCAATCAATCGAGAACTGTAGCGAAATACATATAGCAGTTATAAGGATCTATCCTGAGGAGTTCCCTATGATATAATTTTAAATCTTCATAAAATCAAGTTCTAGCTCTAGAAGAGAGCCTCTTGATTACTTCAAATAAACTGAAGTAAACTAATTAAGCATTCATTTCAAATAAATTCTGATAATCTGTAAATTAATTTTTCACAATTTTTTATTAAGATAATAAATTCTCCACCTGCTATTATCCGGTCTCGCGTTTCCTTTTACGTACTATTTGATTCCGATTGAAATCTAGCTTTTAAATTCAGGAAGTAATGCATAATATATCCATTAGATATTGTATATTCTGTATTTTAGTAATTAACAGTAATACTTTTTCCATAATACATTGTTTTTTGGGCAATTAACATGTAGATTGGTCCCATTTATAATGGAAATTTTTAAAAATCTCATTAATAACATTTAGGCGTCAATGCGTAATATGTCCGTTAAATTATAGTAGCTTTTTATGAAGTATTGATTTATCTAAGCTGTCACAGATACTAATATCTTTAGTACTAGAGAATTTACCATAAAGTACATTATAAAAATAAAATATCTTATAGAGTTTTCTATATAACAAGTGTATAATCGTTTACTTGTGTCGTCTAACGTCCATACATCTACGTGGTTAGTGAATGAGCGTAACGCGTATATGTTTAATACAGATTCTCTATTGATTGTAAAGTAATGTTCTGTTAGGTTTATCTACAGTTTATTGCGGCTGTATATCCGGGTTCATATATGCGAGAATCTTTAATATTTGTGATCGTCTTGTCCAGAATCTTTCTCTATTTTGTGATAGAGTTGATGCGTATATAACATGACTTTAACAGTAAACATAACAACACGAACCACACAAATGGGATTTAACCCAGATCTGTGGAATTTTACATATAGCTTATACGGAAAACATACTTCATCACACCTTGTATCTTGTTTTGACACATCTTGGAAGCTGAAATTTAAGAGGCATCTTAATGAATGACCAGAAGTATCGAATGTATTTTTATTCCCATAATATTTTTCCTAAGTTCTTTCGACATTGCCCCGAGATTATTCTCGGGGTTCCGAGGTTTTACGACCGGTCGCTAACTCGTCTCCCCCTGTAAAACACTAACAACCAAGTGACTAAAATCTACTTGTATATAAAATATCGTTTCACTTTATAATGAAGTCATAAATACATATCATATGAATCACATCATATGATATATTATCACGTATTTGAATTGGAATTGCTTTTTCCAAAAATTTATTACCTATTCAGTTTATGTAAAAATTCTACATTTTACACTATTCTAGTTTTGCAAAAATTCGTTTTACTTCTCGAAATATTTCTACAAACACTGACAATCGCCACCTTGCATTTTTCCGAAACCAAGCATGTAACAATAGCATAGGTTATCGGGTATACCTTGGTGTATAAACGAAAAATCCTTCATAGCATAAATGAGAAGTTGAAAGATAAAAATACAAACCGTGATGAGTAGCTTAAATCCATAAAATGAAATCCGATTAAAATATTAATTTGTATTATTAAAGACTCAAAATCTACAAACGTTGGATTTTTTAAAGAACGTGAAACTTTTCTGTTATTTGAAGAAAAGAACGACTGGTGTAAAATAAAGTAAAACTTAAGAGGGGACATCTTTAATCGTGCCAGCATAATATAATATGTTTAATTAAGTATATCTCTTCATATAATACCGATATAACGTCATGCATTAGAATATATTCGTCTTACATCTTTCAGTCTGATACATATCGTAAGACCGGTGAAGACTTGAAACTGCAACAGGCTCTCACACACACACACGCACACACACACACACACATATATATATATATATATATATATATATATATATATATATATTGTATTTTGTGTGCAGGAAGTTGCTAGATGAGACAAGTCATCGGTACCGTCGGTTTCAAGCCCGATAATAAAGACCGTTTGAGATACGCTTATCAAGCTCTCTACAGCCAATATTCGTCACGTGAAGAGAGCTTGATAAGGATATCTTAACCGGTCCTTATTATCGGGCTTGAAACCGACGGTACCAATGACTTGTCTCATCTAACAACTTGCTGTACACAAAATATATAAATACCCTCTTACATTTCGGATTTTCCTTTTAATTCAGCACTCCGCTGGATTTCATTTTCCAAAAAAACTAATCGTATATATATATATATATATATACACACACACACACATATATATATATATATATATATATATATATATATATATATGAACAAATGATTAATAAAACAATTTAAAAGACATCTTGAAAAAGAGTTAAAAACATATTTAATTTTAAAAAGGAAGCACAAGATAAGTGGATAGTCCTTAATCCGCGGAGTTTCGAAGAAATACTCTCCTTCTCATCAGAGGGCAGGAATTACCAAAATGCGGGATCGGATTTTGCATGTAAAAGTATTTAATGAAACTACAAGTAAGTCACAGATCTTACTTTGTTAAAAAAGGGTGAGGTAAGGGGAAGAGGAGGTAAAAGAAAAATGATAAAAAGATTTCACATGAATTGATAGTCCGGTGAAGGTTAAAAAGTCCGAGAATGGTAAAATCCAAACACGGTCGAATTAAAAATTTCCAATCCAACAGGTAAGTTCCAAATGATCAAAAATGATCCAAAAGGCAGAATTCCTTGGAAAAAATCACAAATGGAATGAGTTCCAATTCATTAAAAGAAAAGTTCAAATGTGCACAGAAAAAGCACTGGATAGAATATTTAAAACACGTCTGGCAAAGCCGGAGGAATCAAGTAAATAAAGGTTAAAAAAAAAAAACCGTGAAAGTTTAAATTTGAAAAGCAAGGTCAAACTGACCCAGACAAAAAGCGTGAAAGTTAGCGTTAATAATTAGGTCAACTTAAATATGCACCTGAAAGTCCCAGAATGAAATTAAGAAACACGAGTCAGAGAAAGAAATAAATGGCTAAGTTTATGAAATGGAGCGTCTATCATATTAAAAAAAAAATGAAAATAAATAAATTAAAAATTGAAAATTGAAAATTAAAAAGTTAAAAAAAAATTAAAAACCTATATATACATATATACACATATACATATACATATATATATACACAAATACGCATACATATGCATACATACAGACACACAAATGCACACATACATGTACATACATGCACACACGCATATACATATATATACATATATGTATACATATACAATAACACACACATATATATACATATATAAACATACATATACAAACATACACACACGCATGCATAAATATATACACATATCCAAAAAAAATATACATATATAAACATACATATACAAACATACACACACGCATGCATAAATATATACACATATCCAAAAAAAAATACAACTTAAACAAATACATACATACATACATGATGATGATTGCAACGTCTTGTCTGACGAGTGCCACTCCCTCATACATTTAAAATCCATGAGCCCAAATGTCTGAGGGAGTATCTATACAAATATGATGTTACAGAGTCTTAGCTTTGTACGACAGCTAAGTCTCTCTCTCGGTTCAAAATGTTGAGGTCCAGCAACAAGCAAGAGCAAGATAGCCAGCAACAAATTAAACTGCAGACCAGCTTAATGCGGGTACTGGTCTTCCGCTTTATGGTTTTTTAAATCAGAGATTTGCTTCTCCTAGAAAGGTTACCTTCACCACGGCTTACGGGAGCCCTCTCTACCCCAATACACATATACACACACACAAATATACACGGTGCTAGTTGGCCGTTGACCCAGAAAAAGAGTTCATTCGCCTTTTGGAAGGTCTTGTTTTTAATCCTTCAGAGAGACGAGCCACCCTCTTCACCAAACAAGGTGAGGCAGGTTGTACTGGTTTACATGGTACCAGTAGCATATGACATGGCCTGACAATACATACATACATACATACATACATATATGCATACATACAATTTAAGGGGAGGGAATGGCCGGTATCTACAAACTCCGGAATAAGCAAATAAATGTGTATGTAAATGCATATAGTAAAATATAAGTAAACAAATACATGGAATAAAAATGAGTAGGCTGATGTATATATTTAATTAATAGGTATACTTATGTCATAAAACGGAGACAGCAGATGGGAAACTGACCAAAGAAATAAAGAAAAACAAATAAAATTAAAAATATAAAAAGCTTAGAAGGTAAGATAAAAAAATATTACGAGAAAAGATATATATTTGAAGGGTTAACTTAATAGCTATGTAATTTCAAATTTACCATATTTAAATTTGGACATATGTTTGCAATAGGAGATCAGTTCGTCTTTAGAGTTTATTATATTACTATTTTGAGGGGAGGTGATAATAGTTATAGCTTCAGAGGTACAGAGGTGACAAGACTTAGATCCTGGAGTATAAGACTTAACTTTTTTAGGATGGTCCTTTTAATTGAAAGTGGGTATTGGCAGAATTAAGCTTTTTAACCAGTGTAGTTAGAGAAGTTCCCTGGTTATTATTTTAATTTTGGTTATTGAAAGAAGAAGTGTGGTTTAATTTTTTTTCTTTATTAAGGTTGAAGTAGCACCAATATATGTATATGTTTTATCAATAGCTCGGGGTCGAGAATTAATATTAATTTGTTGATTTATACTGTGAAGAGAATTTAAATTTTGTTCATTTTGATGGACAGAGGGTAGGACAATGATTGTAGTAGGATTGGTTTGAAGGGGATAATTAGTGGTATCAGTGTTAGGATGGCTGCTATGAAAAATATTATTATTATTATTATTATTATTATTATTATTATTATTATTATTATTATTATTATTATAGCTGGTTGTATGATTGAAAATAGAGGGGCTGGTTGATTTGTTTGTTGGATTAATAATTATATCAGAGGGAGGGTCGGAGGAAGGATAATTTGGTGGCAAAATGCTATTGTCTATTATGGGAGAATTGCGTGGGAGCTCTGTAATTGTGCATGTATATATTACATCTTTATGGATGCAATCATTATTGAGTGGAAAAAGATGTTTGTTAATACAATTGCAGTTGATTTTTGGTTGGATTGGGAAAGGGATTTAATTTTTTCGTTATTAGATGCTAAGATCCTTTGTGCTAAATAAGGCATAGTAGAATAAGAAATTCTTATTGAGTTTTTATTAAAAAATTAACTATATCGGTGTGGGTATTTGAAAGCGTTTTCTACAATATTGAAGAATTCTTTAGGCATATTGGTTTTAACATTTACGCTAAATGGAGGATTAAACCAAATATTTTTCTTTCTCCTAGTGCGACAGGGTGGGTTAGAAGTATTACGATTAGCATGTTGGTTCGGATTATATTTGTGGAGTGGACCATTGCTATTGATAGCAGCAGATCTTGTTATTTGAACTGGTTTCTTGCGAGTCATATTGTGTGTGATTACAGATTTAAGACGGCATACAGGTGGAGCATAATGGTTATATTGAATCTTTTCATTGTATCCTGAATGTCTTAAGGCATTATTGAAGAAAGTAGCATTTTGATTAAAGGTTTTTTTTTATCGACTGGGAGCGTAGAAATTCTTCTTGAGACGGATGGTACAATAGATTTTATAATTGAATTGGGGTGGTTAGAAGATTTATGGGCGTATAAAAGCCTAAGGTTGGATTTATGATAAGGGCTGTAAGTTTCAGCATTAAGATTAAGTGTAATGTCTAGAAAATCTTAAGTTTTTTTTTATTTGGTTCAATAATTATAGACAGGCCAAAATTATTTTAAAAAGTTATGTAATTTTTTAATTGTATTATTGTACTCTCTTGGCCTGGCTGTTGTTTTAAATAAAGCATCGTCTCTATAAAGGCCCCCTTTGGATATGTTTAAAGTGGTATTTAAGTTCTTTCAGTAAGAAGAGTCCCACTAAATCTGTAACCTCAGCAGAGTCAGAAGGACCCTATTAAGATGTCAAAATAATTGGGGGTATCTTTTCTAGTCCAAAACTTATTGTTAAATTGTATAAGGGATTTTCTGGCTAGGAGAATTAATTTAATTTCCAAATGAGTTAAGTCAGAATTTCTTTTAGCAAAGATTAGAGCCTTATTTAAGAGGATCGGTGAAATTGATTGATAATAATTGTTGATGTCAAAGGTTATGAAGTTAAGGAGGTGTATATATATATATATATATATATATATATATATATATATATATATATATATATATATATATATATGGGGGAGTGTATACTAGCAAATCCTTTTTCTCGGTGTTGCTCGGGAAAATTAAAAAAAAAACTATTCCGTATTCTTATCAAATGTATATATATATATACTAGCAGGTTTTATTTCCGTGGGTTGACTGGTGGAATTTTTTAAAAATACTAAATAAAATAGTCAGTATACCTTTCAAATGAATATATGTTTAAAATGAATTAATTTCTGTTTATATGTACACATCCGAAAAGGTATAAATTATGGCCTTTATTTCTGTGCTTGTTCATGTTAGAGTCTCGTAAATGATTGATATTGTATTTTTTTATATTAAGTATCAAGTAGAAACTACGAATATTTGCATGATCATTTTGTGGTGATTTCATGAAGCTGTTTTATACATTTCCAATTAATGGATAAAATAAATCGTACTCTAGGGTAGATTATGTTTGAATTCCGTGAGAGTGTAATATAATCTGTTTTAGTTTTATTTTATTTTATTTCGAAGTTTATAACGTAGAAAAATAATGTTCCGAATCCTGTAACTCACAAATACAATGAAAATATCAGGTATGAACTAAGAAATATTAGAATATTCTGAAACCAAAGTCTTTGTTCACTGTAATACATTGTATACTAAAAATGCGTTATTCTTTTGTCTGAGGAACAGTTAGATCAATGAAACACACTCCTTCAATATTAAATCAAGTTTTGTTTTTATTTGTGTTCCAACTCGGAGTTCCCATATTTCTGGGAAGCTGAATGTTTTCCACATTAAGAGCTGACATTTTGTCATGATTTGATCTTGAGGAAAATAAAATACAAAATTAAACTAATAAAGTGATTATTGAAATGCCAATCCTTAATATAGGGAGGGGCTTGCATAATAGACTATTTTCCTACTGCTATCCAGCAGTGTAATGAACACAAACACTAATAAAAAATATAGTTAACAAAAAAATCAGAACCACCCAGAGTAAAGTTTGAAAATTTCATTCCATGTCCAATCCTCCAGAAATGTTATAAATTGCAAAAAATGTTACTCATCTGCCTGTATATGTCCTCATTTCATATAACCACGTAATGGAATTAAGTACTGGTAATAATTATTTAAACTTGGAAATCTTTTAAAAGAGTATAAAATTCGAGAATATTATGTACCCCCAAAATGTCAAGGTCCACTCTCTGTTGAGTAGTATGTTTTGACAGGTGCAAAAAGATGTTCCAAGGCAGGAGTATAAAATAATAAATCGTGGGTGACGATGTTTGTACATGAAATTCACATAATAGGAGCTCCATAGTAAGTAAGCGGTGTAAAGACAATATTCTTTGTTGTTTCAAATAAAAAATCAGTTCCCTGACTGATTACGTACCGAGCAGAAAAAAATACGATATGATTTGTACAACTTTTTTGTAAGTAAGAAAGATGACTTACGAGGGGTGTGCAATAAGTAATGTCCCTGACCTATTTCCAGTTGTCTGATATAGCTGACATTTTCCATGTGCAATGATATATATCTCTATGGGTTATGTGGCAATTTACAGCTCTGAACTTATTGTGGTTTCTGTTTTACAGGCGTTTGAACTGAGTCAGAACTGAAATGGAGCCTGTTGAATGTCAAGCGGTGATCCGGTTTTTGTATTTGAAAGGACGCACACCATAGGAGACTTCTGATGAAATGAAAGAATCTTATGGCGATAATGCCCCTTCATATGACCTTGTAAAACGGTGGCATCGTGAATTCAAACATGGCCGGATGTCTGTGGAAACAGCTCCCAGACCTGGTCACCCCCCGTCTGCCATTGATGAGGCATCTGTCCGTCAAGTTGGGGCTGCCATTTTGGAAGATCGGCGCATTACTATTTGTCAAATAGCCCAAGATGTCAAGCTTAGTACAGGGTCTGTGGAAACTATCATTCATGACCATTTGCATATGCATAAGGTGTCTGATAGATTTATTTCCAGGTTGCTCACACCATTCCAGAAGAGAGAACGCGTCGAGTGCTCGAGGATGAATTTGGAGATGCGCCAAGAAGATGAGTCAAAGTTTTTTAAAAGACTGATTATAGAGGATGGACCCTGGATCCATCACTATGATCCATAGACCAAAGACCAGTCTATGCAGTGGAAGCACTTGGACTCATCACCTCCAAAGAAAGCAAGGGTGCAGCCTTCCGCTGGAAAGGTCATGCTCATAGTCTTCTGGGACCAGGACGGAGTAGTGATGACAGATTTCCTGGTAACGGGTACCACAATTACTGGAGCCTATTATGCTTCACTTTTGCGGAAATTCAGGGAAGCTATCAAAATCAAGAGGCGGGGCAACATCAGCAAAGGTACCCTCCTCCTGCAGGACAACCCTCCGGTCCACAACTCGCATGTCGCCAGATCAGAAGCACAGGCGTGTGGTTATGAAATTCTCCCAATCTATCCTACTCTCCTGAACTTGCACCCTCTGACTTCCACCTCTTCCCAGCCATGAAGTTATTTTTGACAGGAAAGCGTTACCCTGATGATTCAGCCTTGATTTCTGAAGTCACATCGTGGTTGGAGGACCAACCTGGGGTGTTCTACAAAACGGTATCCAGAGCTACATCAAACGATGCAAGAAATGCATGACTCTGGGTGGTTCCTATGTATTATATGACTAATAGCTGTGCCAAGTGTCGTTGCTCTACTGCTATGGGAAGTTGGTCAGGGGCATTACTAATTGCACGCCCCTCGTAGCGAAACAATCTGTATTTTCATATAACAATAAACGACACGAAATGCGACAGAGAAGTGAGAAAATAACATTTTATAAAAATACATATTACCAAAGGAAAAATGAGTTTCTGTTTTCCCTTCATGGATAAGTATTTGCGTGAAAGTATTTCAAGCGTGTATTGATTTTAGTTTTAATGTTTCTAAAAACTAAACAAACATAAATATCGCTATAATTTATTCAACCTAGGTGCATTATAAAGAAACAAAAGCAACACGTTCCGTTTTATGTGAAAACATAGTTCGCGTATGTCAATTTAACAACTTAATTCACAGAAATACCGTAAAAAGGTAAACTTGCAAAGCCTATGTCAAACCATGTTGCACTTTCCCGGTTTGGTACGTTACTGGTAAATGTGAACGTTTGCATACAGGCGCCTCAGTCCATAGTATGGCAGCAAAAAAAAATCCTGTAGATAGTATTTGAGCGTTCGGCCACTTACCAGTAATCATATAGTAGGTGGGTTCCTGTTTAGAATGGACTCTTGGCATATGTGTAGTGTACACGTATAGGCAAGGATTATTTTTTATCTGTGTTTAAAGTAATCTGAAATTTTATGCAATGGAGGTAATCTAATAGAACAATATGGGAAAACAGGTTGTTTTCATTCTATTTGAATGCAAGGTCGCCCATGTTGATTCTAACTTAGGTGTTCGTGTTTCTGCCACTCTGCTATTCGTAAAAGAAAGTGTATAAAATCGTTATATGTATAGTGTACTAATATATTCGGCATGTACTGTTATTCAAATAAAATATGAAGAATAAAGGGGCATTTATTAAATAACCCTGTAACTGTATGTGGTAACATGACATCATCAGGTGCATGATATGAGAAAAAAAATCTAGACACCTCAAAAGCATGTGACCAGATCTCATCAAGCCTGTGCTATCAAAAAAAAAGGCTCCGCTGAGGTAGTTTCAGTCATCTCCAAACTTTAAAACAAATGCCTTAATGAATCGTGCTTTCTTGACTACTGGAGAACTCCTTCTGTTTTACCAGTTAACAAGAATACTGGCGAAAGAACTGACCTATTCATTATCGCGCCATTTGCCTCCTCCAACTTTTTGACAAAATGTTCGAGTTCATAATTAACCAAGCTATAGTACATCACCTTACAACTGCTAAACTACTAACTAACCAACAATACGGACTTACACAAGCCCATTGTACAGCAGATATCCTTACTGTAATCTCTGAACGTATATACCATACACTGGACAAGGCAGGTTAGATTATAGCTGAAGCCCTAGATATATCAAAGGCTGTTAAGAGAGTTTATCACGATGGTTTCTCAGGAAATTCAGATCTTACGGTACCACTAGACAAATACTTAACATAATTAACTCTTTCGTAAACAGGAAAAGAATCCATTGCTCTCCTCAACGGCAATATAATATAAATGCGAGTGTACCTCAGGGTCTATCTTTGGACCTTTGTTTTTTCTAAATATACAGTGGCGTCCAAAAGTAAAGGAACAGTCGGTCATTTTTATTAAGTGGCTTCTAACTTCATCTATGAAAAGGGAGGAAATTTTTTTTGGTGAATTTTCTAATGTTTAATAATTGTAGTTAAATTAAAATTTATTTTTTTATTCTTTATTTTGAATACATATTAGATTTTTATATATAAATAATTTAAATTAAATTACAAGCACCCAAAATTTAAGGAACGGGGAAAATTAATACAAACTTTAGCAATTTTGATAAAAACTTAACAAAATGTTGACTCCGAATATTCGAAAAAATCTATCTATACAAGAAAAACAGTATATTTGTGACAATCATGATGAAAAAAAGACTATAGGGGTGATTGCTAAAATATTGAAAAGGTCTAAAAGCGTTGTTTTTCGGGTTATTGAAAATAGAAAAAAAAAGGTTTACCATTGACTGAAAATAAAAAATCGGGCCAACCCCGAATTACAACTAAGAGGGAGGATAGAAAAATCACTCGATCATCTCGTTCTGATCGCTTTAAACAGCGGCTTCGATATCCCGTGGTTTTACATCCAAAACTGGACAAATAATTTCCAGATAAAGGATTTCACGAAGATTAAACGAAGTTTGATTATTTTCAAGAAGCCCGTGCTCAAATTCTTTAATTTCTATTAAGGATAAAAAGGCCAGATTTTTATTCGCCGAAAAACATTTGTTTTGGGAAGAAAAAAATGGGGAAAGGTTCATTTTAGTGATGAATTTAAATTCAATCTTTTCGGATCAGACAAAAGACCACATGTCAGAAGAAAAAATGGAGAAAGCCTGTCCCCTAAGTGCGTTAAAAGTACAATAAAATTTGAAGGGAGTAGCATAATGGCATGGGGCATGATATCTTTAAAATGAACTGACCCCTTTGTGAGGATAAATGGAAAAGTTAATGCCCGAATGTACAGAGAATTGATTAGAGAACATGTGGTTCCTAATCTTTCTGATTCTGATATATTTATGCAAGACAGCGCACCGTGCCATAAAGCAAAAATAGTTTTAGAAGAGCTAAATAGATTCAATATTTGCGTTATGGATTAGCCAGCTGAGAGACCCGACCTTAAGCTAATTGAAAATGTTTGGAAAATTATTGGTGATAAGATCACAAAAAAAAATCTTGATGATTTATAGGAATATATAAGAAAATCCTGGAATAATATCTCCCCTATAACATATGAACGATTAGTTCTGTCTTGCAGCAAAAGATGGCATATTGTGATTGAAAAAAGGGGCTTTTCACTAAATACTGAAAGGATCCTTTGTTTTTTCATTAATAATTTCCCCCGTTCCTTAACTTTTGGACACCAGAAATTTAATTAAATTTGTTTATATGTAAAATGAAAAAAAAATAATATGTATTCAAAATCCAAAATATTTTTTTATTATTTAACTACCATTATTAAACATTGGAAAATTCACCAAAAATATTTTTCTCTTTTTCATAAAGTTAGAAGCCATTTAAAAGAGAATGATGGACCGTTCCTTTACTTTTGGGCGCTACTGTATTTGCTCTTCACAGTAGAAAAACTTAACTAAGATAGAAAGTAATTGAATTATTTGCTCATATCCATATTTTGCTATTTTATGTTTTAACATAAGACCGACATTTATAATGCATATTATAATTTAGAATATATCAATCCCCGTATATATATATATATATATATATATATATATATATATATGTATGTATATATATATATATATATATATATATATATATATATATAATTACTTTGGCCTTCTGGTAATGACACTTATTAATTCCAACGATATTCTCGAAACAGTGAACGTTGGTCGAGCGGTTTGTTTCTTGCAAATGGAGTTAAAGGTTGCTTTGTAATCGGATTAAAAGTTCCAAAAGGCGATAATCGTAACCCTTTGCATTGATTATTCGTGAAAGGATGAAACATAAGTGTTTGTAGGTGTTGAAAATAATTATAGTAATATTTATACAGATAAAAATCGGTTTCAATGTTCTATATGTCATGTTCATGCTAGTATGATAATTCTCATACTTAGTTTCATACAATATTTTAGAAGTAAAGTTTCTTTATCTATTTAACTAACACCTCCCCCTGATGATAAGGTAAATATTTCTTAGAAACTCCACGGATTTAGGACTTTCACCTGTATTTCTGTGTCCTTTCAGAATAATTACTATGTTGTAAACTCTTACTAAAGTGCTTCTCAACATAGTTTATTAAATGTCTCTCTTTCTCTCTCTCCCTCTTCCGCTCTACGTATATATATATATATATATATATATATATATATATATATATATATATATATATATATATATGAGAAAGGAGAGCGAGCGAGAAGCAGATATACAGATATCACTAAAATACTGATGTCATAACAATTATAAACAATTAATTGTGTATTGTATTTAATTTCGGCTTAGATTCTGTATCACCTTCCTTCTAAATTATATATTTCAAAATCAAATTATATACTCATATACTAGCTCTGTTGTTAAGTATACATATTCCATACTTAATAATAATTAGTTCATTAGTTTTGCGTTTTAGAAAAGTTAAATTAATAAGAAAGTGCAATGCGCAGAGAACTCAAGGCGTTCATGATAATATCAAGTCATGCTACTCTATGGCACGAGTCACTTTACATTAATATTCCAAAGTTAAGACATTCCAAAATACTCTTATATAACGTGATGTTTCATGATATATAGAACAAACACAGTTTACAATTATAAAAATATATATATTTATTACAAAACATAAAAGGTATTCTACACTTTAAAGTAAGTCATCGAGTTGTAAGGACAATGAGAGAAGGAAAACACAGATCCTTAAATTAAAAGAGAGATAAATGAATACTGATGAAAAATCCAAGGGAAATAAGGTAAAAAGACACAATGAAAAAAACATTAACTAAAGACGACTAAATAAAATGTTAAGAAGTAGAAAACAGCTGGAGAGAAAGAAATAAAACATGATGAGAAATAGCGAGTGCTAAAATTACATATGGATTGAGCGTTCAGACGAGTTAGCGAGAACTACAAATGGTGATAAGTATAAAGAGAACCTTTAGTAAACAGAGAAAGAGAAATAAACAAAGGTAAATTGTAACAAAACAGGGAATAATAATACGAAACGCATGTGAGAAAATACTTTTATAAACACTCATTAAGTTTTAAAAAAATTGTTTAAGGACATACATCTTATGAATATTATTTGTGTTTTAGGCCAAGTTCGATAAAACGTCTGATTTGCTTTCTTTTCACATAATTTCGTCTCTTTTTCTTATGGAATGCTCTGTTTTTTATATTAAGTCTACGTATTAATACTAAGAAGTATTTCAGTTTTCTGTTTATCATCTAAAATTTCCTTCTATATTTTCCTTCAAAGTCTTCTGCCGTTCATTTTTTATATACTTCTGTGTCTTTTTTCTTTCTCTTTTCTATAATTCGTTCTGTTTTCGAACTACAAAGTCTTCCCATTTTCTTTAATAATGTCTCCTTGTTGTATTTTCTCTTCTATGTTCATTTTTGTTTTTTTACTATTCTTTGCTCTTGACTTTTCTCATAAAGTTTTATTTTTCCTTACTAATAACTGCATAGTTATTTTATTCATTTAATTGTGCAAAAGTAGGCACTTCAAACTAATGCAAGGATACTCACAGATTGCCGTTCTCTTCATAATACTTCAACATCAACATTTCTTCGAGTCCGTTTCTACACCTGGCTGTAAAAAAATACGGCACATAATTATAGCTGGATTCCTTCAAGCGTCGGGGATATAACAGATCATACAAGTGCATTTCTATTAAAAATAGCTGTTAAATCAAATTGCAAATAATTAATCCAATGTTCAGTTCGAATTCTTGCGAGAATCTTTGCTAACCTCATTAACGGAGAATCTGCCATCGAAAAAAGCAAGCTCATTAATTAGCCGATTTTGCTTCAAGAGAAAATATTGATAAAACACTGTCTGAGTGAACTCAAACTAAATATCGGCGACGGCTTTTTAATTCGACAAATTTTAATTCAACGTTGTTATGATATTGTTTATTTTCACAGATGTGGAATCGGTTCGAGTTCGCTTGATGCTTCATCAACTAAAGTAATGTTCATTAGAACGATATAAATGCATATTATATTTCTTTATTCCTTTAATATAAGAATGAATAACATTTCATGTGTTACAAGAACAAGTCCCCTGTTCTTGTAAGTAATCAAAAATTAGATAGGATAGACATAGAATTCGAACCTGTAAAGCTAGGTTTGGAATTAAGATTCAAGAAGGAATTCACATTTTTAGTTTTAATATAAAATAGCCGATATGTTTGTTTGAAAAGGAAGTTGATTGTTGAGAAATGTTATTGTAAAAAAGGAATTCGAGGATTCAATTCTTTCTATGAAAAAAGGAATAAAAACAAGGTCAGTTAGAAAAACGAACAATACCAAATTTTAACATATTGAAAAATAGATTAGAAGAATTCGGTCTGCAGAATGTGTTGGGCAGGTGCCAACGAGACACGTGAGGTATGTCAGGCCACGCGATCGATCAAGCACTTTTTTGGCCATGCGATGACGTAATGGGTGAGAGATGAGTTCTCAATATAGTTGCTAGTTTGAGTCAGAACAGAACGAACAGAGACCGATACCCAGGCAGCAGAGTCGAGTCGGGCAAATCCCCTTTTGGAAGCGAAGAGTTAGAAGTTTAAATCGTGTAGTGACTTTGAATTTCTGGATGTCTTCATTGACCGGTGGAAAAAATAAAGAAACATCACATTTTGTAACTGACGTCTTCGTTGTCGTCTTTCTCAACAAACAAATGTATTGTGAATCATTTATATGAAAATTGTCTCACTTATCTACAATAAACTTTGGGTATAAACCCATTTAAGTAATGTGTCTCTCTATCATCATTAAGAAATGTGTCTCCCTCTCTATCAAGAAGTAATGAATGCCCCATCCTGTGATAAAAGAACTGCTAATCCTCATCTCTCTCCTAAAACATGTTTTAAGAAGATATATGTTATAAGAACCGCAGACTGTAAACTTTATAAATGCCTGCCTCTTCTCTATTCCCCTCTCACTGTTATATACATGTCTGCCGTATCTCTCTATCTTCATCAATGAATGTCTATATCCGTCTCTCTCTAAATATGACCCCGATGCAACACATGTAACAGCTTGTTTACCAGACGAAAACAATACTAATATTCATTTGTTTTATTTAAATGTATATCTAGTCGTATTGGACTTGTTTCCAATTGTATTCTGGAGTTATTAGTAATGAAATCTAAATAATCAGGTTGACAAGAAAGTTCTAGCGCATTTGAATTTTTTAATTCAGATGAACATATCTCGGCAAAACAAAAGGTCATTGATCAAAATCAGCATAATCAGGATCAGCACAATTTTAAGAACACAAAAACAAGTGCATTTATGTCAGTAACGTAAAAACCTTGGGTTCATTTGGCAATGATGTCGCTGTAGGGTTTTTTATGTCGATTAGACTTTTTAAGCATTTCTTATGCGAGAAATTGTTGAGATGCTTGGCAAAGTGCTAGTCGATTAATTAGATAAGTCGGATAAAGGTCCGTGACCTTATTCGTTTTACTTCTGCGAGGTCGGTTTAGCAACGTTTAGTCGGGCATTGTCCTGGAGGAGAATTGGGCGTTTTCTGTTGACTAATGCTGGGTATGGTTGCCAAGGATTCTGATATATTACATCTATTTGTTCACAGTACCTCTCCGCCGTATTTTTTTTAATTTGCATTTAATAAAAATGTCATGTACGAGACAAATCGCAGACCACCAAACATGACTTTCTTTTATTGCAACTCTGGTTTCGGGAAGTGCTGCCGAGCTTCATCGGCGTCTAACCATTTAGCTGAGCTGAGCCTATTGTCGTAAAAAAGCCCACTTTCATCGCAAGTTACAACCTGTTCGAGCAAACGATCGTTCTTGTTGCGTAAAAAAACTAAAGATAACACTTCATAACGGTGTTCTTTTGTTTGTCGGTTTATTCATGAGGCACCCATTATTCAATTTTTATCCATCGAATCTTTTTAAGTTGTAGGAAATTGTCGTATACGTTACGTCTAATTCCGAAGCAAGTTCTCAAAAAGTTGTGCGTGAAGTGACGTCAACTAATGCTCTTCATATTAAACTAAAATCCAGGCCATTATCACCGCACAAGCAGTAATGTCAT
This sequence comes from Euprymna scolopes, assembly GCF_053919585.1. NCBI lineage: Eukaryota > Metazoa > Mollusca > Cephalopoda > Sepiida > Sepiolidae > Euprymna > Euprymna scolopes. Next base: position 58,382,055 of record NC_136487.1, read on the forward strand.
GCAAATTAAATTGACAGTATGGACTTTGATATGAAAAGGCATATTCAAAATGGGTATCTCTGTTTAGAGCACAAGTTACAAGTTCACCATGATACTTGACATTTGCACTTTAAACTGTAATGAACGCCATTATATATGAATATATGAATAACAATGAACTAACAAACATAAAACAATCCCTAGGAAACAATAATTATCCCAATATAATCATTGATAAACACATAAAACTCTATTAAAACTCACTCCACAATTTAAATATAATCCCTAACGAAAATGACAGCAGCAAATATACATATAAAACCAATTATATACTAACTACAAAACAGATGAAAAAATAATAACAAACCTAGTTAAAAGTAACACCAGACCTACCGTCCAAAGCAAAAAGATCAAACTAATGATATATTATACTAAATTTAAAATTCCAATTTAATAGTTAAAAACAATAACAATACAAACACCACACTTAACCAAACTAATGTAATGCATGAATGTATTTGCCTCTTGGAAGAATGTCTCCGAACCAACTCTAAAAACTCATACAACACATACATAGTCTAAACAACCATAATACTCTCCCGACGACAATCCTATCATTAAGCTGCCAATAGTGACATAAGACAACACCTACGATAAAAACCTACAGTCCTCTTACACTAGAAATATCTATACTAAAAATACTCAAATTCGAGACCTTAACAACTGCACACGACGACTAAAATTACTAGAAGCCATACTTATCAAAAAAGTACTGCTGTTTTTAAACCGGATCTTATGTAACACCGTGAAAAATATACTAACAGTATTTAATAACTAACAAGAAACTAAATAAAAACAACTATCAAATAGGAAAATCGAAATTAAAAAAATAAAAATACAATAACAATAATTCGCCTTCATCCCTCCTGCCCCCACCTTATAGCCAATTAGAAAAAAAAATATCAATACACTAAGCCTCAAAGGAAAGGGGGAAACCAATAACAATCGCTCTTATGCTAATCGGGTGCACCGATAGAAAGCGCTTGAGTAGAATATTGCTGAGCAACAATTTTTCGGTGCCATTTTGTGTAACATGCCCGCTGAAATGAAAAAGACCGCTCGGCAAACGGAAAACTTATCCAGAAAGATTGGAAAAAAGAATAACTCGGTCGTGTGCAATTGGACGTAGTTAAATATATATATATATATATATATATATATATATATATATATATATATATATAATAAAAATTTGTGCAAATGTAAATTCAATTAAATTTCTTGAAGTTATATATTTGGATTTTACCGTCCTGGATTATTTATCTTTCCACCAGACTATCTATTCACGTGTAATCACCTTTTTTCCACCATATTCCCTCTGCTTTACTTTTTGTTATCAAGTAAGATCTTTGACTGACTTGTTGTTTCATCAAATACTTTTGCATGCAAAATCCGATCCCGTATTTTGCTAATTCCCACCCTCTGATGAGAAGGAAAGCATTTCTTTGAAACTTCGTGGATTAAGGACTATCCACTTATCAAGCGTTTCCTTTTCAGATTAAATATGGTTTTAACTCATTTTAAAGTGTTTTAAACATGTTTTATTAACTCTTTGCTCGTATATATATATATATATGTATACATATATATATATATTCTCGCTTTGATTACTTGATGTTTGATGCACCTTATATAAACCAAGGTAAGCAATCAAGGTCATGCTTAAGTACGTATGCTTTTTGTCCCATCGTCTTAGTAATCAACAAATGCTCCTTGCTTTCTAAACTCGTTTTCCTTCAATATGCTTCATCTTCGCCAATGTATGCTCCAGAGAAAAAATCTTAAGAGATGCTGTTGGCCACTAGGCTAATAAACAGTTTGCATTTGGTAGTGAGACACCAGATGACTTTCTCGCCACGACATTGTACTGTGAAGCAACTTCTATAATGATTATGAAATACTGTTAGTTGCTTAAACCAGAGATATAATGTTCTCATTGCTACGTTTTTGTTTGTTTTTTTTATAATTCTGGAATCAATTCAGATTTGATTTTATCATGTCAGTTATTATATCTTGCTCGGACATAACTTGTTTGATTACGTTTCCTTTTGCAACATTTACGATGGATTGTATCCGTGTTACACATTTATGTATGAAGTTTTAAATGTACATTTTAATTATCTATTGTTAAACAATTGCACGTTAAAAAAATCATTGAAAATTTTATATCTATATCATTAATAGCTAGATAAAAGATACTGTTTTTAAAGTGCACCAAAATGCACATTACAAAATATAAATCCATCGTAATTTTTTGATTCAATTTAAATAAATGTTTATACCTTACTTTGTAAAATTTATAAAAGTGCACTTTGAAGATGAATAAATGTCAAATTTAATCTTGTACCTTTATTTTTAAAGCCTATAGTAAAAACATTTTGTTTAATCATTTTCACGCCTTGGATGAAATGATTTTCTAACTTGTATCTTATCTTTTAAGATTATATTTTCAAACTCTCCTCCTCTCTATTTCAGTTTGTACTTTTCCTCAAACGACAACTCATTTTTGCAACCCTCTCTTTGTATTATTACAGGTCTGAATATTCGCTCTGTTTCAGTTTGTATTTCTCCTCACGCCACAACTCATATTTTTCCAACCCCTCTTTGTAATACAGGTCTGAATAATGAAAAAATCTTAATTTAACAAAACCTTTAAAATAACTTTTTTAGATTAAATTTTTAAACCTCCTTTCAGAATAGAAAATCTTAAAAATTTATTAAGGAACATATTTCATATAGGTTTCATTAACAAATATTCAGTACACAACGAGAAAAGCAGATATGGAAATTTCAAAAGGAATGTATAACTGATTTCGGTCAATAGTAGTCCTCCCAGCGAAAGTCTTTGTTATTGTTATTCTATTAACATTATTATTTAACACATTTTGTGTCCTGCTCTTTCGCGCGGGGACTAATATACACACACACACACACACACACACACACACACATATATATATATATATATATATATATATATATATATATATATATATATATATATATATATGAGTAGGTGTAGTTTGCTTGAAGCATTGTTGGTAAAATATATAGAATTTTTTTACATGTCTTATTAAAAAATGTAAATATGTATATATATATATATATACGAGAAAAATATGTATATATATGTATATATATATATATATATATATATATATATATATATATATATATACAGACAAACAGTTAATAAAACATGTTTAAAAAAATTCTATTTATTTTACCGACAATGCGGGGGAAGACTGGAATTATGAAAGTAAAGAAAGAAAAACAAACAAATGTAGACGGGTATGATTGAGTAGAGGAGTATCCAGCCTTTATTCGTCTATCTTTCTTCACCTTGAGCCTGCCTTCCTACTGCCACATTTCTTTGCTCAACATAGACCTCACAACACCCGGGCAACGCCTGGCACCCATGCTAGTACATATATAAATTCGTATTCCTGTTTATTTGTTTGTTTGTTCATATATACAAAAATCCACTTTTTAAAATACTGTAAAATAAAGATTGAGAGATGGCGTCATTTGCATATTACATTAAGGAAAATCTATTTATTAAATAGCGGTGTGTTATTGCTAATAGTGAGATAAAAGTTTTTTTAAGTGTTCTATTGAAGTTTATTATTTAAATTCTATTTATATTTATAACATAATTAAATTTCTTTATTATTACCAACATCGATATTTTTTATAAAACAGTTTAAGTTATTTGAGTTTTGAGTTATTTCCCTTTCTTCTTTTGGTTTTTGTTTTCTTTTTCGGCGGATAATCAAACTTAAATAATTTACACAAACTTTCAAGCATTATTTTTGGAATCAGTTCAACTAAAATAGTTTCTGTGATTTCACAATTAACGTTTTGGTCCTGTGGATTTTTATTTCAAAATAAACAAACAATTACGATTTTTTATTTAAAACAAAAACAAAAACAAATTTTCATTGGCGTTATTTTTACCAGTTTTTTTCGTCACATTTTTTCACATGGTAATTATTTTTTTTTCTTTTCATAACACAATAAAACATAACTCATCATTTTTATAACATAAATTCTATTTTGGTATTTTGTGAAAGCGAATTATTTACAGTTTGTTTTCGTTGCAACAAACGGTAATAACAATTTTTTCTAGATTGAGGGAGCATAAAAGAAATTTGCTTAAACTGGAATATAGTCATAAAAAAGTACTTAATATCCGGACAATAGCTTTTCTTCGTGTCCCTTCTGCCGAAATATCTGGTGGAAGGTTTGTCACGTACTTCTGCTTTTTAGCGGAAGGCGGTTACATGTTCGGGTTTTCATTCGTTCTTTTATTTTTGAATTTTTTGTTGGGGTAACGATGGAGTTGACATATAATAAGAAAAACTGGTCAATATTCTTAGTATAGTAGGTGGGGCCAAACCGAACTTCATGTCGATACTGCCAACGCTGGGTACACATGCTAGTATATATATATATATATATATATATATATATATATATATATATATATATATATATATATATATATATATGTTAACTTGGGTCCATTCAGCTATGATCGAAATCGAAACTAAAACTCATGAAAAATCCTTGATAAAATTATTTATAAAAAAACAAAAATTCCTTGAGTGCCATCAGATATAACCGAAATCAAAACTTATGAAAAATTCTACGTAAAATTATATATATAAAAAATGACTTGATTGCACTCAGCTAAAATCGAAACCGAAAAAAAAATCATGGAGAATTCTGGGTAACATTATTTATCAAAGAAATGGAAGTTCGCAACAATTAAATGGAAGTCCATCTTATGTAAGCGTGACACACACAGTAAATAATATACACGCTATCGTATTGATTTATATATATCTTTTCCATTTGATATTTCATCGTATCACTTGTATCAATATTTTACTTTATATTTAATTTTTTTATCTTTCTTCTTATAATTTATATTATTAGTATTATATTTGTTTTCGTTATGTTTCTTTGTTTCATTTTCGAAGTTATATTTTTCTTTTATAGAGTCATGTTATTTTTTATATTTTACTACCATTTTCTGACTTAATGTCTGTTATCTGAGTGAAGACAGCCTTTCATTATCTAGCTACCTTCTTATTATTTTACAGAAGTTTTAACTAATATTTCTTATTACTTCTTCTTTTATTTTTTATCAATCGAATTGTATATCTAGGAATGACACAAATATTGAACACATGTCATATAACATAGCATAGCCAACACAAACCCCATCCAATCCCTTTTATATCCAATAAGTGATGATCCATAATATGTGATAATACCACGTTCAGCACAATAGTTATCCACTTTTTCCCCTCTACCTCTATACTTTTTACAGTTTTCTTTAGATATTAAAATATTTCAATGTGAATGTACCATACGCTAGATGTCACGTTTCTCATGTGTTACCTAGGACCCTTGCCCAATTTTTGATTCAGAATATAAAGGTAGAAAAAGCGTTTATATGCTTTATCCAAATTAATGTGATTTCATTATTGAATGGATGACTAAATCCATACGCATTAGTATTTTTGTATTGTAGACTTTTTTCTATTCTCCCTTATTATTGTTCCGATCTTCCGATCATTTGCAATTTTAAAAGTACTTCTAATTCTTCTTAGTTCCCCATACATATATATACATACACATATATATATATATATATATATATATATATATATATATATATACAACTACTTAATTTACTCACATAAAATTAATATACGAAAGTATAGATTTATGCGTAAACTTTAAGTATTTACTTAAAAAGTGCTCAATACGGAGGTAGAGCTAGTTAGTAATATATAAAATATATATGTGGATGAAACGCGGAATATTCAGTGTAGCTTAATCGCCATATATATTTTATAAATTACTATATATATATATATATATATATATATATATATATATATATATATATATATATATATATATATAATTTGGAAACAAAGCACTTTTGTGTAAGTTAACTGCCATAAATCTATTTCCACATATCTTCTTCATTTCTTTTTCTTCTTCTTCTTCTTCTTCTTCTTCTTTTTCTTCTTCTTCTTCTTGTATCATGGCATGTTTGTGCCGTAGTGTACCCCATAGTTAGTGTTCGCCATAGGACCTGGTCCATTGTTTAGAAGAGAAATCACATTGTTTTCAATTTGACAGAATACATAAGATGAGTTGCCATTACTTTCCGCAGCGCAGTGGCATCTGCCTCGCCTGTTTGCACCTGTCCGTTGTCCTTAGAGCATTCGCATAGCTACAGTTGAATAACTTAACCCATAATACTATAGAACCGTGTATCTGATATAGATTAATCCTACTCCATATCCATCCAACTTCCTGCTGCCGATGTCATCAGAGTTACCTTCTCCTAGAATCATGGCTTAACAAACGGGTGCATCTTTCCCAGTGGATTAATAAACCCTCAGATACAAACGTGGAAATGTCTTATGACTTAGCGCGGTACATAAAGCGCCCAGCCTTCCAAATGGTCACCCATCTGATACTGGCTAGGCTCATCGTTGCTTAACTTCGGCGATCTGGCAGGAACTAAGGTATCAACGGGATTTCCATAATATCTAGTCATATATTTATGCAAACGTGTTCATATATATATATATATATATAGAGAGAGAGAGAGAGAAAGAGAGAGAGAGTGTGGTCGTGTATGGGCGCGTGTGCGTATATATATATATATATATATATATATATATATATATATATATATATATATACAGCTCATATGCACAAATTATCCTATAATGATTAGATCAGTTTGACAGATGTTAAAAAACATTTAAAAATAAACGTTTAAATTCCAACACTATTTCTCGCGATTCACGGTGGATTAAGTCCTTTCTAATAGTCATAGATGGCTTTTGTTGCCAGGTTCGAATCTATCGACCGATATTCGTCGTGACACCCTGCACTGATCATTCCAGAAACACTAATGTCTGTAGGTAATTAATAATTATTATAGTAAATAATTATGGCAACCTCTTTAAAAAGCTTGTTTCTTATGGTTGAGCAATTTCAGTTGAAATTAAGTCGGTCAATTTAGCTCATGTGAGCAACTCATCTTATAATTATTAGATAACACTAACTAACAGGCGTTAAAAACATTTAAAAATAAATCTTTAAATTTCGACAGCATTTCTCGTGGTTAACGGTGTCCGAATATATTAAATCTTTAAATCATTCTAATGAATTTAAAGATGGCTTTTTTGCCGGGTTCGAATCTATCGATCGGTGTTTATCATGACGCCCTGCACTGATGAGAAAATAATTATGTCAGCCCCTTCATATATCACTAGATGATAATATCCTAGCCTTAATCTCCATTGACATTAATGTCGATTTATTCATATATAACTCCACATATAGCCAGGGATTTAAAAAGGGTATTTCGGTCCAACAGTGTCATCTATATCAGAAAATACATGTATAACGATTACAAATATCAAAACCAAGGGATACAAATACTAAATTTTATAGATAGATAACGTATTCCAATGTTAATCTTAGAATGTGTTTAAAATATTAATCTAAGACGAAAGGGCTCTTAGTAATTGAAATTCAAGGAATCTTGACTATAAGGTGTCAAATGATTATGGATCAAGTTTATTGCAAATTTTAAATATCTGAATTTTCTAAATAGGTGGTTAGGCACATATTATTCCGTCTAAAACATTAAACATAGACTAAAAAATCTGAAATCTGTAAAACATTAATCGATTTATAATGATAATTTTTAAGAGTTAAATAAAAACAGATATGTCTAGTTTAAATTGAAGAGGTTTTACCTCAATTGCACTAACTTTGCAAGACAGTAATTTAAACGATACATGGCTAACAGTTCGACAAGTCACACCTAGCACTGTGTCTCCAATTTCATATTGCTAATTTTATTAGATTATTAATGACTTATATACACAAATATAAGAAAGAATCAATATACCTAATTCTATATTAATATAAGAATTCCATTAAAAATATAATAAACATGATCGTATTTTTAAATAGATCAAAACTTTCGCTATTATAGAAAGCGACTATCGGACGCGAAATCGAAATCACTGGCACTGAAATCGCAGCAGTCATGTGTTTCCGGCAGAAAACTACTTAAGGGACGCGTTCAATTAAAACTGCATCTGACATTGTTCTTTTATAATAGCTTCTAGATCCACAGTGAAATCTCAAATGAACAGACTTCCACTCTAGGGTAAAAATAATGCATTTGCGATCGACTTTAATGTTGAACACATCGAAAAGCAATTAATAGAGGCTTTAGGGTAAAAAATGGAAATTTCAAAATTGTTCTGATTTCTTCGTAATTCTCTGCAACCTTTCATTTTTTTTTTTGCATTTACTATATATAAAAGGATGGTTTTCTTTGAAAATAGCTTAATGGATTTAGTGTAGCTTTTGAAATTATTGGAAAATGTTGATGTGAACGTTAAACTGTTCAAATAAAATAAATACTCGTGCTCATCACAAATATAAAAACAATCATTACAACGAAAATCATTGCTATATAAACTGAATAGCAAAATGTAATTGTATTTTATAAATTCAATGGCTACAACATATACTTGCCTTCTGCAAGACTACGTATGAAGATTATTTAAGTATATTTTTATTTATGAAAGTTGTTATATAAAAAACTCATTATTTGAGATGAACATCAGGATGTTTATATAGGAAAACAAGAAGTTAAATGGGTCGTAAGACGTCATACTTCTACTTGAATGCATATTTCATACGATAATTGTTTTTTCTGAACTTTTTTCTCTATATTTTATGAAGTATTATAGAAGTGACGAAATGAAAACTCACAAATTTATCATCTGATTAGGCTAATGATGTTGTATAATAGTTTCTGTATTCAAACCTTGATCAAACGTTACAAGGAAAAAGTTCGCATCAGATGCAAGACTCTATTACTTACGGTTATTACACCATGAATATCTACTATAAAAAAACAAAAAACAAAGTTGTCATCGAAAGTGTAATTTTCTTCTGTGATCTTGACCTTTATTTTGATCTAAGTGTTTTACAATCAAATAATTTTTCAGTTAACTCATGGCTGATATTTTTGCCAAGTCTGGCGAAGATTGGTTGCGCAGTGTGTTTGTTTGTCTGTACAAAAATAATCAAACAAACACCATGGCAGCGAAGACGATTTTAAACTTAATGTTCATGGCGACAGAAAAAAACAATTCATTGTTGTCGATCTTCTAATACTAACGTCCTGCTAATCATTTCCGATTTCATATAAAATAACCGTTGATAGTTCATTCCATCCGTCAGTTTATGTGTCTCTGATGAGTTGTTTGGTGTACTTCCGCTATTCAACAAAACATGTTTTATTGACATTGCATATTATTATTCCATTAAATAAACAATGTGAACTTTTGCTATCCAAACGAATCCTTTAAGATATACTAATAGCTGCTTTCCATCAGACACAATCCCAAATACAGTCTCGAATCTAACAGATCCTGTACTATCAGCTAAGATGTAACCCTATCACAATCTTCGCAATGATGCATTCATGTGCCTCTTTTACAAGTACTGTGAGGTGAGGTGAACTTAGGATGTGAATAACAACGACTAATTAAACAAGTAGAACCCCCCTCTTCATTGTAGAGATCCCTAGATTCCAGCAACCATTCTTTAATAGTACTTTCCTCGAACCTCTGAACTTTGGAATTCACACCTTCTTTCCCGCTTCCCTTTCAATACTAACATGCTGATTTTTATTTTGATGCTAGCAGACATCTAGCTTTTCAACTGCATACATGCTTCCAATGTAGACATTGAGTAAATTGTTAACCTCTTACGTCCTAGTGTCAATATGTAGTGGTCGGAGTGAATACAAGTAAACAATAACGTGTTGCATAGATATTATAAATGCGTCTGCAACAACAGACTAAAATAAACGTGCTTAACAGAATATGCATTTATTAATAGTTTGTCTTAACAAAATATAACACAAATAAATAAAGGTCAATTTATATGTACTCAATACAAGCGCGAAGTGCAACTGAATCTAGATAGTTGTATTAAAGAGGTAAAGTGACCCTACAAAATTCATGAGAACTTACATACGAAGTATTTCCATAGAGAGACACTCAGCCTAGCAAGTTCAGTTAAGCCACCAGTAAGCAACAAGTAGAACGATCATGGAATCGACCACTTAATTACCTGATTACACGAGGCAGACTAAAACGTTTTATTAGTCGCGGAGTTTTAAATCTGCTGTATAGTAATGTGGCACTAATTCGTTTCTGTTAACTATATATTTTTGCGGGCTAAATTCCTTTTATTATAATTGTCTATTTGACTTTACTTCTGTCTAATATAATATCTTATTTAGTTCAGTCAGTCGTTAAATGCAAATGTATCTAGAATATCCCCCAAGGAAAAGAAAGAAAAAATGGTAACTGACGGTATCACGTCGATTCCACACTATAAATTCATTCGTAGATATGGGAGGGGGAATTTATCTTTTAATGCCTTTATTTCAAATGAGAGCTACGGACTTATTCTAAGTAAATATTAATAAGTCCTTTGAACCTTTTTTTTAATAGTAGCCAACGCATGGTGGGTGCGTTATTTACAGCTCTAGTTACTCTCGCTTCTCCTCATTTTTCCCTCAATCCTTATTTCTTCAGTGAGTCATTTTTCTGACAAAAATAGAAGAAAAGGCTATTTACTAGGTTGGCAGCACTTTGTGTGAAAAGTTGTCAGAGATGTTCGAAACTCTGTTCCTTTGTCTATCCTTGTGGCCATGTCACTCAAAAGGGTACTGGAGGTAAACGTTTCAACTGGGCTGACGTTATCCGCCTGATAGTCAGGGACCAGAACCTTGGTTTAACCCCTAAGGAGACTGTCCTATCAGTAGGTGCAAAGTACTGGGGCTGCTGTATTGCCATTTGGTGAATTGATTCTGAACCATGCAGTAGCTTCTGGTGGGGCTTCTCGCTGCCATATTAGTGTGCAATTGTTACGGCTTTGCCTTATCATGTACTACAAAAAATTAATTTCTTTTTCTATTACCTTCCCTCTCTGCCCTGCTCTAAGCAAGTCAATCGACCTATTCCACAAATCCCAAATCTCAATCATGAAAGGTTTCCAAAAAAAATGACATTACACCCAGATCTCCAACTTCCAACGCAGACCCACACTACCATGTCTCCTTCAACATCAGGGGTCTACGTTCCAATCTTTCAGGGGTTCAAACTCTATTACAGAAGACGAAGCCAGACCAGTTATTCCTAAACGAAACTAGCATTTGACCGACTTCTTCCCTAGATGAGTTCGTAATTAAGATACTCTAACTTAGCCTCTAAACCCGACCCTCAGGATCGCCATGGGCATGAAGTATGTGCCTACATCAAAGCCGACTTTCCATGTGGAAAGGAAATCTCTAGAACAGATCATAATTTAACTTATATGTGCTTCCGGATTGCACTTGTTCATACTACTGCGTTTATATTTGCACTCTATCGTCCCCACAACATTGGAATTACTATCTTCAATAGCATAACTGAGAAAATTGACCATGTCCTATCTGAGTACACCTCAGCTAACATCCACGTCTGTGAGGAACTTCAATGTTCACAACGTAAAATGGTTACCTCACTCAAACTAGACCGATGACGAGGGGGGGGTCTTGCCACGATTTCTCCATTGCTTATGGCCACAATCAGATTGCCCAAGAACCCACCCGCTTTCCCAACACTTAAGGGTAGTATGCAAGTCTCCTAGACCTCTTTCTCACAACTTCCCTGAGCTGTGGTCACCTTCCGTTCATCTCCACTGGGATCTTCCGACCATTCTGTTGTATCAGTTAAGACAAAAATATGTAATAGGTCTTCAGACATACCTCTCCATCTATGAGTGACTGGGATAACTTCCGTACACTTATATCAGACCTATCTCTACTATAGTGTAGTGAGATCAAATTTTTTTGTCATATTACTTTTCGATAGTGATAAAAAGTTGCTCCTGTTATTAAAAAAGGGAATTATACCTATTATTATATTACATTGTTTTCCTTTGCCACCATCAATGTAAACTGTTGCTATGTATCCGTTATACGCGATATATAAAGTTATGATTTCTTTTACTTCGCTACTAGAACTGTAATGTTGTATTCTTGGAATGTTGCTATTTTCAATATAAATAATGTTCTGAGAATAGTTTAGTCACTAATCAATACATTCTTTCTCAAAATGCTATTGGTTATATATTAGACTATGCTATACGATACTATTTTAAACTTAGTCACTATATTTTCTTTTGCAGTTGAATATTATGGCAGCTAAAACTAGAAGCAAACAAGTTGTCCTATCTATGGTGCTATGTCTTACTTACCTGATAACCAGCTGCCAAGCATTGGTGATGTTATGCGTTTCTATGCAAAGCAGGAATGGTCGCTGATATTGTTATATCTGACATGGGAATATGGATCTGGTATTTCAACTGTTACACTGCGAAGAAATGAACAAAAAATTGAAGTTTTCTATATGAATTTGCAAAAGCAAAATGAGGACTAAAGGAAATCTGTTGTTTGCCATTGCTGCATGTCACTGTGAATTTGTTTTCTGTACCTGTCCTAAGGACAAAAAGTGCCACGTGCTGAACAGTCATTTTTAGATGACCAAATATCAAACGAGAAATGGTCATAGAAACAGTTAACAAGGGGGCTAGTTAATCTTTAAGACAAAAAATAATTCGAAATGAAAAATGAGAGCAGTATTACAATAAAGCTGCAATACTGGATGAAAGATCTTCAACAAGTTTAGATCACATCAGTAATTTAAACAGTTCAAACTCGGATTCTTCTGCTGGGAAATTTATGAAGATGACGAATCACATTGATCATCTAAAAATACGACGTCACGTCTTACTTTGGTCGTAGAATATGACAGAAATGGTGTTTCAAATATAGTTGATGCTGCCATTGCCACAGCTACTCTTACTGATTATGGAATAGTAATTGAAAATTGCCAAAACGCAAAGTTGTGGAGGGAACGCGAACGTCTGAGAAGCCAACTTAGAGATAGTGCCTCCGAAAAACTTCAGACATAAAGCTCCATATTCTTTGATGGAAGAAAAGACTTTACTAGATGTCTCCCATCTGTGAACACGAAGTGTCAAATTCCAGAAGAACATGTTGTTCTTCTAAATGATCCCAATTCAGAGTACTTAGTTCATGTTACCCCTTCAAGTGGATCACCTGCTAACATTGTAGCTGCTATAACTAATTTTTTTAATGAAAATGACTTGTCTCTAAATTATATAAGGGCAGTAGGATGTGATGGAACAGCAGTAAATACAGGATCCCATAATGGCCTAATTCGACGACTTGAGCTGCATATAAATAGACCCCTCCAGTGGCTGGTTTGCATATGAATGAATTACCTCTCAGAAGCATCTTCACCTTTCTGGATGGCACAACAAGTGGTCCTACTGCTTTCAGTGAAAAATTGGTAAAGCTCTTCTCACGTGTCAATCGTTGGCAGTTGTTGAATTTGAAGCCATAAATGGAAACTTACCAGAGTTTAAAGACTTATCATCCCTCAGTAAAGAACACCATTGTTGACAGCCATACAAATACCATACAGGTATTTTTTATGTGTCATCAACTGTTGCATCAAAAGAATCAGGAGCCATGGTGCATTCAAGTTGGTTTACTATGGCCAATAGAATACTGAGACTCTATATTTTTTACCTTGAATCCATCGGAGGAGTTAAAGATACTGGCAGAATATATCATTAAAGTGTATGCTGCAACTTGGTTTAGCATTAAATTGAGACCTCAATGTTTCTATGGAGCTTAAAACCTGTATAATGTTATTCATCTCTCCAAGATTCATCTCTCCAAGTACCTTCCAGAAAATGTTCGAAAATCAGTCGATAAATGTATTCAGCATAACGGGTATTTGGTCATCCAGAAAATATTCTGTTGGCAATGATGAAAGATGAAAGGGAATAAATACGGGAGAATTGCAAGATCAAGAGAAGTGAAAAGTTAAGATGCAAGAATGTTCCAAATTCCAACATTTCAATGACTATTATGAAATGGTTGACTGGATCGAAATTCTGAGATGTGAACCTCCACTAACAAGAATTTTCACAGATCATGAAACTGAGGAAGGCATCAGAAGCAGAATCGAATCAGTTTTTGAATTGGATAAATTTCCCTGTCATACAATAGCAGTTGAGAGTTATATAAAAATTGTCACTGAAGCATAAGCGACAGTTCGTGGAGAACTTCGCTGGGATGTATACATTCGTGCTAAGATTGAATCACGAAAGTAAATGGTTAAACACAGCACAAAGAGGGACCGGAATGCTTAACTTTATGTTCTTTTTTCCACAGTGCAATTATTAATTTTTAAAATACAATTATTATGGTATTACTGAGGAACAAATTTTCTTGTATTTTTCAATACATGCATTTTCAGTCAAATTTTCAACTTTTCAGCGGCAAAGAAAAATGGCTCTGAAAAAAATACTAAAACATTTTAAAACTTACTTTTACATATAGGAGCACCTTTTTAGCACTCACGAAAAGCAAACTGTATATGTCACTACACTCTAATCTCTACGTGCCATGTTTAAAAAGGATGTGCCTTCTATAGTATTAGACCTGACGGAATGGTTAACTGTAAGTATAGACAGTTTCATAACCTCGAAAATTCCAGCAAAAACCTTACAGCCAGCCGTGGTACTCCCCAGACTGTGCAGCTGCCATTGCGCACAGAAATAATTTTTCCATTGCTTTCAACGAAATAGATGTACCAAGACTAGAGCCCATTTAAGGACTGCCAGCACTGTAAAAAAGTAATAAAAAAGGCAAGAGAGTTGTATTCTCAGCCCGTCAAGTCCAAGATTGCTAAGCAGTGGCGTGGCTCCCATCAGTTCTTGCAAATAGGAAACAGAATCCTCAATAGGAGTGTGAGCTCTGTTCCAACTATCATCAATGAACCTGAGTTAATCTCGTCAGCATCTGACAAACCCGATTTCTTGACCAAGAACTTTGCAGCTAATTCTACCCTTTACGACCAAGGCAACCAATTCCCAGTATTCCCTTGTATATCAGAAAACATGCTATGCGACATACAAATATCTGTACGTAATGTTCCAAGCTAATCAAAAACGTTGACTCCATTAAAGGAACTGGCCCTGGCGGCAATCCAATTATAGTGCTCAAAAGGCTTAAACCGGAATTAGCCCCCATACTTACAAAGTTATTTTAGCGTTGTCTTAAGGAAAAATGCTTCCCAACACCTTGGAAAATCTCATCTGTATGCCCTGTATTTAAGAACTCAGGTGATCGCTTATCTTCCCCTCAGTACAGACCAATAAGTCTCCTACGCATTATGAGTAAGCTGCTGTAATCTGTGCTAAATTAGGAAGTAGTCAACCATCTCAGCAAAAATAACCTTCTTAGTGACGTGCAATATGGTTTCCGTTCTGCTAGATCTACAGCAGACGTTCTTACATTTATATCTCATAGGAGTAGCGAATCCTCCGACGGAGGCCTCCTCTCTAGGGCAATTGCTCTTGACATATCAAAGGCCTTTGATAAGGTATGGCATAAAGGTCTATCCACAAAATATCCAATCATGTTATAGCTGGAAATGTCTTCTCAACTATTAAATCATTTCTCTCCGATAGGTTCTTAAGAGTAGTTGGTGATGGGCAGAAATCAGAGGCTATCAGTATTAATGCTCGAGTTTCTCAGGGGGTCCATCCCGAGTCCAACTCTCTTCCTGATCAATTATCTTCCAGGATACATTCTTATATCATTCGTAGACATTTATGCTGACGACACTGAAATCTATGGTAGCACTTCGAAGATCGTAAATGATCAAGTTCTGTCTGACACTCTCTCCTCTCATTTGGAGCACGTGGTACAATGGGGAAAAGTGGCTGGTTACTTTTAATGCATCTAAAACCAGACATCTATCTTTACATAAACAGCTCTCAGTTGTCCAGCTGACATAAATCGAAACGAATGGTTCTCATCTTGGGAAGGCTTCATGTTTTGATAAACTTCTGGGTTGACCTTTACTCCCGATCTGAAATGGAACACGTATATCAAATCCATTGCCAAAGTCGCTGGGAAAATGGTGGGATCCTTCTACCGCCGCAGTGGATATCTCACTCCTGATGCCATTCTCTACCTATATAAAAGCCAGGTTCAGTCAACGATGGAGTACTGTTGCCACACCTATGCAGGTGCTGCTAGAAGCAGCTGATCCTGCATGAGAATAAGCTCCGTAGCTTAGTGGGGATGCCCTTTTCTCTTCCCTGCAACCTCTTTCCACAGAGGAGGCGTAGCGAGCTTGCTCCTGCGTTATCGTTATTTTCATGGCAGGTGCTCATCTGAACTTCAATGTATGGTCCCCTCTCGCAAGACTTTCACGAAAAACACTCGTCTAGCCAGAACCACTATCAACAATTTCCCACACTCTTTATCTGTGCCTACACCCAAACGTAGATTCCATGAACAGGGCTTCTCTCTTAGAACTGATCGCCTGTTCCGTTTGCCTGCTTTCCAGCTGCCTACAATCTGATTGTCTTCAAGTCCAACGTGAACAAGTTCATATTGAACCGTCCCCCTATGTAATTCAAGTTACAAAATTCCCACTAATGTTTACTACGCTAAAATCACAATGACTAATGTATACCCATTAACTCTTATCTTCGAGTGGCCTCTTGGTCTTGATAAGTGGTGCCCTCCATGTAAAAAAATATAAATGCAGTGATTGACTTTGTAACAACGTTTTCTCATAATAAAAGATGTATGATCTCGAATATGTGACGCCTTTGAGTCGGGGCTATTTACTATAAAATTAATAAATAAAAAACGTTAACAGAACCCCTTATTATATCAAAGATGAACACGTACAGTTAATGGTTGTAAATAAAACCAACATATTGAAACAATAAAACGTTGGAGTAAAAGTAAATACTAAGATATTGTACACTAATACATACCAAAAATTAATATTTTCTATGGGTAGTAAAACACGAAATATTGCAGAAAAGCGCCTCCCTTCAAATCATTACATATTAGAAATAGCCAATGTTGTATATAAGCGTAAGTACGGTTTGAAGATTATCTACTAAAGTTCTTTGGCAACTACACTATCGCATTTTCTCAGAATGCAGTTTGTAATTTTTGTTTTTTTTACAAATACATTTTTTTTACATTTCCAAATACATTTTTCACATTCCCAAATACATTTTTCACATTTCCAAATACATATTTAACGTTTCCAAATACATTTTTTACATTTACAAATACAGAATTGCCTCCCCTTATTTACGACTAGTATTAGATAATAAACATTCCTAAACAAATTTAAAGACATAGATTGAGTAAACATTATTAAACCTGACTACTTACAATTAAAATATTACATATGGAAGAACATAACACATTGCTTAATGTAATAAAAAAATATTCCGTGATGCTTATTCTAGCGTTTAAACATTAAAACATTTCCTGTAAATATCCGACTTCTTTCTTTTCTAATCCACGTCTGCGCTGCCCTTTAAATTCGATAATTTTCTCATTTTTTGTTTGCGAACTTGCTTTTTACATGAAGATAATTCGACAAAAAGTCAACAGCGACCAGAATCCATATAGAAGGCACATATAATTTGTGTTAGTTTAAGAAGAAAGATCAGAACAATGAAGTATACAAAGGTTTAATTATGTATATATATATATATATATATATATATATATATATATATATAATAGGCATATATATAATAGTAAGATTTTATATATGATAGTAATATATGCATATTAATATCATATATGAAATCGTACTATTATCTATATGACTATTATATATACAGATATACGTTTATTTTTTATATAATTTAACCTTTTCATATATCTATATATATATATATATATATATATATATATATATATATATATATATATATAGTTTTGTTAATACCTATTCTAAGAAATGCTGCGTGGGACATATAAAGTCATATATAAAATCTTACCATTATATATATAATTTTTATAATCTTAAGCCGTTCCTCGCTTTGATAATCTTAAGCTGTCCCCAACAATAATTTGATGAAAATGACGTCATAAACGGTAGTAGCCCCTCCTCTTACCCCCTTATCCGAATAAAAAAGATGACATCTGCGAGGATTGTCAAATTAAAACCCTCGCCAATCCATGTTGAGATAATCTCAAGTAATCATTCACTTAACACATAATTTGAGAAGAATGGCGTTATCCCCAGAAGTAATCCCCTAGCTTATCACCCTCCTACTCGACAGAAAAGGAGAAGATAATGTCTGGGAGGATTGTTTCATTTGAACGATCGCCAATCCATGTGATGATAATCTCAAGTTGGGCCCCAATAAATACCATAATTTGAACAGAAATGATGTCATCACCGGAAGTAAACTCCCTCGATTATAACCGCTCTGCTGTGATAAACAGGAAGGGATAATCCTTAGGATATATTATCTCATTTAAAAACTCACCAATCTATGTGAAATCTGAAGTTGTCCCCACTTTACACCATAATTTGAAGAGTAATGACATAATTATTGTAAAATGCCCCCTTTCCTATAACCTACTCCCCAACTCGAATAAAGAGGAAGTAACTGGCGTCATAACAGAATTAACGCCCACCATAATTTATAATTAATGATTCCATCACTAGAAGGTACCCCACTGTATATCACCCCCTAACACAATTAAGAGCAGGAGATAATGTCTGGGAGCATTGTCTCATTTAAACACTAACCAATGCGAGTTAGAGTAATCTCAAGTTGTCCCCCAGTTTACATCATAATTTGAAGAGGAATGATGTCATCACCGAAAAATATCGCTGGTAATCACTCTTCTACACAAATAAAAAGGAGGAGATAATTTCTGGGAGGATTATATTATTTCAACCCTCGCCAATCATTGTATGGGTAATCTCAAGTTGTCCCCCACTTTACACCATAATTTGAAGAGGAATGACTGCGTTATCAGAAAATACCTCGACCTATCTCCCTCTGTAAGCATTCTAATTATGGTTTGCAACATTCGTTCCAATTTTATTTCAGGAATACATTTTCATAAATACTTATACCCGAGTTCAATAAAGCACACTTAAAAATGGCCGAAGTTATATCGGCCGAAATGTGAGAGAATAACGTTTATGATTAGAATTGTAGCCCGGATAATCCAAATAATTTATGTTTTAGAGAACCTGAATATTTAGAAGTAATAACTCCGTAATAATAGTAATGGAATTGCAATATTTTGTGATAGATAAACGCTTAAATACGGCTGTAATCAAACGGGAAGTAACAGGAAACGGTAATTATGCACACAAGATAGTATATAATGAGGAAAATCTTTGTATGATAGAATACATCGGCAATTTAAATGAAAAATGTTAATTTCAACTTGCTGACATATTTTATTTCTTTCTGTGCATGCTACAATTCATTTATTCCGACGTTTAATACCCTTATTATCTTGCTCCCGCTACAATGGTAAATGTTTTGGTCTCGATTCTAGCTAATGACTCCAAATCATTTTTTTAAACTTTTGAGACTATAACTTATTTAATAAATACGAAATCTGCATTAATTTTAATATATCAAGCGAAAACGCTTAATGTTAATTAAGATGCTTTGAAAAAAAGATATTTTTAACAAATCTCATAAACAACGTTTTAAGACGATAACTATTTTGTGACAAAAATATGTTTTTGTCGAAAATCCCTCACGGCCTAGGACAAAATTCAATGAAAAAAAAAATCATATTTTTCTTCATGAAAATTTGTACGACAGGGGACTGATTCTAAGCATAGATTTTTACAGAATAACTTACTTGGCTTAATGCCAGGGTCCTACGTTATTTTTTCTTATTTCTTATTTTTTTTAAGTAATACGTAAATATTTCTCGGGATTCTGAAAATGAAAATGTTTGTCTATCCCAACTGTAATATGAGTTATTTTTCTATAAAGTATTACTCTTTTCTCTTTAGATTATTTTCTTTTCTCTAAATAACATTTCCTTTATTGCCAACTAGGAGATACCCGGTGTTGCCCCGGTTTTGGAGGTGTGTGTGTGTGTGTGTGTTAAAAGAGGGGTAAAAGAAAAAAGTTTGCTTCCGAAGGTCAGATTGAACCCGGAAGCCTTGACGCGAAGGTGGAAATGAAATGGGAAAAAACAGTCACCTAACCATCTGTGCCGCGATGGAGAGGAGGCGTTATATGAAGTCCGACCTATTTTTGCGCTGCAAGCCAAAGCATTCGCGGACATACACAAGAAGAAGCGAACACACACACACACACACATTTTCGCTTTTATATTTATAGATGCCCCCCGGATTTTGCTAATATAAGAGGGGGGTAAATTTTCTGTATATGCAAACAGCGGACTTCATTTTTTAAACGAAATAACCCCGTAATGCTTTATGTTGAATTTGTTCTGTTAGTGTCTAATCTGGCGAAGAATTGAACTGTATTTGCAGAAGGACCCAAATATGTATAATGTTGTTTTTATGTGTTTTATGCGAATAAAATTGAAAGAATTAATGGCAAAAACTGTGGGGAGAAATGTAAGAAAGGGTGTTACGAAATCATTTGTAGGTGTTTAGGGCCCAAGAAAAAGTGAAAAAAATTAAAAAAAAAATGTAGATAGTCCTGCATAATTTTACCCTGATTCTCGTACCGGCAGTCATCGGTGTCAGCCGCAGAGTACAGGGAAAACAAAACAAGACAAACAAACAAACACAACGAACTTGAATTAATACAAATGGAAAAAAACTCCCAGAAAATGCAATTATGTTTATTTTATTTTATTTTTATTTTTTTGTTGTTTTTTTCTGCAATAAAGTCAAAGAAATAAAAAAAAACAGGAAAAAAGTTTTAATTGAAAAAAAAGAAAGAAAGAAAACCAGAAAACAGACTGCGTTACACGAATAAATGTCTAATAGATTTTAGTCATAATTTTTTTTTTGTTATTGTTGGTTTGTTGGTTTGTTTTATGCCAAAAAGTATTTGTAACCGTATAATTTTTAGGTGTAAGTATAATGTTTTTATGTGTTTTGTTTTGTTTTCGTTTTTGTATTGTTTTCTTTGTTGTCGCTTTTTACCAATTGGAATCTCGTCTGGTTCCATATAAGTAGCGTAATAGTAATTGGGCTTATGAAACTACCATAGATTTAATGTATAGACATAAATAACGAATGAGTAACTTATCCTAAAATAAGATGTAAGCTCTCCCCCCTAGTATCACGTATAAAATCACTGTAATCATAATAGAAGTAAAAATACAGTAAATAAAATATATAAATCGAGTAATCGTTTGAACATTTGAAGAACGCTAGCAGCTGACTGCTATAGCTTGTTGTAAAACATTGAAACCAAGGTTAGTTCATTTGGATTAAGTACCCTTCGAATCACATGCCCCACAAAAAGGAACAAAATAAAAAATGAAAAAAGGAAGAAATGGTATAAGTACGCCATGTAATTGATGTAATTGAAAGTTGCGTCTCGCCCGACGGTAAAATGCCATCCCATTTTTAAGCAACTAAGAACTCAAACCGGTTTTTTCTCCCAAATTCCACTGCGAAACAGAGAAAATATTTTATCACTTCCATTGATTCTTACAGGTTTCGGCAGTGAACTCTCACCAGAAAAAATATAGGAATGTACGGTTATCGAAGAAGTGTAAGGGTAATAGGCTTATAGCACACCTCAGATTATGTTCTGCAGTTTGTGCACATGACATTTGCATGAAATCTCTTGCGTTTTAATCCTATTAAGATCAACCTCAGAGGGGAAAAATTACTTCAGTTTATTTATATAGAAGAAAGAGATAATATCTACCCATTTCTTTAAATAATTTCTTATTTTTTCTTTAAATAATTTATTTTTTCTTTAAATAATTTCTTCTTTTTCTTTAGATAATTTCTTTTAAAATATTTTTTTAATCTGACTAAAATATAAATTTTCTTGATAATTATCCTATACTTCAACAAATTAATGACTCATTTGATTCCGTTTTTTCTAATATAAATTTAATGTTTAACTGCAATACCTATACAGGCCTATTGCCTTCTATACTTTATATTTCATAGTTATCATAAAATAAATGTAGTCAGTTGACTTCGACAATTCATATCGAGATATCATAAAAGAAGAATATTTAATTTCCGTGAATACAATTTTTATATGAACAAAAACAAAAAATGTATTCACAACTGAAATCTCATCTGACGGAAAACCGCTAAAGATCTCAAACTGGATGCTGTAAATATTTACAATCAAAAAACCGCCACAGGACTAAAATCAATATCTCATAAATCAATTTTATCAAATATTAATTTATGATTAAATCTAAATTTACATGACGATGTTCTCATCTGTTTTTCTTGGCCTTCGGCTCGGGATCAAAGTGGAAGTATCTGTTCTGCAGATGCTGCACTTAAAATAATTTGTACCAGTCAATGAAGGGAAACCGTCTATACCGGGACACATTTTTTTTTTGTCACAACCAGAGTGCCCCTTTCTAATCCTACTTTTAGTGGAGCGGGTTTTCCTCAACATTATAAACGGCATAGTGCCTAATTTGCTTTCGTGGAGAAGCAAATAAGTGCCATAACGATGTTATTATTACGTGTCAGATTCTTAGTAAAATGATCAGAAATATATTTAAAATAGTTGTTCAATCTGACAATGAATTTAACAATACGTTGAATACATTGTCAAGGCTGCTGAAAATGAAGTATTGTTGCCACATCTTAGGCAAGAGAAAACGTCTTTAATTCAATGAGTTATCTTCTATCAACTAAGCACTAACACGTATTTTACCCACGCAATATTGCATGTTTTTTATTGTATACGTTCCGACGAAGTCATAACACTTGTTTACCTACGAAATAAATCCCCCTACTAACTCAACAAGTAACCAAATATAACCTTATCGCTTTATAAGTCTTTAGATGCTGAAAAGCTGCCTATTTTAATATGTTCCTCTCTTGAGCTTCAAGGTTTAGGATTCCTTTCTATTTTCCTTCTTCGCCGATTGTGTTAACCTGCAGAAATTTAAATGTAAAGTTGACAGACACCTTACTGCTAAACTACCTGCATAGTGCCCCTGTAAGCATGGCTTGTAATAGTATCCATGTTCATTTAAGTTGTAGCGTGCTTACTTTGGGAAGGAATAAAAGTAAGAAAAATGGATGCAAAGTAAATGCTATTCAATTATTCATATCGAACATCTTTAAACTCACACGAAAAAAATTCTCTTCTGCAAGAATTTTCAACTTAAATTACATACTGTCGGAATGGCCGTCGTTTTTTGTCTTTTGTATGCATTCCAGTATGTTTTCCTTGCAAAGTTTTCTAATGTAATTGCATATCTCTTGTTTACTGATATATTTTCTTTTACGTACATGACATTTAATTTCGCGACTATTCTCTTCTCTTTGCGTTTTTGAATGGGAAATTGCACTTCATTGAATTAAACTTAAATTACGTTTTTCGGTCCAATTCTATCGACAAAAAATCGGTAGTTGTTTTTCGTTCAGTAATGAATAAATTTATTTTCTATTCTTTTTCTCCAAATAACTATTTCATTTTTTTTAACGTTTAACTGCACGTATATGAAATGTATAACGACGCAGAGCAATGATCTGGATGTCTCAATTTCCAGTCCACTGTAAAACCTTATTATGTTTCTTAGCAACAGTAATATTCCGGGAAGTTTTACAACAGAATCGAAGAAACCAACAATCAACAATAGAATCAAATCGATCACAAACGGCCAATGCTGCTTTGTTTTTAGATGTACGGCATATTTAGCCTTTGTAAGTTTTCTAAAAATGTAAGTAGCTGATTATTTAATTTCTAATATTTTCTAAGCCATATTATTGTTCTAATCAATTAAGTATCTATTAATTGTACATATCTGTGATTTACAGGATAATTTCCCGCCAATATCACCATGTAATCCAAAACATTATACCATACGTCAGTTAATATATAGAGAGGCACGTAAAAGATATAGACGCTGCTCAGTCGACGCAACTACTTTCTTTGTGTTAAAACTAGTACGAAATGCACCAAAATATAGATTCAATATAGATGTAAGTATAAGGACATGTTCGCTTTTGGACATTTAAAATAACGCCTCTTGAATTAGGCAAATGATCCCTAGAAAACCAAAATACCTTTTTCCTAATTATAATACCTTTTTCCTAATTATAATAATAATTTTAATTAATATAGGACATAGTAGATTTATTCAATTTAATCTGTTTTCTAAAGCTCACGTTAGGGTGATAGGGAAGACATAGAAAATCGATACGCCCGGCTTAACCATATTTTGTCAATGATCATGTTAAGAAGTTGCCTAATTTCGACGAACGTTGTCTCACTCTCTATCTCTTTCTCCTCTTTTCATCTTTTATGTCACCCTCTCTTTGAACAAAGCCATATTTATTTCTATTAATTCACAGATGATTAAATAATCATATCAATTATCTTTCTCCTGCTAACTATTCATTTACTGTAATTTACTACTAATCAATTTATATCGGCATTACTCGACCAATATCTAATATTTAAAAAAGATGCATTCGTTTAAATTTGTGGTAAAATCCTCTATCCCTGTTGCATCAAAACAGTTTTATTTTATGCTGAACATGAAATCAGACGTTTTGGTCAATTTTATGAAGTATATTTGAAATTGAATTGTTTTTTTTATTAAAAAGTATTTAAATGAATCCCAACCTGGAAAAGACTAAGCTTCACTGTAATAATAAAAGCTAAGATTATATTTCATAATTCTATTTTGGCATGTAAATAGCTACAGATATGACATTTATTGTACACTTCAGCACTGAACATTCCCATTATAACGTGGTAATAACATTTTACCAAGACTCCGACGGTGTGTATAAAAGTCTTCCAACGTAATTTTAAAAAGTAATTCGACACGAGTTTCTTTTTTCAGTTGAAAAGAATGGGCATTTATAACAAGTCGTTTCCACACAAATCTGTCCGACACGTATTTTCCAAGCCAGCGGCAATATGGTGGCATTTCTCCTTTTTCTTTTGGGGCTAATTAATAGTATTTTGTCTGCAGCTCTAACGAGATTCTATATCTAAATATGGTTTACCTTTATACGGTTGTCCGAAAATCTTGTTAAAATTTGGTAGTTTAATAGACTTGCAATATCAAAGTTCTTATAGAGTTGCTATGTGGGTAAAAAAAAACTCGGCCGCGTCGACACGTGTTTGAAAGTCTCTTTCGCACCCATGTGCTTTTCTCTTCTTTTTCCCCCTCTTCATCCGACCTCGATGTGAGTTCACGTTCGCAGTACAGCCTGGTTATTTGCATATTTGTCACAGGATTCATTACACAAGGATTTCATATAATATAAAACTGTTGGGTAAAATTAGACTGAATTTGGCTGGTAAAAACTAAGTATGATCTAAAACAGAACCATTGATATGGAATCTTTTGACTATGACTCTACTTTAAGATAGATCTCAGATATGTAATTTATTCAGAAAGACAAACACTAGCATAAGTCAATCGACCTGAAACTTCTAAAACAGATGGTACGCAATGCCAAAATAAAAGCAAAAGAGTGAAAATATGGCTTCATTACCATTCTTTTTGAATTCGAGATAAACTATAGAAAAATAGTTCTAATAATTCTAGATCAACCGACCGATTAAAGAAAGCAGTGAAATGTAGAATATCTTGGAAACAGTTAATTCCTAATAGATCACATTCTCTAGTAAGCAGAAAATGATTAGTTATTAAATATTTTATTTGTTTTCTATACTCTTAATTCTATAATCTATTAAATAGGTATATATATGCTGCATCGAAAACGAAATATTTACATTTCATTAGAAATTTTCTTTTTTTTATGACACATGTCAAATATCTACCTTTACAATAGAACACCGAGATACGGAATCAAAATTTAGTAACAAAATACAGTACGGTATATAATATGCTTGTATATAAGAAATGACACCGGAAAAACATCATATTCCACATCGTAACATGTAAAAAATATATAACATGGCCATTTTATCCCGGGGGTCTACTGTGTGTCATATATTTCTTAGTATAGCTGGGTTTAGTATATCAACGTGTCTTGCTCGAATACTATTTATCTTAATAGTTTTGGTACTGAGTTATGTTTTAAAAGGATTCAGTTTATTTTTCTACTGCGCTGCGATTTGCAATTAACGTGTAAGGTGTCTTCTACCTCAATAAATATGTGTTTATTACTCTCACTGTTGTTCTGCGTTATATTCGGTATCTATCATACTTGCTTTCCTCACTCTCTATCTCTTTATTCATATTCGATTGTAATAAAGAAAACATAACAAAAGATAAAGTTAGTATATTATAAACAAAAGAGAATGTAATAACAACTCATTGCTGGAGAGAACTATTAGAGTAAGGCACATTCACTTTATTTAATTTTACGTTTATGATATATTTCATGCCTTATCTATTAATACGCCTTGGCTATTAAATTTCTCTCTCTCTCTCTCTCTCGCTCTCTCTTGCTCTCTCTCGCTCTCTTTTTTTTATCTCTCTCTGTTACTATCTATCTTTTTGTCTCACTCACTCTATTTGAATCTCTCTCTCTCTACGTCTCTTTAGTTAACTTTACTCTTTATCGCTATACCTCTTTTTCTCTCTTTATGTGTGTCTCTCTGTGTCACTATTTGTCTAGTTTGTTATAGTCTTTTCTTAGATTCTTTATTCTTCTATGACTATCTCTTTCTTCGTCGTTCTCTTTCTCTCTCTCTACTTTTCTCTTTCTCTCCCTTTCTATTTCTCTTTATATATAGTGCTCAATACCGAAGTAGGGCAAGATATGGTTTTTATTTGTTTACATAAACATTTGTATGTCGCTACACATTCATGAGCATATTTCGGTCAACCAGTTACAAGTAACCAGAGATTTCTCTCTGCAATACTACTTATACAAATGTACCGTTCGTAATAACAATTGGAAAAAGAAACATACGCAGGCTTAATTCAGGGAGTTAGACACATGATGTGTGGATTATTTTATTTTGAAGTATTATGTGATTAATCTACCGATTAAAATGTGCGTGAAATGTTTCCACTTTTCCCGATTTTCATTACTCACTCTACTTTTGTGTAAGTAATATCCTCTGGACACTTGTAATTTTCTGACAGAAATAGGATCATGAATGTGTAGCGACATATAAATATTTATGTAAAATTAGTAAAAAGTATACACGTACGCACACACACACACACACACACACACATATATATATATATATATATATATATATATATATATATATATATTAACAGTCGAAGGCAATAAAATTAATAAAATCTAATCATGTAATGCTCAGTTTTATAAAGAGAAGCAAGTAGTGATAATATTTTACTGTAGGTGTTGAGTGAAAGAAAGAGAGTCAGATATTAGATAACGGCTTTTTATTGTTAATTATATGTCATTTTTTAGAGTTCAGTAACATTACAATTCCAATTATATGTTAATGCAAACCATCTGACCCGAGAGTAATTAATGCCGCAAACAATCACATTACTAAAATGTTTTAAAATGACTAAAGTGTGCTGCGTATTATTCTTATTGCGACATTCCCTATTCTGTCACAACATTGACCCTTTCTGATTCTATGAATGGAGTTTTAAATATTCTCAATTAACTAATCAGCAAAATTGAGAAGAACAGAGGAAGGAGATTTGTTTAAGCATTAATTATAACCTGCATGATAATAACATTTCTTTTTTAATTACCTTAAGCTTCTGAGTCATTAAGGCCACAATAATTATAAATACGCAAACTCCTCCTTCTATTTCTTCATAGTAAAGTATCAGTTATCCATATATAGATTACAATGTTAATCAGTAAACATATATGTTGAATAGGCGTTAATATAACTGTTTTGTTTTAAATATAACACCCGGGCAACACTTTTTAACCCTGCTACTCATATGTAACGATGGGTAGCACTTTGAATGGATGCATATTAAATCCAATAATGTATTTCTATGACTACCCACGTTCTATGAATATAACTGCAAAAAAAAAGACGAAACAAATCTCTATAATGGAAAAGCGCGGAAACTCGAAGACGTACTTTTACGACAATGATATTACTTACTTATCCTAAAGTAATTGGTATGCAGTTACACGCAAGAGAATGGAAACAGAAGAGAGAAGCGAATTGTCATTTTGAGAAAAAGAAAAAAGGAGTAATTCGTAGGCAAAGCAAGACTGTATCGAAATTTTCGCTCAGTTGAATTGGACGGAAAAATCTAATGTAAGTTTAAATCTAAGAAAACTAGAGCTTCGGTTTGAAGTAGTCAAGAAAACAAAATGGGGGGGATTTAATTTCATCAATGTATTACAAAATCAATGGATGATGCGATGCCTTGTCAACATTCATTATTTATTTCTTACGTCAAAAGAGAGCAACATTTATAAAGTATAGTAAAACTAGCTTGAGCATGCACACGCGTATATACACACACACACACACACATATATATATATATATATGTGTGTGTGTGTGTGTGTGTGTGTGTGTGTGTGTGTGTGTGTGTGTGTGTCTGCGCGCGTTTGTATGTATGTATGTGTGTTTCAAGTCGAAAAGAGAATGCATGTCCTCAGATTTAAGAAACAAAAACTATACATTTCTGGAAAAGTAAATTTTTTATAATTATAGTATTACTATCTCATAGATATAACTATACGCGCACATTCAACTACACACATATGTATATAACTATGCGTAGATGTGTGTGTGTCCGTGTATGTAGATATGTGTGTTTGCGTGTGTGTTTATCAATGATAAATTAGTTTTTTTCCTTCTTTAAAATATTTAAGAATTTAGATTTTAGAATTTAAAAAAATTCTAGTAAATATGAATTCCCTATATTAGAGGGGTATATATCATTTTAATAAGGACATTTTTACTTACTCCTTCAAATTATATTTTTTTATAAAAGATAGTTTTTTCCTAAATTATTTGAAATCAGATTCATTTAGACACAATTTTCTCATTTTTTTCGTTCATTCGATTTTACTTGGTTCATTTTTTGAGGTTTATAATTTCCGCGGGTACAGTGACCTTGCATGTTTAAATCGATAATAAAATGTACACATGTTTATACAGGGTAGAGCGATAAAATTTTACTTCTAAAAAAGGCGACGTGATTACATTTCCGTTTGATCGAAAATTGATTTCTTCTTTTTTTGCAGACCATCCACTAGTTAGGCAGTTGTGTACAAATCCCAACAGCGATATCGCAGATGCGCCGCTGTACAAGAGATGCTCTGTATCGATCTCAGTTATGACAACGGGACCGTTGCAAGCACTCTCAAAATGCATCACTGGATTGCAACGAGTAACAGAGACGTGTCCAAGATGATGAAGACAACTTTAAGCTCTCGTTATGGTATTTGGTGCGGTTTCAATGATGGGCATTTCATGCCACCTCACATCTTCCAAGTCTGCTTGAAAGTCAACACCAAAGTGTACCTGGATATGCTGAAGAATGTGGTGATCCTTTGGTGCAATCAGGTGGCCGCTCGCAGATTCTTTATGTGGAATCAGAACTCGACGCCAACCAACAAAAGAGAGCCAGGTTTTAGCTTCAGACGGAGTCTAACGACTTTGTACCCTTCTCTTACTGGCTTTCCTCTTCTCTGATATGAATCCGCTGAACTACTTAGTTTAGTAAAATATAGAGAACATCACATACATAACACACAACACTAAAGCCACCCTAATCACTGCTAACCGCCGAGTATTCGCCACGGTCCCGTTGGCGCTTGTGGAAAAGACATGCTCCCAGTTCCGGACCCCTATCAAGACGATGTTTGAGGAGTAAAGCGGCTAAATTATATAGATGTCAGCTCTACTACATAATAAAGTTATCTGAATTTATTTTTCAATAAAAGTTTTTAAATAAATATGTACTGTTCTTCGTTCTTTTCCTTTTTTCTTTAGGGCGACAATTTTATCGCCCTACGCTGTATTATTAATGCAATCAGCAATATATCTTATTTTATTACATGGTTATTAATTTTAAGTACCAGTAATATGTCTAGTGTAAAATCTTTAAAAGCTTGTATGTTATATGTTTTCAGAATCTTGAAAATTAAGTATCTTCTTGCTATACATCTTATGTGATGTACTGACCAATATATATGAATCCAGGCCCAGATGAACAAGTACATCAGGAATGGAATGCACAAATACCTGATGGTCACAGATGGTGAATTAAGAAAATGAAATGTGGACGTTGGGACAATGTATGAGTATGATGTGCAATAAAATTATGTTTGAAACTTGGAAAAATTCTACAGAAACGTATAAAATGCTTCGGGTTGCTTTTGGACAAGTGTATCAGCATGCACCGAGTCCCAACCGGACAGTTAACTAGGAATACTATGTTGAAGTTTTAAGTTATCATAATCATTTATTAATTGCTGGGTTCTTTTTTTAGAGTTTGCACACTTTATATAAGATTACCTGTTTCTAAGTCGCACTTTTCTGCCTTCCATGTGCGTCCTGTCATACCCCCCCCCGTCTGCTAAGGTGTTGCGTATATAACTGATCTCCCACCTTACTACCTCTACATCTCAAAATCTATATTTTAATACGTCCTCAATACACGTTGCCTAAAGATCCTTGCTAGGTTTTTGTTACGTATATTTGCTTATACTATAGTTAGCTTTGTTCTTCTTTTTTTTTACATAGACGTCACCACTTATCAAGGCCGATAGGCCACTCAAGGATAAGGGTTAAAGAGTGCAGAGTAGTCAAAAGGACAATATAGTAATCGATAGTAATGGAAGTTCGATACATTTGTTAACTTAAGTGGAACGGCTCATCAGAAACTTGTTAACGTTGGACTTGAAGACAACCATATTATAGAAAGCTGGAAAGCAGGAAAACGGAAGACAATTCCCCAGGCGTGCAGTTCTAAGAAAGAAGCTTTGATCATGGAATCTATGTTTAGGGTTAGGTACAGATAAAGAGTGGGGAAAATTATTGATAATGTTTTCAGCTAGTCTAGTGTTTCTTGTGAAAGTTTGGCGAGGGGGGACCATAGATTGAAGCTCAGTTGAACACTTTCCATGAAAATAACGATAAAGCAGAGACAAACTCGCAACATCTCTTCTGTGAGATAGAGGTTGCAGCGAAGAGAAAAGGACATCTCCCACCAGGCCACGAGGTCTATTTTGAACCCTATTAAGGCAGGACAAGTCTTTTCTAGCAGCTCCTGCCCATATGTGGTAACACTATTCCATCCTTGGACGTATCTGGCTCTTATATAGATAGAGAATTGCATCAATTCCATCTGTAAAATTAACATCAAAGTAACATTCCTAACAATTATTAAATGTGAATACTTCAACTTAACATAACTTTTCACGTCTTTAAAATATTTCTATCTTACAATATACTTTTACCACTCATAATAATAAACTATTATACTTTCATGATAATAATCGTCCATTTTAATAGTTTTTATAGTTTTGGGTTTTTTCCGCTAGACAAACAACATTATAGTCGTTCCATATTTTTTTTATTAAAAATATATAATATACATGTTTCTACACGCACACATTCTATTTCCTGTTAACACGATCCTTATATTTTCCACATCCAGCAGCAGGAAAAATGTCATACACCTCCTTATTAGTGTTCTATTGTTAGTCGTTACCTACTGACAACTGTTTTATTGCATCTAAACGGAATTTCCTGTCTAGTCCAATCACATTTTTCTTTTAGGTTACCTTTCTAGGACCGACGTCGGTTGTTTAATTCCAGCCACCCTTCTGCCAAACTCAAACAGAGTCCCTTTTGATCATCTACCAAACTCGACAACTACTTTTCCGATGTTTTTCTTAACCTCTCTCTCCCCTGGGTGTTTCTATCATTTTGGGCTCTGTCTTAATTTGTCTACTTATTTTCTATCAGACACGTCCTGTTAGTGACAAATCAAATGATTAAATTGTTACGTATCGGCGGGCTTTTCATTCCGTCCATTTTATATACACCCCGTGCCAGAATTATATGCAAATCGATATTTTTGTTCTAACTCCCATAGTTTTCAATGAAAATTCGTGAAACGTCGCAACACTAACGCATGCGCAGATATAAAATTTTAAGCTGCTCTGTGCAACAGCGAGAAAACTGCAACCATTTTCGTGACTTGCAGTTTGTTTTCAGCGTGCACACTTTATATGCAAGATGGCACGTAAAGGTACTTTAAGTCAAGCTGAGTAGTCTAAACTTGTTCAAAGGCTCCAAAATAAGATTTTTCACATTAGAAATTTCCAAAGAATTACACCATCGTACAAAAAATCATCGTACAAAAAATATTGTATTAACCCTCAACTTTGAAACGGCCCTCGTAATAAATACTAGTTTTAAATTTCCGAATGCAAAACATAAAGCCGTTAGAACGTAGACATTTTCTTTGTTAACATGATAAAATTACTTACTAATAAGAAGTTTTCCTGTTAACGTAAAACAGCTTAAAGTTAATAATAACAAAAAATTTTAATCAATCTTTTACACAATCATGAAATATTTGTAACACTTATAATTCCGATGAATCCGCTCAGTCACGAAGGACAAAGGATAACCTCTGAAGTGGCAGCTGCACGTGTAATTGTGTGACAAGAGTTGCGCAATCGCCAACAACATCTCTCCTGAATCGGCACGTCTTTAGTCCAGTGGAAAAGAAAAGTTCACCAAAACTTGAACAATGTCGAGATAAGCGGCGAGCACATACAACACATGGAATCCCAAATGGCTAATAATCGGTAGACTTACAATACCAGTAGTGCTGCTTATATTATAAAGGTTATATTAAAAATAATACTGATAACGTGTGTATCATAATAGTAATGACTGAAATAATAGAACCTTAACACTTAATCAATTATAATATTGATAAAATTACAGTAAAATACTAATTACAATAAGCGATAATAAAACTCACAGTAACAATAATGATTGCAGTAATCTCAATAGTATTAATACTAATAATATGTGTGTTTCATATTAATAGTAATAAATATATGAAAACTAGAATAAAAATAATATCAGTAATAACAGAAAACTGGTACGAACACTAATACGAATATACAAATCTAGCGAAACCCATGGCGTAGGCGGGATTTAGCAACCTCATCTCAATAAAGTAATCTACGATTGTTGTTGGTAAATTATGCCGT
The DNA here is from genome assembly GCF_053919585.1 of Euprymna scolopes. Lineage (NCBI taxonomy): Eukaryota > Metazoa > Mollusca > Cephalopoda > Sepiida > Sepiolidae > Euprymna > Euprymna scolopes. The sequence continues at coordinate 58,415,411 of NC_136487.1, forward strand.
TTCTGAACAATTGCGGACACGTGCAGCCGTAGCTGAAATGAAACAATCTGGCTTTCCATGGGATTACTGCTTATTTGGGGCGATAACATGCAGGTACTGTTTGAATTAAAAAACAAAAACAATTAACGAATAAACAAATCAGTATGAATTAAAAAAAATACTAAAAATGGCCCATTAGAATAATAATGGAAATACGTTTTAGACGTTGGGGATTCTCCAAGTATATGAATTGTTTAGAGTGATCGAAATCAGTGGTAGAAGTCCTAGCTGTTTCCGTTTTTGGTTCAAGTCTTCCTTTCATTTAAAGTCTTCCGCAAATAGTATTAATTAAAGTAAATTCCTGTTTATGTCGCTTTTTAAAACAATTATGAATTTTTTCACTTCACTTTTTTGAGTATTGTCATTTTATGAAGGTCGTTTGTAATAGATATCCCAAACTCACCATTTTAAACACGGCTTCCCAACTTTAAGCATGGTGTTCGGAATAGACACCCCCCAAAAATCCCCATGTAAAGAATGGCATTCGGAGTTGACAACCGCCTTTTTGGGGGTGAAAAATAATTCCCTCAAATTAAACCGTGATAATTGATGTCAGCATACCCAACCGAATATACTAAAAAAAACTGGGGTTGGCAGAATCTGAAGGAAATAACTATATGTGTTTATCGCGTGTACCTACAAACGTGTCAGCCAGTGAATTACAGAGCATAATACGTTTTATATCTCTATAAGTACTTGTTTCCACAAAATGTGAATGAGATTTTCTTAATGAGCATAGTGGAAAACAATTAAAAGTCATCATTTAAAAGGCAATTGTGGATGTGGACCTAATGAACAAATTCACTCCCACCAATAAAAAATTAACGTTTGCGCAATGTCGAGAATCCAGTAAATGATATTGTTTAAAAATATATATTTTTTAATTTGGCGACCAGTGTAATAGATTTCACAGGTTTAAATACTTGATATTTTAATAAAATACATATAAAAAACGTAACTATGTTTGAAAAATATAATTAATTACTTGAACAAATGTACAAAGCTAGCGAGAGAGAGAGAGAGAGAGTAAATCGACATGATTTTTTTTTTTTACTTCGGAATAAATCGAAATGCAAAAACGAGCGATAGAGAAAGCCAGAGAGTAAACGATCGAGAGAGAGAGGGGGGGAGAGAGTTGGAAAGAATATACAGAGAGAGAGAGATAGAAAGAGGAAGACAGAGAAAGATAAAATGCAAACGCCGTAATATGTCAGAAATAAACGCAGCAATTTACTCAGATGCCAAAAGTTAGTATCATGCTAACGCCATATTTGAATGGGCACATCAGCGTTAGTTTAGCATGCAAATACCTTTAATCTTGAACATAAAATGGTCAGAGCTCCTCCAATCATATTGAGTGGAATTAGTTTAAGTAGACTTTATTATTTTTGGATTAGAAAACGGAAAAGGGAAATATTTTGTTATGTCTATGATTTTATGATCCAGTAACGAAAGGTGAAACCCCCATATCTGTCGAAAGGTAAGAATACCTCGAGATGCTGATGACAGTAAGCGGATGATATTTAGAGGGAAAAATAGGAACTATTTTCTTTAAAGACGGTTGCGATTGTGATGATGTTGCTTCTAGGATGAAATGTAGGATTTTATTATAACGACTAGAAGATTCTAAAATGGGGTTCTAATATTACATAAAATAGTGGCTTATAGTCTAGACATAATAACTTTCTATGTGCCATCTGTTGTTGCAAACCTACGGTACAATGGATCAGAGGATAATTTCTGCTATAAAGATATTATGTATGGAGATAGTAATCTGAACACAATAAATACTAATTGTGACCGTAACAAATATAATAGTCCTACGATTTGTACCAATCTATATAAATAATAATAGTATAGATATTCTGCATATGCTAATAGTATTAAATGTCGTGATTTTTATGATTGTATATGAATAAATCATAAATAATCATGATAATGATAGTAATATTAATCAAAAATAATTATGATAACAACCATATCAATAATAATACAACGTGACGATAATATTGATTAAGGACTATACATTTTTATACATAGATACATATGTTCATATACATATTCAAATGTGTATGTATGCATATATGTTTCAGTACTAGTGTGTATTTATTTGTGTGTGTTTACATTGATCACGTTTTATTTCTAGAACATCTGAAATTGGGAGCATTGAAGATTAATTGTGTGTTCGGAATGAAAACAAGGAATGAAGAAAGATTACGAAAGGATATTTCCCAGATGCGAACTGCCCTAAAATTTCGCTGCTAAACAAATGAAAAAATATTAAACGACTATGCTAATATAAAGCGACAGCTATAAAGACACGAGCCAATCGTAAAAGTGTTTCGAATAAAAAAGTAAAAGAAAAAATCCGCCTTATCTTCACCCGTGGAAAAGCGTTCGCAATTTTCCATAAGTCCTTTTGGGAAATCGACTTTTATCCGGATTTGGCTTGGGGAAATAGACTTCCGTCCGGTCTTGTCTGGGGAAATGATGAAATAAAAATCACTTCAATAAAAGACAAACAACGCAGCAAATTTACAGAACCCTATTTATTCTATTTTATTCTATTTGGAAACAACTGGACACGGAAAACATATCAATTAATATTCCATTATCTTTACGTGTATACACACACACACACACACACACACACACATATATATATATCATATATATATATATATATATATATATATATATATATATAAAGAGAAACGAGGAGAGTATATCCATGGAAAATATGAATATGCAGACATGTATTTGCATAATTTGGTCTTAATCAAATATATAAGAATAAATACGGCAATTTTTATTGATTTTAATGTAAAAAATAATATAGTTTATTGTGAAGTAATTATGAGTCATTATCGTGAAGTCATTATTATCCCGATTTCATTAACATCATACACGCTGAAATCTACCCACTACATCGATCATATTACACCATTCTTCTTTGACTGTTTTCTTATTCAGCTGCTAATTATTATACTTTTATTAACTAAGTAATCTTCTCTACCTACAATATAACCGTTATTATTTTACCTTATGTTAATTATTTCTAAATTTATCCCGATATAATCGAATGCTTTTAGGAAACACTGGATAATAAAAATTAAACTTTAAACAAAGCGTTTCATATCAACATATTAAGTAATAATAATTATTGCATAAATGCTTTTATGCCTAAACATGTACGTTCCATTCCCTCTTTTTTAATTTCAATTCTCTTTTAATTACGCATACTGACATAGCTATTTCATCGCATGTACTTTATTCTATTAGCAAGGAAACAGGTTACCAACAATATATCTACCTGTTCTTAGAAGAATATAGCGATTCCAGAAAACAACACAAACAAAAGAACAGGTTGTGATTTAAAAAAACGTATTGTGACGAAAACCAGATGCATATTTAAACATTTTCATTATAATTGAAATGGGTCCACCTCAGTATATTCGATAGCGCATATTTTTCGGTCGTACTTTGCGGACTGTTTAAATCACCGTCCTCATACATGAGGTAAGGCAGAACGTAAACTACGCATCATTCTGTAAAAGCAATTAGCTATAAATACCCAAAACAAAATATCCCCTGGGGAAAATAAATTCTAGTACTTACCAGAAACATCTCTCTGTCTGTCATAAATAAAAGAAATTTCGAACTTTCTTGTCCATGTGGCTAAAACGATTCAGTAATATTGAAAAACAAAAATTACAAAATAATAACTTAATAATGGACATAATAACAATTTCATTCCTATAATATATATGAATTAAGTTTAATCTAATATACTTGCGACATTAGTCATAATTATTTTCGTTGCTTTACTCATCTATTTGTGACCTCTTTGCTATAGAACATTTTGGAACTAATAATGGCTATGAGTCTTTTACTCATAATGTATATTTAATTATTTTTTGTGCTTACGAAACAAACTGTCCGTTAAACTGGACTTAGGTCGTGTTACAAATGAGCAATCTATATTTAAAATGAATAATTCCATTCAAACTGCGGAAAAAACATAAATGTCCGATAAGACTTTCAATACTTATTCAAAAAAATAATTTTAAAACATTTTTATCTTCATGAATATTAACGTCCAGTAAACGCAAATAATCGCGCACCTCTCTTTTTTTCTTTTACAAACAAAGAAAAGCATTGTTTTAAAAAACAGCTCATATAAAACTGATTTCAAAAGAAGATTAAAATTTAAAACTCTGCAGCAACATTTACGCATAGTTTGGATAATCAAATACCACAAATTCACGCCTAGTCAGCACAACAGCCAAAATTTAGTGACTTCTGATCTGTGTCAAAGTTAAACAAGCTTACATGAGCAGAATTTTTTTTCCTGGAACTATCCGTCTGTGGAACGCATTATATTTAGTCTACTTTCTGGCTGACTATAGAATGCTTGTCTCCATATCTAATGTGAATAAATTCATACTAAATCGTCAATTAAGATGATATAGCTATACCCAAGTTTCATTCTGCTTGATTTTGTTCCATCATCTTCCTAGGATTTAAATCTTATCTTTCATTGGCCTCCAGACCTTGTGAAGTTGTGGCACTAAGTGTATACATATATATATATATATATATATATATATATATATATATATATATATATATATATATATATATATATATATAATGTCGATGACTAAAATATATTTTAAAAAGCTCCCCTCTTCGGTAGAGCACTCTCGTAAATTATCTTACTCGCTACTTAATTTAGCTGAAATAATGCGAAGCTCGCGGTTTGTTTACAAACAAACGTTTGAGCCCTCTACGAGTGGCGAACGGATGTTTATTTAAATAGACGTTCGGACAGTTTAATTTCGGTCACCGATTCCGTAGTCAAGGGGTAGGACTGCCGACTGTCATCACGACGGTTCTAGGTTCGATCCTCGGCTTTGGAGAGGTGTTAGTCTAGCGGCACTGATGAGTTGTGAAACAACGAAACAGGTCTATATGTCGATGACTAAAATATATTTTATAAAGCTCCCCTCTTCGGTAGAGCACTCTCGTAAATTATCTTACTCGCTACTTAATTTAGCTGAAATAATGCGAAGCTCGCGGTTTGTTTACAAACAAACGTTGTAGCCCTCTACGAGTGGCGAACGGATGTTTATTTAAATAGACGTTCGGACAGTTTAATTTCGGCCACCGATTCCGTAGGCAAGGGGTAGGACTGCCGACTGTCATCACGACGGTTCTAGGTTCGATCCTCGGCTTGGGAGAGGTGTTAGTCTAGCGGCACTGATGAGTTGTGAAACAACGAAACAGGTCTGTATGTCGATGACTAAAATATATTTTATAAAGCTCCCCTCTTCGGTAGAGCACTCTCGTAAATTATCTTACTCGCTACTTAATTTAGCTGAAATAATGCGAAGCTCGCGGTTTGTTTACAAACAAACGTTTAAGCCCTCTACGAGTGGCGAACGGATGTTTATTTAAATAGACGTTCGGACAGTTTAATTTCGGTCACCGATTCCGTAGGCAAGGGGTAGGACTGCCGACTGTCATCACGACGGTTCTAGGTTCGATCCTCGGCTTGGGAGAGGTGTGAGTCTAGCGGCACTGATGAGTTGTGAAACAACGAAACAGGTCTGTATGTCGATGACTAAAATATATTTTATATATATATATATATATATATATAAGATATTTATAAGCCATATGTATATGATATATATATATATATATATTAAGTAATGTGATTTATAATTTAAAATTTAAAAATAAAAATTCTAATTAAATTAAAAATCAGTTTAATAAGAAGGAACAACAAAAAAATCAATTATATGTACGATCGTTTCGGAACACGATGCTTTTTATTGTGGTATACATCAAGTTATGTAGAACAATTATATATAGTTTTTTGGTAAGCAAGGTCTCCTCATCAGCAAATTTAGGAGGGTTTTTATTGAATTTAAAAGACACCATAAATAAATCTAGCATTAAAAGTAAGGCAGATGAATCTGAAAAAATTGAAATAAAAGGTCTGGATTTAAAATTTATAAGAAAATTAATATGGGTTAGAGATAGAAATAAGTAGAGAAAAATATATATTTTTGAATTTACATAATAAATTTGATTTAAAAATATATAGAGATATTTACCTTTAACTTTTTTTTGTTGAAATCAGGAACTGTGTTTAAAGTAGTCATTTAGATGTTTGCTATAGCTTTTTATCTTATTGAATGATGAATTTAAAAAGGGGGGACGCTCGTGCAATAAATTGTTTCCGTTAGCGTATTTTTGATTTAAAGACGCTACAGTTTATATATATAGAGAGAATATTTCTATTACAAGTTTTAAGGGGAGATAATTGTCATGTGTTCTTGACTTTATTTATTATTGATTTTACGAATCTAAGGGAGATAATTAGTCTAACTTAATTTATTAAAAACAAATAATAATAATAATAATAATAATAATAATAATAATAATAATAATTGTAATCTATTTTTACTAATAAGTAATTTTTAATGATTTAAGGTGGTTTATATTTATTAAATTTAAACCAACGTTTATGACTACATGTCAGTAGCTCCTGTCTTGAATTTAATAGTTTGGTTGTACTTTTTATATCTTCATATTTTAAAATTTTTAGGGTCTCTTTTGTACATAGTGCACAAAATTTATCTCCTGGTTTATATGATTTGCAAGTCTCAATTATTTGCCATTTTAAGTTGAAAGAAATATTGCTGTTTTTAGTTGCCAAATATAGTTGGATAGAGTAGTTTGGTTTGATAGAGAGTTATTTTTAAAAGAATGTTTGTGCGTTGAAATTCTATGTTTTATTAGGCCAGATGTGGAACCAATATATATTACCTCTTGATTGTTGTGATTATTTTCTGTTAGGTCTATTGTTGGATTATTATGTGGTGGGTTAATTAGTAATTGATCGGTAGATTGATTTAAGTTGGTGTTATTATTTAACCTGGTAGTTGAGTTATGGCTGTTAATAGGTTCATGTAGATTTGGAGTTTTTGATACTGTGCAGCTATAGATAACATTTTTAATTTTACATGAGCCTTGTAGGGGACATTTATTTTTTCTTCTACAGTTACAGTCCGATGTATTTTGTATAGTTGTATTTTGTAGTTTATTAATTTTCTTATTATTAGAGCTAATTATTTTCTGATGAAGGTTAGGCATAGTAGAGTAAGATACTTTTATTGTGTTCTGATTGAAAATTTTATTATATCTATGGGGGGCTTTAAAGTTCTTATCTAATATTTTAAAAGATTCTCTGGCTATGTTTGTTTCTAGGTTTTTTGAATATAGGGGGGTTGAACCATAGGATCTCCTTGTGTCTATTCTTACGTTTACGGGTTTTGGTTTGCTGTTTATTTGTATTATTATCTAATATTTGTAGTTTGGTTTTATCTTTTTTTGTCTCTTGGTTATTTTTCTTAACTCGTATACGGGAAGACATTGCCATATTATATGATATTACGCTCTTAATAGGTTTATTTTTAATGCAGTTTATGTTTCTATCATTTTCATTTATGAATTTAATTTGTGAATTATATCCAGAGTTTTTAAGGGCCTCATTATAGTATTTTTCATTTTTGGTAAGTATGGATTTAGTAGAGGACAGTCTAGAAATTCTTAAAGCGATATTGGGAACTATTGATTTTAATATTGATTTAGGGTGGTTTGATTGATTGTGGACATATAGAAGTGATTGGTTAGGTTTATGATATGGTTCAAAGGTAGAATTCTCAAGATTTAAGGTTATGTCTAAGAAATTAACAATTTTTTTATTAGGGTCGATTTTTATACTAAGTCCATAATTTTTAAATAATTTATGTAGAGCTTTAATTGCTTTTTCATAATTTTTATTAGTAGAATTAGTTATGAAAAGTGCATCATCTCTATATAGCCCTCCTTCAAGTTTGAATTGTTTATGGAGTATACAATGTATTTCATTTAAAAGGAAAAAGCAAACTAGATCAGTGACCTGAGTCGAGTCCGTCGATCCCATTAAAATGTTGAAGTGGTTAGGGGTATTTTTCCTGGTCCAATATTTATTATCAAATGTTATTAAAGACAGTCTAGCTATAAGTATTAGTTTAATTTCGTCTTGAGTTATATTAGTTAATTTTTGTGCCATTAATAGAGATTTATTAAGTAGGATAGGTGATATAGATTGGTAATATGATTCAATGTCAAAAGAAAGAAATTTAATATTATTTTTATTTTGAATATTAGAAAACCAGTCGATTACTTGGTTGGAAGATTGCCATAGTGGGTAGGTTATTATGGATTTAATGTTGGGGATAATTCTATCTAATATGTTTTTACGAACTAGTCCTATATCTGATTTCGAGGGGTAAATGAGTCTAATAGTAGGGTTAATATTAAAGCTGTTTTTGTGGGGTATAAATCAGCAATAAATAAAATAAATAGTGATGCAAAAAACATTTTAACTAAACTTAAAATAGATAAATACTCAGAAATAACGATACCAGGTGCTGGAAATTTCTACACAATGGACTATATACAATATAAAAATCTAATATATAAAGAACTTAATACAAATTATAAAACTACAAATAAATCAGCACTAAATAAAATAAATAATGATGCAAAAAACATTTTAACTAAAATTAGAATAGATAAATACACAGAAAGAACGGTACCATGTACCCCGAGATTTACTTTAAAAGACCACAAAAACAGCTTTAATATTAACCCTCCTATTAGACTCATTTGCCCCTCGAAATCAGATATAGGACTGGTTCGTAAAAACATATTAGATAGAATTATCCCCAAAATTAAATCCATAATAACATACCCACTATGGCAATCTTCCAACCAAGTAATCGACTGGTTTTCTAATATTCAAAATAAAAATAATATTAAATTTCTTTCTTTTGACATTGAATCATATTAATAATCTATATCACCTATCCTACTTAATAAATCTCTATTAATGGCACAAAAATTAACTAATATAACTCAAGACGAAATTAAACTAATACTTATAGCTAGACTGTCTTTAATAACATTTGATAATAAATATTGGACCAGGAAAAATACCCCTAACAACTTCAACATTTTAATGGGATCGACGGACTCGACTCAGGTCACTGATCTAGTTTGCTTTTTCCTTTTAAATGAAATACATTGTATACTCCATAAACAATTCAAACTTGAAGGAGGGCTATATAGAGATGATGCACTTTTCATAACTAATTCTACTAATAAAAATTATGAAAAAGCAATTAAAGCTCTACATAAATTATTTAAAAATTATGGACTTAGTATAAAAATCGACCCTAATAAAAAAATTGTTAATTTCTTAGACATAACCTTAAATCTTGAGAATTCTACCTTTGAACCATATCATAAACCTAACCAATCACTTCTATATGTCCACAATCAATCAAACCACCCTAAATCAATATTAAAATCAATAGTTCCCAATATCGCTTTAAGAATTTCTAGACTGTCCTCTACTAAATCCATATTCACCAAAAATGAAAAATACTATAATGAGGCCCTTAAAAACTCTGGATATAATTCCCAAATTAAATTCATAAATGAAAATGATAGAAACATAAACTGCATTAAAAATAAACCTATTAAGAGCGTAATAACATATAATATGGCAATGTCTTCCCGTATACGAGTTAAGAAAAATAACCAAGAGACAAAAAAAGATAAAACCAAACTACAAATATTAGATAATAATACAAATAAACAGCAAACCAAAACCCGTAAACGTAAGAATAGACACAAGGAGATCCTATGGTTCAACCCCCCCATATTCAAAAAACCTAGAAACAAACATAGCCAGAGAATCTTTTAAAATATTAGATAAGAACTTTAAAGCCCCCCATAGATATAATAAAATTTTCAATAAGAACACAATAAAAGTATCTTACTCTACTATGCCTAACCTTCATCA